>NW_028318001.1:8004355-8317426 GCF_062004578.1 Staurois parvus
TGGTTAGGGGGCAGCAAAAATGTGGTAAAAACTGGATTGAACAGAAATCTTACTGGGGAGAGAAAGAAAAATATATTTTTTTAAATACAGGACAGATTTAATAAAATACTAAAGGCACTTACAAAGCAGAAACTAATTAGTTGTTCATATCAAGGAGCTGGAATCAAATGCTTGTGATAAATAGCCAGTGATCCTCCTATACTGTGGAAATGCCGTCAATTAAATGATCTCGCATACCCTCCATTTACATTCCTAAAATGAAACCTGTTCTGCCTCACAGAGTGAATGGCAAAATAAAATATTGGCAAAGAAAGCCTGAATTAAAAAAAATCACATTTCAAAATGTCAATTGATTCATCTAAAGTACTATATTTAAATATATTTTAAAATTGTGCCTTTTGTGGATTATATTACATGGTATTCATAAGATCTGCAAAACACAATTCATTGTTTATTATGAGATGCATAAAACACATTTTTGCCTCTAACGTGTGTTTATTTCTGTTAGTACTGGTTTATTCCTGTGAATTGTGACTTTATCAATCATGTTTTGGTTGGATTACCTCTGTACAACACAGATAATAATAGTCACAGGAACTTGTAATTGACTCCATTTGCTTACTGGTGACACCATGTTCTATAATTGGTCAGCTGGTGAATTTAAATCATTTGGGCATTTACAGGCTGCTTGGAGTGTACCCCGTTCCTGGTACTTTCATTATGTCCAACTCAAACATGCAGCATTGGCGCAATACAGTCTGTGAGGGGTGTCCTTCTCTAATACTAAATTGGAAACTCTTGTTTTACGACCAGATCATAAACTAATATCCAGCTACTACTCTGCGTTAACTCTTACTGACCAGAAATATTGTCAAAGGGCACAATCAATATGGTTAGCAATTTTGCCAAATTCGATGGAGGAATTATTGGTTGAAGTCCTTAATAGGAATATAGATACAGTTATCTCAGCTAAAGACAAAATTATACAGTTGCACCGAATGTACTATAAGCCACAGCGCTTATTCAAAATGGGGAACCGTGGCAAAGCACTTTATAATAAATGTCAGGCCTCTGTAGGGTCTTTCTTACATATGATGTGGGAATGTAAGTTTGGCCATTATGGTCACAGGTTACTGAATTTCTGGCAGATATATTTGCTTTTCCCAATATACAGGTGAAACTCGAACAATTAGAATATCGTGCAAAAGTTCATTTATTTCACTAATGCAACTTAAAAGGTGAAACTAATATATGAGATAGACTCATTACATGCAAAGCAAGATAGTTCAAGCCTTGATTTGTCATAATTGTGATGATTATGGCTTACAGCTCACGAAAACCCCAAATCCACAATCTCAGAAAATTAGAATATTGTGAAAAGGTGCAATATTCTCGGCTCAAAGTGTCCCACTCTAATCAGCTAATTAATCCATAACACCTGCAAAGGGTTCCTGAGCCTTTAAATGGTCTCTCAGTCTGGTTCAGTAGGAATCACAATCATGGGAAAGACTGCTGACCTGACAGTTGTGCAGAAAACCATCATTAACACCCTCCATAAGGAGGGAAAGCCTCAAAAGGTAATTGCAAAAGAAGCTGGATGTTCCCAAAGTGCTGTATCAAAGCACATTAATAGAAAGTTATGTGGAAGGGAAAAGTGTGGAAGAAAAATGTGCACAAGCAGCAGGGATGACCATAGCCTGGAGAGGATTGTCAGGAAAAGGCCATTCAAAAGTGTTGGGGATCTTCACAAGGAGTGGACTGAGTCTGGAGTCAGTGCATCAAGAGCCACCACACACAGACAAATCCTGGACAATGGCTTCAAATGACGTATTCCTCTTGTCAAGCCGCTCCTGAACAACAAACAACGTCAGAAGCATCTTACCTGGGCTAAAGAAAAACAGACCTGGTCTGTTGCTCAGTGGTCCAAAGTCCTCTTTTCTGATGAGAGCAACTTTTGCATCTCATTTGGAAACCAAGGACCCAGAGTATGGAGGAAGAATGGAGAGGCGCACACTGCAAGATGCTTGAAGTCCAGTGTGAAGTTTTCACAGTCTGTGTTGATTTGGGGAGCCATGTCATCTGCTGGTGTTGGTCCACTGTGCTTCATTAAGTCCAGGGTCAACGCAGCCGTCTACCAGGATGCCACGCCGCATTTGGGCAGTAATTTCTGCAAAAGGGGCCCAAACCAAGTACTGAGTACATATGCATGCTTATACTTTTTTAGAGGTCTGATATTGTTCTATGTAGAATCCTTGTTTTATTGATTGCATGTAATATTCTAATTTTCTGAGATTGTGGATTTGGGGTTTTCATGAACTGTAAGCCATAATCATCACAATTATGACAAATCATGGCTTGAACTATCTTGCTTTGCATGTAATGAGTCTATCTCATATATTTTCACCTTTTAAGTTGCATTACTGAAATAAATGAACTTTTGCACGATATTATAATTTTTTGAGTTTCACCTGTACTGTACGTAGTCGTTTGCTGGGCATGCTGGGGCGATTGAGGATGACATTATTGATAACTACACTGAATACGTTTTATGTATTCTTTTATGCCAGAAAATTGATCGCATTGAATGGGACATGTAAAGAAGTCCTTAAATTGTCTGCTTGAAAAAAAAACTAGTTAATTTAGATATCCCTATATATAGGGTGACATATGAGGCTAGGGGATGGATATCTGACTTTGCCATTTTGTGATGGTAAGTGATTTGATTGACATAGTAGGAGGTTTGTTCATTTTATTTTACACGCTATTACATCTGGCTAATAAAATATATATATTATATAATACCTTATATTTACTTGGGGTGAATCTTTAGGGATTTTTAGCCCTTGATTCATTGTACCTTCCTAATTGTGATATCCTTAATGCGAAGTACATGGTGGCAGGGGCGGACTGACCATTTGGAAACTCGGGCACTGCCCGAGGGCCCGGGGTCAGTAGGGGGCCCCATGAGATGCCCCTGGTACCTTTTTCATAGGCTTTTTTGAGTTTGGGCAAGGACATAGGGGCCCCATGATCCCCTATTGCCCCTGACATGAGTTGTCAGTCCGCCCCTGCATGGTGGATACCTTCCTTTTTGATGGGTGGCATTTTCATGTTATCTTTTGCATTATTCAGTTCAGGTAAGTCTGTTAGGATTTTATTATATTGTTTATATACATACAATTATTTTTTTTTATTGGTGGAGTGGCCCCTTCTGTATTGCCATCCCCGCAAACTGGCAATATTTTGACATTCCTGTGAAAAAATTATATTTATTTTATTCATTTTCCAAAGAATTGTGGGTAAAAATTACAACTAAATACCTTGGACTGTCTACTTTCCAAAAAGGGGTCATTTGAGGGGTTTTTGTACTGTTCTGGCATGTTGGGCCTCAAGAAATTAGAAAGACGGTCAGTACATCAGGTGTGATCATGTTTCAATTTTATTTATTTATTTCAGGTACTTGTATAGCACCATCAATTTACACACACTTTACATACATATGTTGTACATTCACATCAGTCCCTAACCCTCATTCAGTGTACAATCTAAAGTCCCCAACTCACATTCATACATACACATACTAGGGACTATTTAGACAGCAGCCAATTAACCTACCAGCATGTCTTTGGAGTGTGGGAGGAAACCCACACAGTCACAGAGAGAACATGCAAACTACAGGCAGGTGGTGCCGTGGTTGGGATTTGAACCAGCGACCCTAGTACTGCCAGGCGGGAGTGCTAACCATTTAGCCACTGCGCTGCCCAATGATACATACCATAGTTTTTAGACTCCATAACTTTCACACAGACCAAAGAAATATAGCAGAAAAAATGTTGATCAAAATTTGACCAAAAAAATGAGGAAAAATTGCCTTTTTGGAAAATGTTATAACAAAAACTAAGATAAAGGTGTTGTTTTTCAAGATTTTAGGTCTATTTTCATTTATAGTTCTAAAAATAAAAAGCCCATTGGTGATCAAATACCACTAAAGGAAAGCTCTATTTGTGTGAAAAAAATGATAAAATGTTCATATGGGTAAAGCGTTGCATGACTTACTGTTATTCAAAGTATGAGAGCGCTTAAAGCTGAAAATTGTACTAGGCAGGAGAGGAATGAAAGTATCTGGGATTGAGGAGGCTAATAAAAAAAAGGGGGGAAAAAAAAGAGAAAGGATCAGCGTTATATGTAACGGAGACTTTGGTGTATGGTACTCGATTTGGACATATGTTACTCTCTCCTTTGCGTGTGTACTTAATTATTATTATTTTTTTTATTTTACACTACAGGTTGTGTGTTGCTGTCTAATGTATCTGGCTTTTAATGGGAGATATATTTTATATTTATCCAGTTTCATGATATTCATGTTGTTCAATGTGCCGCGTTTACATATAGCAATACAATCTTTATAGACAAAAAAAATGATCAGGTGGTGCTTTTACTTGTTACAGTGGGGTTTATTTACTATCATGGCCTCTGATTACCTGTGTGTGGCTGGAGAATATTTAACCCTTCCTCCCATTCAACCTTTTTGTTTTGTTCTTTGAGATGTCTCATTGTGCTGTGTCTCTGCTTTCCAGTCATCTGGTACATTGTTTTGTTTTGTTGCCTAGCCTTGTTTTTGCCCTTGTTTTATACACTTATATGTTGTACTAAGCATGCCTTGTATTAACTGTCCCTTCCATCTTGTCAGCCTTGTGTCTGGCCGTGGATTTATCTTTCTGCCACCATCTGTTCTGTTTGATTGTTTTACACAGTTTACTGCTCTGTTTTACTCGGCTGTGCTTTTTGAAGTTAATTTTCTGTTTTGTTTACATTATATCTGCCATAACTGGCATGCATTTAGTTGTAGCACTACCCTCTTGAGGGCCACTGTGTTTCTGGGTCCCCCTAAGCGTCGCACAGCCAGGCAACAGGGATTATGGGATGCCCAACTTGACTGAATCAATGCATAGGGACAGCTTCCTTTCTATTTACAAATAAAGATCATGGACTGTTCTTCTCCTTGAATATGGTCAGCCTGGATCAGTTGCAAAAGCCCCTTATGGGCTAGGGACTCTCAGCCCCTCTGAAAGTTAGCACAGATTGTTGGAGACTGCATGCAGAACATCTCCTCTCCCCTGTAGAATTGCTCCCAGCTCCATAGCCTGCAGACAATACCAGCCCTCCTGGCTGCTCTGAAGATCTCCCAGGACAAGGATAAAGGATTAAGCACAGCACTGTCTTTTGAAAGCTTGCCAGGGGCATCCCTAGGGTTGGTGTCACCTGGTGCGGTAACACTTGATGTCACCCCTCTGACGATCCCCGCAAGATGGATCGGATCTGCGGATTGAGCATAATGGATCGGAGTCCAATCCATTATGCTCCCCAATCCTCAGATCCGATCCATCCTGCGAGGATCATCGGCTTGCAACCTATATGGGGTTAACTGATCTCTCCACAGGCTCCACTAAAAGGTAAGTTTTAAAGCAAGCCGACTATCCCTGCAGGATAGATCGGATCTGCAGATTGAGCATAATGGATCGGAGTTTGATCCATTATGCTCCCCAATCCTCAGATCCAATCCATCTTGCCGGAATTGTCGGCTTGCTTTAAAACGTACCTTTTCGTGAAGCAGGTCTGGTGTCACCCCATATGATAGGTTTCACCCAGGGTGACGCGCACCCCCCGCACCTTCCTAGGGACACCACTGAAGCTTGCTACACATGGCAGTCTCACCCCTTGTAAATCCCTGGGTGTGCTGATGTACTCACTCCCACTGCTCCCTGGCAATGATCCTGTTCATACCGTGATGCTGAATAAATCTTCCTGAGCCAGCCTGAGCCCAGCCTGAAGGCCAAGCACCCCCCCCGATCTAGGGGACACATCCCAGGCCACTGACAGCTTCCTCAGCACTCCATCTTCCACCCGACTTGCCTGCTAGCATGTATCTCTCATATTTATGGGTTAGCCTTACCACACTACCAGGGCCTCCAAACCTGGGATTGGCCAGACTCACATAAACATGCAGATTTATGTCTCCACCCCTCCCGCCCACTGGCTTCTGGAAACTTCCATGGTCCTCCAGAAACAGACGGAGGTGAAAGAGTCCCAACTTGCTGAGTCACCCAGCCTGACATGCAGTAACCCTACCTAATTACAGACTCAGTTACCATGAGTCATAACATAATACATTTACCTACACTAACACTAGTAGCATACTAGAGGATGCTACATAGTTTTTTGTGTAAGTTTTATTTACAGTGTATCTGCTTTTCACACAGTGTTTTGCATTCTACTCATTTCAGTTGTTCCACCTACTCTCATTATCCTAATTGGATACCTACTAATTCTAAATAATGAGCATTTGATGTTTAACTATCTAAAATTAAAAAAGCAGGGGACATTGCTACCAACAGTGGAGAACAGACACTAAAACTCAGAACACTAAGGTTTTCCGCTGACATATACTCAGTCAGTAAGCTGCACAATGACACCACCAAAAAGCTCCCAGACTCCTGTTCCATATAAGAACTTAAAAACCATGGCCATGCAGGAACTGTTTGCCCCATAAGTCCAAAATTTAAAACCCATGGCCTCCACTAACATGCAGCTGACACTCCCAGGTGCCACAGAATGTAAAATACCTATGGCCTAGGCAAGATGAATATGCAAGCCATGATACTGCTGCCGACTACAACAACAATAGAGAGTGGCCTTGCTCATCCAAGTACCCCAGTTTCTATCCAATGTATGAATGACCCACATATGGATACACCAGTTGGGTTGGAGTGGGGTCTAGAACAGTGGTGGGCAACCTTTTTTTTCAACTGAGCCAAATCTCGCCAAAACCATGATTGAAATTTATTTTGAGAGCCACATTTTTAAAACTGAAAATACATCTCCCATATAGTAATTCATCCCCCATAGTAATTCATCCCCCATATAGTAATTCATCCCCCATAGTGTAATTCATCCCCCATAGTGTAATTCATCCCCCATAGTAATTCATCCCCCATAGTAATTCATCCCCCATATAGTAATTCATCCCCCATAGTAATTCATCCCCCATATAGTAATTCATCCCCCATAGCAATTCATCCCCCGTATAGTATTTCATCCCTCGTATAGTATTTCATCCCCCGTATAGTATTTCATCCCCCATATAGTATTTCATCCCCCATATAGTATTTCATCCCTCATATAGTATTTCATCCCCCATATAGTAATTCATCCCTCATATAGTATTTCATCCCTCATATAGTATTTCATCCCCCCATATAGTATTTCATCCCTCATATAGTATTTCATCCCCCCATATAGTATTTCATCCCTCATATAGTATTTCATCCCCCCATATAGTATTTCATCCCTCATATAGTAATTCATCCCTCATATAGTATTTCATCCCCCCATATAGTATTTCATCCCTCATATAGTATTTCATCCCTCATATAGTATTTCATCCCCCCATATAGTATTTCATCCCTCATAAAGTAATTCATCCCTCATATAGTAATTCATCCCCCATATAGTATTTCATCCCTCATATAGTATTTCATCCCCCCATATAGTATTTCATCCCTCATATAGTAATTCATCCCTCATATAGTATTTCATCCCCCCATATAGTATTTCATCCCCCCATATAGTATTTCATCCCTCATATAGTAATTCATCCCTCATATAGTAATTCATCCCTCATATAGTATTTCATCCCTCATATAGTATTTCATCCCCCCATATAGTATTTCATCCCTCATATAGTATTTCATCCCCCACAGTACTATTCCCCCCCCCCCCCCCCCTTCTAGTAAGCCAAGTCCCCCGTGTCAATTCACTTACCTTTTGCGTTCCTCTCGCTGTCTTCCCGCGCCGTTCGGGTCTTCAGGGCGGACTGTGAGAGGAGCCTAGCTCCCCTCCCCTCACGTTCGGCACGCTGCCCCGCCTACACACATCCTGACAGCCACATGCGCAGGCCGGATTAAAAGGTCCGCGCGGACTTTTGGGGCTGCCAACCGAGAGGAGGCAGGGGAGCGGCCGACCGAGAGGAGGGAGGGGAGCAGGCGCCCGGCACACAGAAGAGCCGCATTAGACTGGGTAAAGAGCCGCATGTGGCTCGCGAGCCGCGGCTTGCCGACCACTGGTCTAGAACATTTAAGTACTGAATCATCTAACCCCACGTGTCTGAGTACCTCCGCCATAACAGTCCAGTCAACATGGTAAAAGACCTTTCCAAGTTAATAGAAAGAAACCTAAGATTGAGGGGGCCCTAAACCCTGGGCTCTCTATGACAAAGGCCATCTGGTAAAGGTTTATCAGTCACTGACTGGAGGGGAAAAGACGATATGCCAGAATTGAGATGGGTCTGTAGTTGGGGAAGTTATTTGACTCTTTTCCCTCCCTTAAGATAGTGGTAACATGGGCACCGAGTAAGTCTGTGAAGAGAAGGCTTTCTGGTTTAATAACGTTAAATGTGTTAATTCCATCAGGGCCAGGAACTTTAGATGTGTTTGAATAGGCAATAACTTTATTTCTTCAGGGATAAGGGAGGCCTCTAGCTGGGTCCCTTCCAGTTTCAGTTTAAAATGGTTTTAAACCTCAGACATAAAAAATGAACAAATACTATCCCTCTATAGTGTTTGAATGTCTCAATCCAGAGCACTAAGTTTAATTTCTATCTGCTGTCTTGTTCCTCTACAATAAGCATGAGTCAGTTCTGATGAGTTTTCCTGACACCAAGAGAAAAATGGGAGGGTGTAGCCTGTGATTGACAGCCTCAGCTCTGTATCTGTGTGCTGTGTGAAGGGGGTGTGTCCCTTCCCTCCAATCAGCTCTCAGAGCTATCCTCACTGATATAACGTCAGCTCCTCACCCCCTGGTTTTCAGAGCTGAGAGATCCTGTGAAAATTCTGCACTTTGAATGGATGTAGGGGAAAGACCGCTGCAGACAAACAGGTACAACATATGTAGGAGAATGTGTTTCATCTCTGCGTATCACCCGAGGCCACTAAATTCACTGGGTATATGTGGAGGAGATATATAAGCAAAAGTGGTCAAGTCAGGCATTACTGAAAGGGTTCCTATCCAGTGGTAGATAGATTATACAAGGTTTCATAAATGTTTTTCAAGGTGATTATGGTGTCTTTTGGCAAGTGGACCCTTGTTCCATGTTTATATAGGGTTTACCATTGTTTACACAGAGCGTTCGCTGAGGATTTGACACTTTAGTTTCCACATTGGAAATATGTGAGTTATCATTTCATCAAAGCCGCTTTCACCTTCCTTCCTTTAGACATAAAGTACTAAGTAATTCCCTGCCTCAGTGAGTTTGCTAAGCATAAGAATATGGAACCCATATGCTTAAGGGTGAGCTTCAGTTTTTGAATCTCCTTTAGGAAACCATTTATTTGAGACACTTTTGCCTTTAATCCTAGATCTGTGTTTTATCTATATGTGTCGAAAGAAGGTTTTGTGGTCTACCCATGTAACAATAGGGTCAATGGCCTTGTAATAACATTGAAGCACATATTAGTAGTGAGCGGATGACTTTTGTTTACTGGGGGAGGCTTTCATTAATCAATTGCCCTCCTGAGGATTTACCCCCCTTCCTGACCAGGCCATTTTTTGCATTACGGCGCTCCGTTAATTTAACTGACAATTGCACGGTCATGCAATGCTGAACTCAAATTACATTTAGGTCCTTTTTTTCCCCACAAATTGAGCTTTCTTTTGATGGTATTTGATCGCCTGTGCACTTTTTATTTTTTTGCTCTATAAAAATAAAAGACAGACAATTTTGAGAAAAAAACTATATTTTTTACTTTTTGCTATTAAACATGTCCAGATAAAAAATTTAAAAAAATCAAATTTCATCATAAATTTAGGCCAAAATGTATTCTTCTACATGTCTTTGCTAAAACAAATCCCAATACGTGCAAATTAATTGGTTTACGTTAAAGTTATAGTGTTTACAAAAGTGGCAATATGTATATACTGTGATTTCTTAAATTTTTTTAAATGTTTACTAGTAATGGTGGCGATCTGTGGGACTGCGACGGACATTCTGACAGTAGGGGGAACTGACTTGGTGTCACTGACATCCCCAGTGACACCAATACAGTGTTCAGTGCTAAAAAAAGCACTGACACTGTACAAATGGCACTGAGCAGGAAAGGGTTAACATGAGGGGCGATCAAAGGGTTAACTGTGTGAAGGGTGTGTTTTACAATGGGGCGGTGTCTGTGTGCTTCACTTTAAGCACACTGCTTTGGATGGCTGTGCTGTGCAGTGTGCCCGAGCTGACAGGGAGGAGAACTGTTAGTAAACAAAACAGTTCTCCTCCCCGTCTAGAGATCCCCGGTAATCATCAGGCGCTGGGGCGTAGTCAGCGGCCGGGAACCAGTGATTGACATCCGCGGCTGCGAATGGCGGCGCGGGTAGGGCACATGCAAGCCACACACGTGCCCCCTACCCGTAAATGCAAAATCACGTACATGATTTTGCGCACCCGTGCCACCCTGTAGCAGTATTTCTGCTATAGGGCGGTCAGGAAGTTAAAGTGCCTGTTTTCCTTAGTGGTATACAGTAAAGGGAGCCATATTGTCAATAGATTTCATGACAAAAGTGGTCAAGTTCCTTCTTTTCATGAGGAAGAAGCAAATTCACTTGTAAACATTGGGGGAGATCTGCATTTGGAATTTGGTGCAGATGTGCATGGTAGCCAATCAGCTTCTAACTTCAGCTTGTTCAATTAAGCATTGGCAATAAAACCTGGAAGCTGTTTGGTTGCAATGCAGAGCTACACTAGATTTTGCACTCTCCAGTTTTAGTAATTCTCCCCTATTGCGTGTGTTGTGTATGTGTGTAGACGTAAAACCTATTGTCTCTAGTTGAGGCATAGTGGATTCTCCACAATTCACATAATTAAAGCGGAAAAGGCATTTTAGTTTGTGTAATGTAGAGTGGGAAAACGGTGAGGATTGGTGAGAAGTGTCAAACAATGGTTTGAGGGTGAAATTAAATTCCCCTCTCCTCCAGCTATTTTTCTTCATGATAAAGTGGAAAAGATATTCCCATTTGTAGGTGACTTCTGCTGATCACATATGATCAAGCACGGGTCTTAGAAATTTTCTTTTCTGTAAGATGTAGTGGGAAAGGTCTGGTAGGACCTACATCATGGCCTCAAGTCAAAGTCAAATTACCCTTTGTGCTGCAGGGGTTTTCCCTTATGCACAGGTTGTTGTGGTGACTTTTATTTTCTCCATCTTTGATACACAGATGGAGAATTTGTAGGTGTTGGTTGTGGATTTAATGGGCATTCTCCATGGGGAAAACAGTTTAAGTTCCTGTTCAATTCTGGATGTTTATGCCTTCAGACCTGCTTTAGTAGGTACAATCTGTTAAAGTACCCTAATGTTTGCGTCATCCCTTGTATATGGCTGTAAACCAGAGATTTGGGTGATCAAGGTGACTCCCTTGTGTTTCTGTGGTCCTCAGTGGTATTATGTTCTGCATGTGCAGCTTGCCCCGATCTCTATTCTGGACTTACTGTGACAGCTTTCTGGACTCAGATCTATCACACAGAAGTTAACAGACTAACATGTTCTCAATGACCCAGCCTTCTTCCTTCTCCATCACAATAGACTCCTGAGGAATGCTTACAAGAAAGCCAAGATTATCCATTTGATCAATGCTGCCCAGGCATACATACCTGCTCTCTGGTGCCAGCTGGAGCCCCTGACAATGGCACAATGGTTTGTCAGGCTAAAAGACACAAATCTTTTTTGTATTACACACTATGACTGCTTATAGCAGTGAATTTCACTGCTATAAAAAAAAGTATTTTTACTGAATGCAATAGATTAATTCACTGTGTATTGTTGTGATTAGCTCTGATTGGCCACAGCTAATCACATGGCACATATGGCCTATGACTGGCCAATCACAGCTAGGAACACAATTGTACACAATGAATTGAAGCCAATCATTGTTTACAATTGTCATGTGATCTGTAGTGATTGGTCACAGTGATCACATGGTACCTGAAGCAGGCCGGTTTACTGGTCAATCATCCGCTGTGCACTGTGCACAGAGTTGGGCCTGTGCGAGGCACGTTCTGGAGAGGATATCATATGACGTCCACCGAGAACAACAGGGCTCCGGCTCAGACTTCATTTTACAATGGCCCAGGCGAGAAGCAGTTAAAGCGCTCTCCAGTTCTCTCCTCTGCTCAGTGATTCTGACTGACTGTTGCTGCTATGTTCTGAAGGAACATCTTGAAATTCTGCCTCATCACATCAGCGGCTAGACTCATCCACCTCACCAACCGCTGCACATCTGCCTCCCCCCTCTGCCAATCCCTTCATTGGCTCCCGATTGCCCAACGCATCAAATTCAAATTGCTAACTCTGACCTACAAAGCCATTCACAATGCCGCCCCAAACTACATAACTGACCTGATACCCAAATGCTACCCTACCCGTGCCCTCCACTCCTCACAGGACTTCCTACTCTCTAGCTCCCTGGTCTCCTCCTCCCATGCCCGATTGCAGGACTTCTCCAGGACTTCCCCCATCCTCTGGAACTCCCTACCCCAATCCATCAGACTGTTGCCTACCCTCCTCACTTTCAGGCGCACCCTGAAAACCCTCCTCTTCAGAGAAGCCTACCCCAACCTCACCTAACACCCGACCTCATCTTACAACTAACCTCCTCCACTCCTCCCGCCACTCCATCCCCCACAGCCATCTCCTCCTGTACCACCTTCCCCCCCCTCCTAGATTGTAAGCTCGAAAGAGCAGGGCCCTCGAACCCCTCATGTATTGTGTTGTTACTGTCTTGTCTCATGTTCTGTCCCCCTTGCTACTGTACAGCGCTGAGCAAACCCTTTGGCGCTATATAAATACTGTATAATAATATGATATGTCATTTGGAGCTTATAACTAAGACAACAGAATGTTCTCTTGTCCCCTCAGGAGAGCTGTGCATCCTCTATGCTCTACTCATCAGTCACTGGACTTCCAGGGCCCTGCCCTCTCTTCTCCACCTGCCTCTCCTCCACCACTCCTTTTCTTTCTTGATCGTTGATAGCAAAGTTTAACTTTACATTATTATATATTTATTTATTTCAGGTACTTATATATAACGCCGTCAATTTACGCAGCGCTTTACATATATATTGTACATTCACATCAGTCCCTAACCCTCAAGGGGTGTACAATCTAAAGTCCCTAACTTACATTCATACACATACTATGGACAATTTAAACAGGATCCAATTAAGCTACCAGTATGTCTTTGGACCCGGAAGAAACCCACGCAGGCACAGCGAGAACATGCAAACTCCAGGCAGGTGGTGCCGTGGCTGGGATTCGAACCAACGACCCTAGTACTGCCAGGCGGAAGTGCTAACCATTTAGTCACTGTGCTGCCCTGTATATGTTATTATTATTATTATTATTATAATACAGGATATATATAGCGCCAACATTTAATGCAGCACTTTACAATATAAAGGGGGACAATGCAATTATAATACAGTTTAATACAGAAGGAATAGGAGGGCCCTGCTCATAGAGCTAACAATTTAAAGGGAGGGGGTGTTATCATTGACTATTGTTAGTGCAGTGATTTTGCTGTGAAAAATTACAAAATCCTGTGCTTATGCTACTATTATGGCGTTCCTACTCCTTGGAATGTTAAAGATTATGTTCTATCTGTAAGGACCAATTCACACTGCCCCAACAGCTGCTGCACCCTATACCTCAGTGGTTTAGTGTTTGGCAGCTGTCCATTCCATCTGCAGTGAGCCAATGGTAGGGGGCAGTGTGATGAATGTGTCACACAGCTCCATTTTCTCTTCTTTTTGTACTCAATATTATTTGAAGTGTACAAAGTGACACTTCATTCATGTCACTGTATAGCAGTGCAGTGTGTTGCTCTGCTGTACAGTGACCTGCAATCCTATCCTATACACGGCAATAAAATGGAGCATGTCTGCATTTTATCACTGCCCACTGCTCCAGGCTGCTTTGCAGTATGAATAGGACACATAACAAACAATTGTTTTCTGCTTTAGATTCAGTTAACAGAGACATTTATCTGAATACAGAGCAGATATTGATGTTGCATAGCCAAAGGTGCCAGTACCAATCATTAATCTTTATGAGCATTGGAGGTCTTAGTGTATTCAATACTTCTGCACCAATATAGGAGGCCCTTTAAAAAGTGTTTGTTTTGCAAAGCATCTGCCTGATTTTGTCCCCAGTGCCCATTGTCTCATTCTTTACCCTCAATAACTGAAGTACTGACAGGACTCAGATAAACTGAGTTGCTGGGATAAGTCCAATAAGCCCTGCACTCTTTAGTGTGCGTTGATGTACATGGCTAAGTGCTGTAACATAAGTGCATAGGCGTAGTTTCCCTTTCTGGCCACAACAATGCTAGAGTTAATAGAATAGTATGGGTTGAGGGTCACTTGAATTTATAATGGAGATGCCATAGGAGCCACTAGAGATTCCCATAGGGAGGATGGCAGTGAGGCATTTGGAAGGAGCACTTAGTTATCGCCAGCCCTGTCTTCGCCAACAGTGGAGCACCCAGGATGGTGGACTTTTTGATGGGAAGTGTGTGGGGACCAAGCCACAGTAGGATATAGACTGAATAAATTTAACTCAGAGTTTCCCATCAGACTAGGAATTTGGGCAAACCCTGTAGGTTATGGGCTACTCCTTGACTCATACACTCTCTGTTTGCAACAAAGCATTGTATGGTCACCTGGGGCTAGGAAGACTGTCAGCTCTCTCTTAACCACTATTGGGAACATCCCCTGGTAACTGGCTTCAGCAGGTGGAAGACTGCTGCAGGACTCATAAGGCTACTGCAGGACTCCTAGGGCTTGGCATGTGGAAGTTAAGCTGAAGACCAAAGGACAGGCCAGGTGTCTCAGAAGAGGTGAGCTTGTGCTAAGGGATGAGCAATAGATGTTTCCATAGTCCCTGGGTTAAACGTATATCAGTGTGCTTAGGGGAACCACTGTTCAGGCATGAATGAGTTAAGAGTACATGTGCTGACCACACAGTCCAGCATATGGCACCCCATTGTTGCTGTATACAACAGTGCTTTTTTGGCAGTCATTCTTCTTTAAATACTAGAAACAATAAGAGAAGATCATCATATATATAGCAGAATGAGGCAGTAAAATTGTGGGGAAGGGACAGTGCAGGGGGTAGTGGAGGAAAAATCAGGAAACAGTTCTCATGTAGTTGTCTTTACAGTTTGAATCAAAATGCATGCATGGCCTGTAATCCATTAGAATTCATTTTTCTATACAATGCTTATCTTAAATATACCAACTTAGATAAATCCACTGTGCATTCTGTAAAGTGCTCTTCAGCCTCTCCTTAAAATCTTCCCAGTTCTAAGTTGTTACCTCCTTCCCCTATTCCACTTATGCCCATGCATACATGGCTTGAGCCCCATTGAATTCAGTAGAAAGCCCATGTAAAGCCTGTCAACCTATTGCATTCCTCCCAACTTTCTGAGATGGAAAACGGACACCCTTTAGAACAATGTGTATACGCCTCCAGCTACATGGACCATGAAGCATAAATAAGACAAGTAATTGATTACCTAAACCCACAAGTGCTTTTTCCATCACTGTTTCTTTGTACTGCTCTTTTCGAATATTAATAATGTGATAATAAAAAGGGCTGTATGCAAGGTTTACACGTTCGGTAATTAGGAATTGCATTTATTATAGAGGTCTACTCTACCCATCTGTCCAGGGATTACTGAGAAGGAAAGAGGGACACAGGGATTTGGTTCCAAAATAGGGACAGTTCATCCAAATGGGGGACATTTGGGAGGTGTACTATAAGATCGGCCTCTCATTCAAGTCATTAGAGTCAGGACCGCATGTGTGTTGGAGTGCAGTCAAGCAGCCCAAACCACACATTTCTGTGGAGCTGTG
The DNA here is from genome assembly GCF_062004578.1 of Staurois parvus. NCBI lineage: Eukaryota > Metazoa > Chordata > Amphibia > Anura > Ranidae > Staurois > Staurois parvus. The sequence continues at coordinate 8,020,305 of NW_028318001.1, forward strand.
TGAAAGGCAGCGCTGTCGGCTTACAATAGTTAGCTTTTATTCATTTTGTTAAATCCTTTATCTGAAAAGGAAAAAATGTTTTTATAACTGATTAATAATAAATGTTCTCTGGAGTTATGCTTTAATTTTTTTTTCACATCTATCTAAATTTGCTAGTCCATCTAACATTACCTCTTCCATAGATAGAGGAGCCACCCTAAAGCTGGATATGCATTTATCAATGTTCTTGCTGAACCGGACAAATTTTAATCTGCTTGTAACCCTGTCTGTTCAACAGAAGCCGATCGTTAGACCAGCTCCTGTTGAATGGTCCTGCTGGAAAACCATCATTTGTCAGTCGCTGCAGCCAATGATTGCAACACTGATCAGTATATTCTGATAGGGGGAGTCCACACTGTCAGAATACAATATTACAATATCCACATTGATTGTATGCATGCAAGAATCTATGGGGTTTTTTTTCATTCAAGCCGCTGGAATAAAAAAAAAAAAACTCACAGGGGGAGATTTACTAAAACTGGAGGGTGCAACATCTAGTGCAGCTCTGCATAGAAACCAACCAGCTTCCAGGTTTTATTGTCAAAGCTTTTTTGAACAAGCTGAAATTAGAAGCTGATTGGCCACCATGCACAGCTGCACCAGATTCTGAGTGCACCAGGTTTAGTAAATCCCCTCTACAGTGTGTAGTAAAATCTCCAGAATTTTTGTAAAAAAAATGGCCCCCTGCATGCTCCGCATCCTAGCACATTATGACAGACTTACCTGCAAGCGGAGCCCTCCAGTGCAATGCTGTCATGCCTCCCCCGCTCCTTGGTGCTTCCATCTTCATGGCCAGACTGTGGTGACTTTACTCTCGTTCATGCGCACAGAAGTCACATCACAGCAGCACACAGAGCATGCAATAAATGTGGTCTGAGCTGTGCATGCGAGCACAGGCATGGGAAACATTTACAACAGAAGAGACTTCTAAGGTCTTTTTTGGTATAAAAACCCTGGCTGTCATTGTTTTTTGACATTTTGACTTTTACTACTACTTTTACTCTAGGTTCACACTTTGCAGAAATGCACTTCAGTCCATATGACATGATTTCCTGTGGATCTAGTTCATATCTGTGCATTTTGAGCCAGTGCAGTTTTTTTTAAAGTATAAGGGACTTTTTTCCCCACAGCAGACTGCGTTTTGTGTGTAATAGACTTTAATGGAACCACATCAAAAATGCATCCAAAACACATGTACATGCATTTTTGGTGCATTTCCTGCATGACAGCTGACACCTCCCCCAATCAACATTGAACACATCCTAAAAAATGCGAAACACATAAAAAATGGTAAAAACGTGTCAAAAACGCATCTGAAAAAATGCAAAACACACCTGGAAAGCTTAAGCAGCTTGTATACTGTAAGTGTGAATCTAGCCTAAGACAGCATGTTCAAGCCGGATGATCAGGTGAAAGTAAAGGGAAAAAACTAAAAAACAGAAAACGAATGCAGCCTCCACATCTAAGGACTAGTATAAATCAATATATTACATTTTTGTTTTGGGATTCAATACCACTTTAAGTGCTTTTCTTAAATTTCAGATATTTTCTGTAAGAAACATAAAGGATTTTTTTTTTTTTTTCAAATAGGAAGTTCAAAAAGCTCCCTCTTACAGTACAGCTCTATAGTCAATTCAATCAATACAATGCACTAAGTGCAAATACAAAAAAAAAGGTAAAATATAAATGCCAGGGTATCCACACATATTGTATGACAATATTCCTTGTGCTATATATATTAAAAAAATGATGTACAGTATCTTAATATAAAATAAACAAACTTGAAATGTATCGTATTCAAAGTAAAACTTATACCAAACACAAAGAGACAAATAGTTTGGTGTTAGTCTGTCTATAAATACACCCAATATAATTTTAAAGTATAACTAAAGGTAAAACTATTTTTTTTGTTTTGGATAGAGTGGAGGTGGATTAGAATACCTGTCAGTTTTATTGCTGTCTGTTTATCGTTATCATTGAAAGTAAAACAAACTCCCAAATTTGGGGTTTGACATCAGAACACGTAAAATGACGTTTGAAACAGGCTTTGCCTGGATCTGAGAATGATAGCTGGTAATGTTAGTACATTTTATAATGATAGCTTGCTAGCTAAGGCAGTGTGGGAGTGTAAGGCTAGGTTCACACCTATGCAGTTTGCATTTGATCTGTTTCTGCAGTGCGTTTTACATTTTTGCATGTGCATTTTAGCCACTTTTTTAATGCATTTTGCATTTTGCTATTTCTTGTTGCTAGTCAGATTTAAAACACAAAACGTAAAATGCAGCAAAAACGCACTACATGCTTTTCTGCAGCGTTTCCATAGAACCAAAAACACAACTTTTTGCTTTCAAAGAAGTCCCTGACCCTTTCCAAAAAACGCACCAGGTGAAAATGCAGAGATGTGAACCTGTCCCATAGGAAATCATGTTAAATGGACTGTATTTCGTTTCTGCAAAACGCTGCGGAAAACGCTTAGGTGTTAACCTAAGGTAAAGAGATCTGTGCTGTGCAAGCATCCAGCTCAGCTCATTCTTTAGATCGGGATTTCTTGAGCAATGAGCAATTTCTGTCTCTCAGATAAGTTCCCACTAACACCACTGATCATTTTAGCTATCTGTAAGGGGTCATTCTTCCCAATGGCCACAAGTGTAAGGAGCATTCTTCCCACTGACCATCACACTAATGTAGCATGAATTGTAGATATAGTCATTTTTAGAGCGGTTCCCTGAGGCCAGAAAATTACTTGAAGGGGTTCTCTGTGTTGAAAAGGTTAAGAAAAGCTGCTGTAGACACTTAAATAAAGCTGAGTGTTTATAATGAATAAAAGTCTCCAAAGAAGAACTGTACATATTGCATGTTGAAACCAATCAGATACTTCCTCTCATACATCTCTGGGAAATAAAGAGCCTGGATGAATCTGGCTATTTTGGTAACACAAACTGCTTCAGAGATCTCAACCTTTAGAGATCAGCTTAACCACTTGCCATCCCGAGGATTTACCCCCCCTTCCTTACCAGGCCTCTTTTTGCTACTCGGCGCTGCACTAATTCAGCTGATAATTGCACTGTCATGCAATGCTGCACCCAAATGAAATTTACGTCCTTTTTTTCATACAAAGAGAGCTTTCTTTCAGTAGTATTTGATCACCTGTGCGCTTTTTATTTTTCACGCTATAAACAAAAAAAGACCAAAAATTTTGAAGAAAAACAATATTTTTTTACTTTCAGCTATAAGTTGGTTATAAGTTGGTTTATAAGTTGTTTATAAATTTAGGCCAAAATGTATTCTGCTACATGTTTTTGGTAAAAAAAATCCCAATAAGTATATATTGATTGCTTTGTGTGAAAGTTATAGCATCTACAAACTATGGTATAGATACTGCAATTTACGCCATTTTTTGCTATACAGCGCTTTGCTAGTTTAAAGAACAATTGCGCGGTCATGCAATATGGTACATAAATGAAATTTATGTCCTTTTTTTCACACAAATTGAGCTTTCTTTTGGTGGTATTTGATCACCTGTGCACTTTTTATTTTTGGCGCTATAAACAAAAACATTTTTGAAGAAAAAAATTTTTTTTTGAAAAAAACAATATTTTCTCATTTCGGTCATAAAAAATATCCCAAAAAACTAAAATTTCGTCATAAATTTAGGCCAAAATGTATTCTGCTACATTTTTTTGGTTAAAAAAAGTCCAGTAAGTGTACATTTATTGCTTTGTGTGAAAATTATAGCGTCTACAAACTATGGTATAGATAATGGAATTTACACAGCATTTACTTTCTGGCTGCCCATCACATTTCATGAGGTGCTAAAATGCCAGGATAGTACAAACACCCTCAAATGACCCCTTTTCGTAAAGTAGACACCCTAAGCTATCTTCTGAAAGGCATATTGTATCCATGGAAGATTTATTTTTTTTCCACAAATTTCTGGAAAATGACAAAAACATTTTTTTTTTACACAAAGTTGTCATTTAAATGATTTATTTCTCGCACAAGCAATGGGTATATGTGGAATTACACCCCAAAATACATCCTGCTACTTCTACCGAGTATGAGGATACCACAAGTGTGAGACTTTTTGGGAGCCTAGCCACATACAGGAGCCTGAAATCCAATGACCACTTTGAAAGCCTGAAGGTGCGTAACTTCCTCATTTCACTTCCTCATTACCTATCACAGTTTCGAAGGCCCAAACATGCCAGGATGGCACCAACCCCCCCCCCCCCTTCCCAAATGACCCCTTTCTGGAAAGTAGACCTCCCAAGGAATTTAAAAAGAGGCATGGTGAGTATTTTGCAGATCTCATTTTTTCTCACAAGGTTTTGAAATATAAAAAAATAATAGAAAAAATGTTTTTGGGTTTTTTTTCTTCATTTTCCAAAAACTTGTGGCAACAAATTAGATCTGCAAAATACTTACTGTGCTTTTTATCAAATTCCTTGGGGTGTCTACTTTCCAAAAAGGGGTCATTTGGGGGGGGTTAGGTACTACCCTGGCATTTCAGGGCCTCCGAAACTGTGATAGGTAGTCTGGAAGTGTAATGAGGAAATAAAGCCCTTTAAAAGCCTGAAGATGGTTATTGGATTTTGGGGTCCTGTACTTGGCTAGACTGCCAAAACGTGTCTCACGTGTGATACCCCCATACTCAGGAGAAGCAGCAGAATGTATTTTGGGCAGTAATTCCACATATACCCATGGCATGTGTGAGCAGTAAATCATTTTAATGACAATTATATGTAAAAAAAAAATTTTTTTGTTTGTCATTTTCCAAAAACTTGTGGTAAAAAAATAAATTCTTCTATTGATTCAACATTCCTCTCAGCAAATAGTTTGGGGTGTCTACTTTCCAAAAAGGGGTTGTTTTGGGGGGTGGGGCATTCTATACCCAGCATTACAAGTTTATGCCACACATCACTCACTCTTCTAACCACCTGAAGACCAAGCCTTTTCTTTTCTTGTCTTTTTTGCTAGGAAATTAATTTAAACCCCAAACATTATATATTTTTTTAAAGCAAACACCATAGTGAATAAAATGGTGGGTACTACAATTTTTTATGGCACATAGTACTCGTGCAGCGATTTTTCAAACTCATTTTTTTTTTTTAAAAATACACTTTTTTTACTTTTAATGCACAAAAACACAATATATTGGCCAATTATTTTGTAAAATATAGAAAATGATGGTATGCCGAGTAAATAGATTCCAAACATGACATGTTTTAAAACTGCGCATGCCCCGTGCACTGGCGACAAACTGCATACGTTTTTAATATCCATAGGCAATGTTTAAAAGCCTTTACAAGCTACCATTTTAGATTTACAGAGGAGGTCTAGTGTTAGAATTACTTCCCTTGATCTGAAGTTTGTGGTGATACCTCACATGCATGGTGCAGCCGCTGTTTACATACCGGCACAGGGTCAATGCTCATGAAGGCAGGTGCGCGCATGCGCGGGGGGCAAGGGTACTTTTTTTTTTTACGTTATTTTGATTTTGTTAATTATTTTTACACTGTCCTTTTTTTTTTTTGATCACTTTTAATGCTATAACAGGGAATGCAAATATCCCCTATAACTTCAATGGGCATTGTCATATATTCTTTTTTGAGAAATCTGGGGTCTGTCAGACTCTAGATCTCTCCTCTGCCCTTACATTATCTAATCAAACCAAAAACGGTGTGATCAAATGATTTCCCAATTTACAAATGGTGCTGTTTATATCCTGCGAAACTGAAGTGATGAAATGCTCCAATCAGCTCTATGGTCAGCTGTCAGAAACACCGGCTGCATTCTCAGGTTCCCCCTATGGCTCGGGACTGCCCGAATAGGCCATGGAAGGCAGCGGGGGAGGGGGGTATTGTCTCCCGCTGCTTGTAAAAGCAATTCTTAATTAGCCACTAGGATTGCTTTTACATGAAAGCTGATCGCCAGCTGAAAAACATTATACCAGGATGATGCCTGCAGCTGTAGGCATTATCCTGGTATAACCACTCAAAGTCCAGTGATATACCAGTACGTCGCTGGTCCTTGTTGGGTATATATATATATATATATATATATATGCTACGTTCTTTTGGTTTTTTTTTATGCAGCCTGTGGACTGAATGAAAAAAAGAGAAGAAATCTCTGCCAAAAAAAAGTGTGTGGTATGCCCGCCATTAAAATATACCGCCCTGCATCCACCCACTTCTAATGGTGGGCACACATTAGGTCACACTTTGCCACAAGCACCAGTTCCAAGATTGTACAAATGTTTAAATAGTGGCACGCTTGAATAAAAATTGTCCACGTACCCCATATGGAAAAAGGATGACACCAAGTCCCAAACTATCTTGCCACTGCTCCCCATGTAGTCTGGGCATCTGGGGGGCTCCACGTGACTATCTATTCCCTCGTAAAACTGAAACGTATAAGTATAACCTGTTGTCCTCTCACAGGTCTTCTACATCTTGACCCCATTACTGGCATGCTTGCAGGGGAGAAATTGTTTGAATGCAAGGCGGCCAGAAAAATTAATTAGGGGCTCATCAACGGAGTTTTTTTGCTGGGGAGTATAGACATCTGCAAATTTTTGATTACGGTGATTTGCGAGGGGCTGAATTTTGTGGAGCCGGTCAAATTCAGGGTCACCCCGAGGATGACAGAGTGTGTTGTCATTGAAATGCATAAAACACATTATACTCCCATATCTATGCCTGGCCATGGCAGCAGAGAACACGGGCATATGATGAATCAGGTCTGTGGACCAATACAATCGCAGTTCATTTCTTTAAGTAATGCCCATGTTGAGGGTTAGGCCCCCCAAAAAAGTAAATTTGGAAACCGTAATGGGTTTCCATGCGAATGGTCTGGCAAGGTTTGAATTTGGGTTGGCGGCGATAAATTGTTGTGCATATAAATTGCTTTTATCCACAATCAACGCATACAGATATTCCGTGAAAAACAGCTCCAAAAATCAAGGGGAGTAGTTAAATTTTCTATTTCCACCTGAATTCCAGGTTGGGCAGTGAACGGGGGATGTAAAAGTGCTGCAAAATTTGTGGACTGCCAATCGGGATTTGCAAGCACATCCGGAAGGATATTAGGGGCTCTATGGGCCTGTGTGCAAATTCTTAATGGCTGCGAGACAATACTTGTGCTCGCCACCGCACCAGCTTGTACTACACTTATAGGACTCACCATGTCACCAAGTCATACTGCAGTGCTGGTATTATTATTATACAGGATATATATAGTGCCAACAGTTTGCTCAGCGCTACAATATAACGGGAGACAATACAGCAACAATACAGTTCAATACAAGAGGGTTAGGAGGGCCTGATCCTGGGAGCTTACAATCTAAGAGGCTGCATATGAGAGTCATCAAAATTTACCGGCAAGTGCTAACAGAGATCAGGCCTGATTCTGTGAACACTGCAGTTTTGTGTGTAATATATCAAGTGACAGAGACCTACTGACACTGCACTTGCTGGGGGAGAAGGGGGGGGGGGTAAGCGTAGGGGCTAAACGCAGGTGCTGGCAGGTTCCGGGGCTGATCCCGTTAACGCTGCGTTTTTGAGGACGCTATACTATACCAGCAAAGCATGATCCAATTTGCTCCTGCAGGGGAAAAAATTCCTTCCTGATCCCCCGAAAGGCAACCGGATATTCCCTGGATCAACTTTACCTATAAATGTTAGTATCCAGTTATATTCTGTGTATCCAAGAAAGAATCCAGGCCTTTTTTGAAGCAAACCACTGAGCTGGCCAGAACCAACTCTTGAGGGAGTCTATTCCACATTTTCACTGTGAAGAAACCTTTCCGTGTTTTGAGATTACATTTCTTTTCCTCCAGACGTAAAGAGTGCCTCCTTGTCCTCTGTGATGACCTCAGGGTGAATAACTCTACACCAAGTTCACTATATGAACCACTGATGTATTTATACATGTTGATGATATCCCCCCTTACATCCTGGTCACATCAAGCCCAACTTTGAAATCGTGCAACTAACAGTGAAGTCGCAAGATTTCAAAGTTTGGTGAGATGTCGATTTCAGGTGCGATTTGCAAGACATCTGACACAGATGTCTATGCAAATCACACCAAAAGTAGTGCATGTACCACTTTAGAAATCGGTGTGGCTCCGACAAAGTCGGAACTGCACCAATACGACTGCTCTAATTGCAGACAGTAGGGTGCAACATGGCATGTGATTTGCAAGTCGCATAGCATGCAAATCGCATGCTAAGTCGCACCCGATGTGACCGGGATGTTAATCTCCTCTTCTCAAGAGAGAATAAATTGAGTTCCTCTAATCTTTCCTCATAGCTTAGCTCCTCCATGCCTCTGATCAGTTTGCTTGCCCTTCTCTGTACTTTCTCCAGTTCCCCAATTTTCTTTTTGTGAATTGGTGCCCAAAAGTGAACTGTACATTCCAGATGAGATCTTACTAATGATTTGTACAGGGGTAAAATGATATCTCTCTCTCTCTCTGGGGTCTATACCTCTTTTAAAACAAGAGAGGATTTTGCTCGCTTTAGAAACCACATCTTTACATTGCATGCCATTATTAAGCTTGTGATCTACCAGAACCCCCAGATCCTTCTCCACCATTGATTCCCCCAATTGTACTCCCCCTAGTATGTATAATGCATGCATATTCTTAGCCCCCAAGTGCATAACCTTACATTTATCAACATTAAACCTCATTTGCCACATAGTTGCCCAATTAAACAGTGCATTGAGGTCGGCTTGTAAATTGGAGACATCCTGTAAGGACGTTATTCCACTGCACCACTTGATGTCATCTGCAAAGACTGAAATGGGATTTTTAATCCCAGACCCTATATATCGTTTATAAATATATTAAAAAGTAAGGGTCCCAACACTGAACCTTGGGGTACACCACTGACAACCCTAGACCATTCAGAGTATGAATCATTAACCACTACTCTCTGAATACGATCTTTTAGCCAGTTTTCTATCCATTTACATACAGACTTTTCCAAGCCCGTAGACTTTACCTTACACATTAGCCGTGTGTGGGGAACTGTGTCAAACGCTTTTGAAAAATCCAAGTATACCACATCCACCGCCACCCCTCTGTCCAAGGTTTTGCTCACCTCCTCAAAAAAAGAAATCAGATTTGTTTGACAACTTCCGTCCTTCATGAATCCATGCTGTCTGTTGCTTAAAATATTTTTTTCCAGCAAGAACTCGTCTATGTGGTCTTTTATTAAACTCTCCAGTATCTTCCCGGCTATAGAAAGTAAACAAACAGGTCTATAATTACTTGGTAAAGATTTTGACCCTTTTTTAAATATTGGCACCACATTGGCTTTACGCCAATCCAGTGGTACTATGCCAGTCATTAAAGAGTCCCTAAAAATTAGAAACAATGGCTTTGAAATGGCAGAGCTCAATTCTTTAAGGACCCGTGGGTATATGCCATCTGGTGCAGGTGCTTTATTCACCTTTATTCTGTATAAATATTTTTGGATCATATCAGTTGTGAGCCAATGTGGATCATCTGGAGCTGTGTCAATACCATGCCCATTATGGACAAGAGCTCCCCCATGCTCCTTTGTATACACAGAGCTAAAAAAGGTATCTAATAAATTTGCCTTCTCTTTGTCCCCAGTCACCCACTCTAGATTATGTAGTAAAAGGCTTAAATGCTCGAATTAGAAAGGTTCACATGAGGATGCCAATGGCAGTAGGTAGGAGCTTGAAGGACTGAGGCAGAACCCACTGATTCTAAGATGAAGATGGGTGAAGGGGGCACTGAAATTGTGGGAAAATAACCTTGAGGAATGGAATGACAGGATGAGAGGGTCTAATCAAGGGTGACTTCCTCAAGCTTCAGGTTACTTGACATTTCTGCAGCTTACATATGAACATAAAAGATTGTGGCCTCGGGCTCAGTAGTTCTTTCATATAAGGTCATGGAAGTCTGATGAAACTTGCAACAGTCTTTTTTTAAAGGTGTAGAACATATGTAGTCTGGCTGCCACAGAACCCAAGGCTTTATATGCCATTGTGTCTCAGATCAGCAGTTGGTACATACATTGTGTGTTTAAAATGTGTTAGCATTAATCTTTGTGAAAAAAGCGACAGTTGTAGTTTTGCATGATTGTGTGTACAAATGCTCTTTTTCTCCGTTGTGGCACAACTGTGAGCACTTATTTAGTAATGAGATGTACCCTCAAAACTGTCCTATGTAAAAGAGAATCCTAAGTCAGGCACTTGCAGCACATTTCTGATTTTATTTCATGTAGTAGTGACAGCAACAAAGAGCATGAAATACTTGAAACTGTTGCTGTTACTTTGTATCACTACATGAAATAAAAACAGAAGTGTGCTGCAACTGCCTGACACTGAATTCTTATATATAGGAGGTGGAGAGTGGATTATACTCCTGTTACATTGATCCGAGGGATAAAGGTGCTGCTTTCTACTGTGAAAAAAAAAAATTATATATATATATATATATATATATATATATATACAGTTCGGTCCATATATATTTGGACACAGGCATAATTTTAGATTTTTTCAGGTATTTACTAAAACATATCCAAGCTATAGTTATATAATGGATATAGGCTGAAAGTGTACACTCTCAGGTTTAATTTGAGGATATGTGCATCCAAATTGGAGGAAGGGTTTGGGAATTACAGCTCTTAAGAGTAGCCATCCCTCCTTTTTGCCAATTGGTAATTGGACAATTGTATCAAAAGCTGTTTCATGGCAAGGTGTGGGCTAATCCGTTATTTCTTCATCAATTAAGCAGTTAAAAGGTCTGGAGTTGATTCTACGTGTGGTATGTGTATTTGGAATCTTTTGCTGTGAATCTACATCATGTGTTCAAAGGAGCTGTCCATGCAAGTGAAACAGGCCATTGTAAGGCTTCCAAAACTAAACAAATCCATCAGAGAGATAGCAGCAACATTTGGAGTGGCCAAATCAACAGTTTGGTATATTCTGAGGAAAGAAGAATGCACTGGTGAGCTCAGCAACATAAAAAGGCATGGACGTCCATGGAAGACAGCAGTGGTGGATGATCGCAGAATCCTCTCTATGGTAAAGAAAAACCCATTCACAACATCCAGACAAGTGAAGGACACTCTCCAGGAGGTGGGTGTATCATTGTCAAAGTCTACAATCAAGAGAAAACTTCACAAGATAGGGTTCACCACAAGGTGCAAACCATTCATAAGCCTGAAGAATAGAAAAGCCAGATTAGACTTTTGCCAAAAACATCTAAAAAGGCCAGACCAGTTCTGGAAAAGCATTCTTTGGAGGGATGGAACTAAGATTAATCTGTACCAGAATGACGGGAAGAAAAAAGTGTGGAGAAGGCTTGGAACAGCTGATGATCCAATGCACACGTCATCTATAAAAGATGGTGGAGGCAGTGTGATTGTATGGGCATGCATGGCTTCCAGTGGCACTGGGTCATTGGTGTTTATTGATGATGTGACAGAACACAGAAGCAGCCGGATAAATTCTGCAATGTTTAGAGATATACTGTCAGCCCAGATTCAGCCAAATAGAGCAAAGTTGATTGGACGGCCCTTCACAGTACAGATGGACAATGATCCAAAACATACTGCAAAAGCAACCCAAGAGCTTTTGAAGGAAAAGAAGTGGAATATCACGCAATGGCCAAATCAATCACCTGATCTCAACCCAATTGAGCATGTATTTCACTTGCTTAAGGCAAAACTAAATGCAGAAAGACCCACAAACAACAACTGAAGGCAGCTTCAGTTAGTCTGGTAAAGCAACAAAAGTATAAGGACACCTGCCTTTACACACATGAACTTTAGTGGCATCCCAGTCTTAGTTTGTAGGGTTCAATACAGAGTTGGCACACCCTTCGCCATTATAACAGCTTCAACTCTTCTGGGAAGGCTGTCCACAAGGTTTAGGAGTGTGTCTATGGGAATGTTTGACCATAAGCGGATTTGTGAGGTCAGGCACTAATGTCAGACGAGAAGGCCTGGCTCACAGTCTAAAAGTTTTAAAGGTCACAGTTTAAAGGTGTAGGCCATCTCATCCCATTTTAATTGTCATAACAAAGATCACATCTGACACTGAATATATGTTTTTGGTGACTTGTATAATTTGTAAATGTAGAAGATTTCTCAGCCCTGGAAGGTTAGGACGGGGATAGGATGCAAGACCTTTGGCCATAGACAGAGGTGTGCAGTGTATGGAGGACCATCATGTATATAGACAGAGGAGTGTGGTGTATGGAGGACCATTATGTATATAGAGAGAGATGTGTGTTGTATGGAGGACCATCATGGATATAGATGGAGGTGTGCAGTCTCTGGAGGACCAACATGTATATAAATGGAGGTGTTTGGTGTATGGAGGACCATCATGTACTGTGTATAGAAGGAGATGTGTGGTGTATGGTGGACCATCATAGATATAGATGGAGGTGTGCGGTGTATGGAGGACCATCATGTATATAGAAAGAGATGTGAGGTGTATGGAGGACCATCATGTATATAGACAGAGATGTGTGGTGTATGGAAGACCATCATGTATATAGATGGAGGTGTGTAGTGTATGGAGGACAATCATGTATATAGATGGAGGTGTCCGGTGTATGGAGGACCATCATGTATATAGATTGAGGTGTGCGGTTTATGGAGGACCATCATGTATATAGAAGGAGGTGTACAGTGTATGGAAGACCATCATGTACATAGACGGAGGTGAGCGGTGTATGGAGGACTACCATGTATATAGGAGGTGTATGGTGTATGGAAGACCATCATGTACATAGATGGAGGTGTGTGGTGTATGGAGAACCATCATGTATATAGAAGGAGGTGTACGGTTTATGGAGGACCATCATGTACATAGCGGAGGTGTGCGGTGTATGGAAAACCATCATGTACATAGACGGAGGTAAGCGGTGTATGGAGGACCATCATGTATATAGAGAGAGATGTGCAGTGTATGGAGGACCATCATGTATATAGAGGGAGATGTGAGGTGTATGAAGGACCATCATGTATATAGAGGGAGATGTGTGGTATATGGAGGACCATCATGTATATAGAGGGAGGTGTACGGTTTATGGAGGACCATCATGTACATAGCGGAGGTGTGCGGTGTATGGCGGACCATCATGTATATAGACGGAAGTGAGCGGTGTATGGAGGACCATCATGTATATAGAGATGTGCAGTGTATGGAGGACCATCATGTATATAGAGGGAGATGTGTGTTGTATGGAGGACCATCATGGATATAGATGGAGGTGTGCAGTGTCTGGAGGACCATCATGTATATAGACGAAGGTGTGTGGTGTATGGAGGTCCATCATGTATATAGATGGAGATGTGTGGTGTATGGAGGACCATCATGGATATAGAGGGAGATGTGTGGGGTATGGAGGACCATTATGTATATAGAGAGAGATGTGTGTTGTATGGAGGACCATCATGGATATAGATGGAGGTGTGCAGTGTCTGGAGGACCAACATGTATATAAATGGAGGTGTTTGGTGTATGGAGGACCATCATGTACTGTGTATAGAAGGAGATGTGTGGTGTATAGTGGACCATTATAGATATAGATAGAGATGTGTGGTGTATGGAGGACCATCATGTACTGTCTATAGAAGGAGATGTGTGGTGTATAGTGGACCATTATAGATATAGATAGAGATGTGTGGTGTATGGAGGACCATCATGTATATAGAGAGAGATGTGTGTTGTATGGAGGACCATCATGGATATAGATGGAGGTGTGCAGTGTCTGGAGGACCAACATGTATATAAATGGAGGTGTTTGGTGTATGGAGGACCATCATGTACTGTGTATAGAAGGAGATGTGTGGTGTATAGTGGACCATTATAGATATAGATAGAGATGTGTGGTGTATGGAGGACCATCATGTACTGTGTATAGAAGGAGATGTGTGGTGTATAGTGGACCATTATAGATATAGATAGAGATGTGTGGTGTATGGAGGACCATCATGTATATAGATGGAGGTGTGCGGTGTATGGAGGACCATCATGTATATAGACGGAGGTGTGCGGTGTATGGAGGACCATCATGTATATAGACGGAGGTGTGCGGTGTATGGAGGACCATCATGTATATAGATGGAGGTGTGCGGTGTATGGAGGACCATCATGTATATAGAGGGAGATGTGCGGTATATGTAGGACCATCATGTATATAGAGGGAGGTGTGCTGTGTATGGAGGACCATCATGTATATAGAGGGAGGTGTGCGGTATATGGAGAACCATCATGTATATAGAGGGAGGTGTGCGGTGTATGGAGGACCATCATGTATATAGAGGGAGACGTGCAGTGTATGGAGGTCCATCATGTATATAGAGGGAGACGTGCGGTGTATGGAGGACCATCATGTATATAGAGGGAGACGTGCAGTGTATGGAGGACCTTCATGATGTGCGGTGTATGGAGGACCATCATGTATATAGAGGGAGATGTGCGGTGTATGGAGGTCCATCATGTATATAGAGGGAGATGTGCGGTGTATGGAGGACCATCATGTATATAGAGGGAGATGTGCGGTGTATGGAGGTCCATCATGTATATAGATACAGTTGTGCGCTGTATGGAAGACCATTATGTATATAGACGGAGGTATGCGGTTTATGGAGGACCATCATGTATATAGAGGGAGGTGTATGGAGGTCCATCATGTATATAGACGGAGGTGTGTGGTGTATGGAGGACCATCATGGATATAGAGGGAGATGTGTGGGGTATGGAGGACCATTATGTATATAGAGAGAGATGTGTGTTGTATGGAGGACCATCATGGATATAGATGGAGGTGTGCAGTGTCTGGAGGACCAACATGTATATAAATGGAGGTGTTTGGTGTATGGAGGACCATCATGTACTGTGTATAGAAGGAGATGTGTGGTGTATAGTGGACCATTATAGATATAGATAGAGATGTGTGGTGTATGGAGGACCATCATGTATATAGATGGAGGTGTGCGGTGTATGGAGGACCATCATGTATATAGACGGAGGTGTGCGGTGTATGGAGGACGATCATGTATATAGAGGGAGATGTGCGGTATATGTAGGACCATCATGTATATAGAGGGAGGTGTGCGGTGTATGGAGGACCATCATGTATATAGAGGGAGGTGTGCGGTATATGGAGAACCATCATGTATATAGAGAGAGGTGTGCGGTGTATGGAGGTCCATCATGTATATAGAGGGAGATGTGCGGTGTATGGAGGTCCATCATGTATATAGACGGAGACGTGCGGTGTATGGAGGACCATCATGTATATAGAGGGAGACGTGCGGTGTATGGAGGACCATCATGTATATAGAGGGAGACGTGCAGTGTATGGAGGTCCATCATGTATATAGAGAGAGACGTGCGGTGTATGGAGGACCATCATGTATATAGAGGGAGACGTGCAGTGTATGGAGGACCTTCATGATGTGCGGTGTATGGAGGACCATCATGTATATAGAGGGAGATGTGCGGTGTATGGAGGTCCAACATGTATATAGAGGGAGATGTGCGGTGTATGGAGGACCATCATGTATATAGAGGGAGATGTGCGGTGTATGAGGTCCATCATGTATATAGAGGGAGATGTGCGGTGTATGGAGGTCCATCATGTATATAGAGGGAGATGTGCGGTGTATGGAGGTCCATCATGTATATAGAGGGAGACGTGCGGTGTATGGAGGTCCATCATGTATATAGAGGGAGACGTGCGGTGTATGGAGGTCCATCATGTATATAGAGGGAGACGTGCGGTGTATGGAGGACCATCATGTATATAGAGGGAAGCGTGCGGTGTATGGAGGTCCATCATGTATATAGAGGGAGGCGTGCGGTGTATGGAGGACCATCATGTATATAGAGGGAGGCGTGCGGTGTATGGAGGACCATCATGTATATAGAGGGAGGCGTGCGGTGTATGGAGGTCCATCATGTATATAGAGGGAGACGTGCGGTGTATGGAGGTCCATCATGTATATAGAGGGAGGCGTGCGGTGTATGGAGGACCATCATGTATATAGAGGGAGGCGTGCGGTGTATGGAGGTCCATCATGTATATAGAGGGAGACGTGCGGTGTATGGAGGTCCATCATGTATATAGAGAGAGGCGTGCGGTGTATGGAGGACCATCATGTATATAGAGGGAGACGTGCGGTGTATGGAGGACCATCATGTATATAGAGGGAGGCGTGCGGTGTATGGAGGACCATCATGTATATAGAGGGAGACGTGCGGTGTATGGAGGACCATCATGTATATAGAGGGAGACGTGCGGTGTATGGAGGACCATCATGTATATAGAGGGAGACGTGCGGTGTATGGAGGTCCATCATGTATATAGAGTGAGATGTGCGGTATATGGAGGTCCATCATGTATATAGAGTGAGATGTGCGGTATATGGAGGTCCATCATGTATATAGAGTGAGATGTGCGGTATATGGAGGACCACCATGAGAGGTGATGTATGACGGTGCGATGGGTGGTGAAGGTCATGGGGAGAAGACATCCTCAGTTCTGGTGCTCCCAATGCAGATGAAGGCGTACAATGAGTGTCCGATCCGTATGAATGGAGGTGACAGGCACGGCGATGATCTGCATCCTCGTAGATATGAATCAATGAAGGAGCAGTGCTCCCCTCCCCCGATCTGGGTGATCCCATAGTTGAAGGGCCGCCCTTGCTGATTGTGGCTCCGTCTATCCTCGGTTCACCTTTTTTTGTGTGTGTGCGCCGGGGCCCCTCCTCCCCTCTCTCCTGCACGGGGGAGGTAAAGGAGAGGAGAGGGATGACCTCATCGTTCCCCCCTCCGCCGCCCGTGGAGGAGTGGGCTGTGGTCCAGGCAGTGTGGCTGCAGGGTGAGGTTGGCAGGCTCACGCAGACAGGCGGAGCTTTCCTGCGGCCCCGCCCTTCCGTGCGCTCATCAGATGTGCGGAGCAGGGGAGAGGCGGAGCCGGGGGGCGGAGCGGGGAAGGAGCGCTGTGACATAAAGGAGGGCTTTTCTCTCTCCGTTCACCCCTATTATATACCCGGCGCTCTGTCTTCCTTTTTTTCCTTTTTTTTAATTTTTTTTTTTGTTCATCCCTTTAAATCATCATGGCCGCCAAGTCGGACGGGATGCTGAAGATGAAGAAGAGCGACGTCGCCTTCACCCCTCTGCAGAACTCGGATCACTCGGGCTCCGTGCAGGGGTTGGCTTCGGGCTCCCAGCCGGGATCGGGCGCCGGGGACGGGGGTTGCTCGGACGGGGGTTCTCGGTGCTGCTGCAGCGGGAGAGCGGCAGGAGGCGGCGGCGGTGGTGGTGTCGGTGTCGGTGGAGGGTCTCCTTCGCTGTGTCTGCGCCTGGGCAGGGAGCAGCAGCGCTACACCGTCTGGGATGGTCTGTGGATCCTGGCCGCCGTGGCCGTCTACCTGGCAGATGTGGGCAGTGACATCTGGCTGTCCGCCGACTACTATGTGCGGGGTCAGCGCTGGTGGTTCGGGCTGACCTTGTTCTTCGTGGTGCTCGGCTCCCTCTCCGTCCAGGTCTTCAGCTTCAGGTGGTTCGCTCATGATTTCAGCACCGAGAACAGCTCCCAGTGCACGCCGGTGGAGGGCAAGGCTGCCGGGGGAGCCGCCACTACCGGAACCGGAGGAGGAGAGGTGGACCGACCCGCCACCCCACAGAGACAACCGTCCACCGCCAGCAACAAGCCCAACAACACGGCCAGCACCGCCCGGGTCGGACAGTCCGCCTCCTGCTCCTTCTGTATCTGGACCCTCCAATCACTCATCCATATCCTGCAGCTGGGACAGATCTGGAGGTAACTAGACACCACTGCCTGAATGCTTCCTGAATGGATGAGGTCTGAGCCTCATCCATGTGAGTGTGTGTGTGATTACATGCTGTATATACACATATAGCCTCCGTATAGGTGCTCCATCGCAGCCTTTCATCTGGAAATGTGGAATCAATATTGCATCTTTAAATATCAATGTGCTAACTAATGTACACTGTATACATGTCAATTGGTGTAGACCAGCCTTCGATTAGAGGTCCCTTAGGCAGGGAGAGATTTCCGCCTCTTCTAGAAGTTCCCACTGGTAACTATCATCCTTTGTAGCTTTTTGTAAGAGGGACGTTCTTCTCAAAGACCACTAATGTAAGGTGAATTCTTCCCAAAAACCACCAATGTAAGGTGAATTCTTCCCAAAGACCACCAATGTAAGGTGAATTCTTCCCAAAGACCACCAATGTAAGGTGAATTCTTCCCAAAGACCACCAATGTAAGGTGAATTCTTCCCAAAGACCACCAATGTAAGGTGAATTCTTCCCAAAGTTCACCAATGTAAGGTGAATTCTTCCCAAAGACCACCAATGTAAGGTGAATTCTTCCCAAAGTTCACCAATGTAAGGTGAATTCTTCCCAAAGACCACCAATGTAAGGTGAATTCTTCCCAAAGACCACCAATGTAAGGTGAATTCTTCCCAAAGACCACTAATGTAAGGTGAATTCTTCCCTAAGACCACCAATGTAAGGTGATTTCTTCTCAAAGACCACCAATGTAAGGCAAATTCTTCCCAAAAACCACCAATGTAAGGTGAATTCTTCCCAAAGATCACCAATGTAAGGTGAATTGTTCCCAAAGACCACCAATGTAAGGTGAATTCTTCCCAAAGACCACCAATGTAAGGCAAATTCTTCCCAAAGATCACCAATGTAAGGTGAATTCTTCCCAAAGACCACCAATGTAAGGTGAATTCTTCCCAAAGACCACCAATGCAAGGCACATTCTTCCCAAAGATCAGCAATGTAAGGTGAATTCTTCCCACAGACCACCAATGTAAGGTGAATTCTTCCCAAAGACCACCAATGTAAGGCGGATTCTTCCCACAGACCACCAATGTAAGGTGAATTCTTCCCAAAGACCACCAATGTAAGGTGAATTCTTCCCAAAGACCACCAATGTAAGGTGAATTCTTCCCAAAGACCACCAATGTAAGGTGAATTCTTCCCAAAGACCACCAATGTAAGGTGAATTCTTCCCAAACACCACAAATGTAAGGTGAATTCTTCCCAAACACCACAAATGTAAGGTGAATTCTTCCCACAGACCACCAATGTAAGGTGCATTTTTCCCAAAGACCACCAATGTAAGAATAATTCTTCCCACTGACCCCAAATATTGTGAGCATTCTTCCAACTGACCCCAAGCATATGGAAAATGCTTCCCAGTGACCCTGAATACAAAGAGCTTTCTTCCCAATGACCGCAAGTAGAAGCAGCATTCTTCCCAAGTGCTCCAAATGTATGGAGAATTCTTCCCAATGACTCTGAACATATGGAGAATTCTTCCAGATGACCCTAAATATATGGAGAATTCTTCCCAATGACCCTAAATATAAGGAACAATCCTCCCAATGACCCCGAATGCAAGGAACATTCTTCCCAATGACACTAAATATAAGAAACATTCCTCCCAATGACCTCGAATATTTGGAACTTTGTTTCCAATGACCCCGAATTTAAGAAACATTCCTCCCAATGACCCCAAATATAAGGAATGTTCAGCCCAATTACCCTGCATACAAGGAGCATTCTTCTCACTGACCCCAAATATATGGGATATTCTTCACCAATGACCCCAAGTAAGAGTAGCATTTTACCAATGTAAGGAATATTCTTCCCTCTGACCTTCAAGTAAAGGAGAACTCCTCCCAATGACACCAAGTATAGGGAGCATTCTTCCCAAAGACCACCAATGTAAGGAGAATTCTTTCCAATGATCCTGAATATAAACAGCATTCTTCCCAGTGGCCCCAAATATAATGAGCATTCTTTCCAATTTACTTGGATATAGGGAAAATTCTTCCAAAAGACCTCAAGTAGTAGGAGCATTCTTCCCTCTGACCAACAATTGCAGGAGCACTCTTCCCAAAGACCCCAAGTATAAGGAGCAGTCTTTCCAATGACCCCAAATATAAGGAGTATTCTTCTCAAAGATCACCAATGTAGGGACAATTCTTTCCAATGATCCCAAATTTAAGCAGTGTGCTTCCCAATTATCCCATATATAAACAGACAATCTCACCGACCCCAAATATAATGATCATTATTTCCAATTTATTTGAATTTATGAAAAATTCTTCACAATGACCACAAGTAGAAGGAGCATTCTTCCCTCTGACCATCAATTAAAGGAGCACTCCTCCTAATGACTCCAAGTTTAAGGAGCATTCTTTCCAGTGACCCCAAATATAAGGAGAATTTTCTCCTCTGACCATCAGTTGAAGAAGTACTGTTCCCAATGACCCAAAGTTTAAGGAGCATTCTTCCCAATGACCCTAAATATAAAGAGCATTCTTCCCAATGACCACCAACATGAGGCAGATTCTTCCCAGTGACACCAGATATAAGGGTCGTGTATCCCCGTGACCCCAAGTGTAAGGAGCATTATTCCCTCTGACCATCATTTGAAGGTGCACTTCTCCCTCTGACCCCAAATATGAGGGGTATTCATCCCTGTGACTACTATTATAAGGAGCTCTCTTCCCACTTACCACCAATGTAAGAAGAATTTTTCAATGACCCCAAATATAAGGAGCACTCTTTCCAATGACTCAAATTTAAGGAACACTCCTTCCAAAGACCCCAAATATAAGGAGCATTCCTCTCAATGACCCCACATAAAAGGAATATATTACCAGTGTGAGGATCATTCTTCCCTCTGCCCATCACACTAATGTACAATGAGTTATAGGTACATTCATTAGTTATCAGCAGGGGTTCCCTGAGACTGGAAAGTTATATAAAGGGTTTCTTAGTGTTAAAAAGTTTGCAAAAGGCTGGTTTAGGCCAATGGTTTTTCTTTGGTTGCTTGAATTGGATTATTGTTATTGTCTTATTCTCTCAGGTCATGGTGTTTCTAGTAGTTGTCAGTCACATTATACTTGCTGTGTTCTGTACTGCTGAAGACATTTTCTAGCTCATCCAATCCACATCTTAAGTTCTACTTAGTGTCGAAGAAGTGGCTTGGACAAGCTACAAAACGTCTTCAGGGTAAAAGAGCAAGTCCAATTTAATGTAAGTAGCTACTAAAGAGATTGTTGATATTGTCTGTGAAGGTCCTCCTTAATCCAGGTCATGGTATATCTAGTAGTACTTAGTCACATTTAACTGGATTTGTTCTGTAATGTTGAAGACATCTTGTAGCTTGTCCAAGCCACTTCTTCAGTTCTAATTAGTATTTAAAAAGTCGCTGGGACAAGCTACAAAACATTTCAACTTTACAGAACAAGTGCAATTGCATGTGAAAAACTGCTAACAGAGAATATTGATATTGTCAGTGAAGGTTCTTATTTATCAAGGTCATTGTATAGCTAGTAGTAGTTAGTCCTACTCAACTGGACTTGTTCTGTATTGTTAAAGACATTTTGTAGCTTGCCCAGGTCATTTATTAGACACTAATTAGAACAAAAGAAAGTGTTTGGACAAACTGTGAAACATTGTTAACATTTCAGAACAAGTTCAGTTGAATGTGATTAAGACTAGACATACCATGACCTGGATAAATGAGAACCTTTTATGACAATACCGGTCATCTCTAGTAAAAGCTAGTCCCATTCAACTGTACTTGTTCTGTAATGTTGAAGACATTGGTAGCTTATCCAAGTAATTTCTTCAGTTCTAATTATTATTTTCTGGTAAATGACTAGTACAATTACTACTAGAGATTGTTGATATTGTCTTTGAAGGTTCTCCTTTATCCAGGTCATGGTATAATCTTGTAGTAGTGAAGTCATTTGTCCAAGCTGCTTCTTGAGCTCTAACTAGTGCCTAAGAAGTGGGTTGGACAAGCTATAAAAAGTCTTCAACATTACCGAATGAATCTAGTGGAATGTGACTAACTAGAGATTATTGATATGATCAATTATGCCACGAGTCAAAGGTGGAGTAGGAGCTGTGGTATATTGGGTTTGTGCAACTTTCCATGGTTGAAGTGAAGTGCTGTGAAGGTCCACTTGATGGTACTTGGTTGCTGTTGAAGATGGTGTTGCTATGTTGATAGTTCAATGCGTAGAGTTTATTTAAGTTCATAGATTGTGAACTGTGAATGTTCAACCAAAAACTGGATGAATCAAATGCATTTATTCTGAATTAGAGCGAAAATCGTGTGTGCATTAACTGAGAAAAAGCAAGGCATGGCTGCAGTGGTAGAACCACAAGTGACATCATGATTTATGAGAGGAGGAAGAAACAGCAGCAGACACGTGACAGCAATCTAAAACTGTGGTGCTTCTCAAGAGCCTCTCATTACATGTTGTGTGCTGCAATGCTCATATAATCTGTAGAGACCTTAATAGCAATGCTTATGAAGTGTAGATGTAATTTAAAAAGACTTCTTCATTGCTTTTGTTGATATCGATGTTGCTGCAATACCCTACAGGGATCTGAATACTGTCTATGCCTCCATAACCGAACTTGTATTTAGTTTAGCTATATATTGTGACGTGAGATGTTATGTTGATGTTGAGTTTGTAATTTGGTCTGATTTTTTTTTGCTGATGATTCTTCATTCTTTGTTTGTTTTTCAAAACTGTTGCTTACTATCACATGTGTGCTTAAGGTCCATAGAAATCAGCTTGCCTGATTTTACTCTTTCTAAGGATGTAGCTTTCGAGGGCCACCAGGCTTCAGCTGGCATGAGCTTTAATATTGTAAAAAGAATAGAAGCCCTGCTGTGTCTGCTTAGCGTCAAATTATCTCTGAATACACTGAATGACTAAAGCCACCAGACTCACAGTTTAAAGTCTGCTATAAATGTGTCTGTGTTATGTAAAGCAAACACAGAGGCGGCTTTTATTGTCCAGTGTTTTGCTTTTGAAGAATACAGTGGAGCTGTCAAGGAGTCTTTAGCTCAAACAGGTAATTCCTATTGTACAACACAAGGCAAAGCTCACTAGAAGTATTGCTAGCCACGTGCAAATGATACTTACTACCATCTTCTTACCTTGTAGAGATAACAGGCAAAATAAGGTGGATTTCCCTTTGTTAGTAAATATCAACTGAAGTGCATCTGAAAATTGGGATTGTATGTTGTTCTTCTACCAGTAGTAAATGTATATATCTAGCCATGTATCTTTTCCAATGCCTGCAGCCCAAGGCCCCATGTACATGGGACACTTCTGAACAATGGAAACTGACTGCTGGAAAATGTAGGTTAAAAACATCTGTTGAGCCGCATTTGCATAACGTGTTTATGCGTGTTTATGTATGTTTGCGTTTAGAAGCATTTTTTAAAGATAAGCACAGGAGAACCTCCCAAATGCCTAGATTGCACTGAAAAGTGGTAAATTATTAACTATTTCAGACAGTTTCAGAGAATACAGAGAGTAGAAGCAGAGACAGCAGTATGTGTTGAAATTAGCGTAGGTGTGAATGATCATTAACATATCTTTTGTTTCTAAGGGTAGGAGAGGTCTGAGGTGTGAATTGGTCATTACAAAGTGTGACAAGCTTGGTAGGAACATCCTGTTTTCAGTGTTTTGTCCATCTGAGTACCTTGAAAACGCTTTGCACGCATTTTTCATGATGAAAAAAGGCTCTGGACAGCATCAGGAACTGGAAGAGTTAAAAAAAAAATGTCATGCTTATAAACGCAATTTGCCGCGTTTCGCCACGCTTTGCGTTTGAAACACTGATAAAATCGACTGCTGAATGCAAGTTTTCTGCGTTAAAAAAAACGACTGTAAACTCAAATGCCTGTAAACAACTGTAAACGAAGATGTGTACATGGACCCATAGGAAAACATTAGGGTGAGTTCAGGGGCTGCTGAAAAAAAAACACTGAACAGCTCCTCAACGTGAGTTTATCAGCTGCAGTGTACATGAACCCTTAAATAGAATCAGATATCCAGGAAGCAATAACGTTTGTGAAGTTGTGTCTTAATGCTGAGCAGACTGTATTAATCATATGCTTGCATAAAATAGAAGAGAACTAACAAAACAGAAATTCTGGTTAGTCCCCTTTCACACATAAGCCATTGCACGACAAGGAACAATGAAAGGAATCCTTCTATGGTCAGGGGGCCCATTCACCCCTATGTAACCAGTTTCTGCATGGCTTGGGAAAAGATGCCAGTGCCTCTTTGGTGCAACATAGTGCATTTTTGGCTCCATAGACTTTAAAATGGTTTTAAACCTTCACATATACCCAGTGAAGTGACTGGCCTCAAATGACACAAAGAGATGAAACAAAGCCTCCTTCATAAGTTGTACCTGCTTATCTACAATATTCTCTTCACTACATCAGTGCTGAATTTATAAACCTTGTCTCTGAATTCAGCAAAGAAGGGGGTGGAGAGCTGAAATTACACACTACAGAGCTCAATGAGGAGAGTGCTGAGAGTTGATTGGAGGAAAGAGACCCCCCCCCCTCCACACAGCTCACAGGAACAGAGCTGAGGCTGTCAATCAGCTGGAGGTCCCTCCGCTGTCACCATTTTTCTCTTGGTGTCAGGAAAACTTGTCAGTAGTGACTCATGCTGATAGTAGAAGAACAAAGCAGCAGACAAAAATGTCACTTATTGCTCTTAATTGAGACAAGTACACACCATAGAGAGATATGCTTTGTTCATATTTAATTGTCTGAGCTTTACAACCACTTTAATGGAAGTTCATGAAAATGCACAAAAAAGCAGACATACAAGTATAAACCTAGCCTAGCATAGTACATTATGGAAATTTAGCTTTTTGTGACAAAACATGTATGCTGTTTCCAATAAGCAGTTGAGAGAAATCCCTAGAACATAACTGTGTGCTATCACATCAATGTCTCTCATGGTTTTCTGATGGATTCAGTAGAGAGATTACACAGGTGCAGGCGATGCCTCAGGTGATTGGCATCTCCTCCATTCTCTGACCTGCACCATGTGAAGCGGCTGTTTGAGCTTGGCACTCTGAGTAAAACAGTTTGGAGGATGTCCCACCACTTAATCAGTCTATAATTGATGAAGGGCTTGCCGATTGATGATCTTTATAACATCTGACTCTCACCAAAAGCGCGATTGCCTATCAAGTTTGGATGGGGTACGATATCTTGTGTGTGCCTCTGAACTGGGGGAGCTCTTTCCTCTGGAGCATGTGGCGATATTTGAGTGAAGTTATCCTTGCACTATATTCAATCAATTATTGTCATTTATTCACTGGGTGCTTTCAGCAGATTAGAAGGACTTTAAAACTTCATCCCAATTTTTCTTTTTCTTTTGGTGGACTTATTTTGAAGTATTTGTGCATTTGATTAATTGGATTTTTACTTTATTGATCTGTTTCACATATTCATATTTTTTTGCTTTCAGCATATTTCTTTGTTCATCAATTTTTTGTCACTGTGTTATATATAATATTTTTCTTTTGTGCTGCTTTTACTTGTCATTATAAAGATTCATGGGGTGATTATTGTTATACTCATTAATTAAGGCAGCAGCATTTATATACATCTTATTTATTCATTTACTTATGTGAGGTGTTCACTATTCACTTATTTAGCTGTTATTTATTTTTTAATTTATTTTG
The DNA here is from genome assembly GCF_062004578.1 of Staurois parvus. Lineage (NCBI taxonomy): Eukaryota > Metazoa > Chordata > Amphibia > Anura > Ranidae > Staurois > Staurois parvus. The sequence goes on from NW_028318001.1 coordinate 8,045,923, forward strand.
CGTAGTGAATATACGCTTGATATATTTATCTTTTTACATTATGGAAATTGTTGATTTCATATGTCTATCTTTAGTTGTAAGCTGGCCATACTTTGTGCAAAGTACTGCCAGCTCCTTCTGAACCATAAGTGTCCCTGTTGGCCATCTCATGCCCTACACCTTTAGATTAAAAATTAAAGCAGCCAGTCCCAAAATTGTCAGCCGCAGGGGTGGACTGACCATTTGGAAACTCAGGCACTGCCCGAGGGCCCGGGGTCAGTAGGAGGCCCCATGAGATGCCCCTGGTACCTTTTTCATAGGCTTTTTTGAGTTTGGGCAAGGACACAGGGGCCCCATGATCCCATATTGCCCGGGGGCCCCATGAGTTGTTAGTTCCCCTGGTCAGTGGAAAATAGTTACATAGTTATATATTCTTTTCAAAAAGAGACACAAGTCCATCTAGTTTAACCCATGGAAAGAAAGACACACCCAAATAGAAAAACTCAATTTAGACAATCCAATACCCATGGTTGATCCAGAGGAAGGCAAGAAAACAACCCCAATAAAGTGTAATCTAATTTGCTTCAGTGGGGTAAAAAATCCCTTCATGATCCCCTCAAGAGGCAATCAGATATTCCCTGGAACAACTTTACCTAAAAATATTAGTATCCAGTTATATTTTGTGAATTTAGGAAAGAATCCAGGTATTATAACAGTGGCTGAATTCAGTCAGATGCAGTCATTGATTGAGCATTCTGACCGTCGCCATTACCAGTTGTCAGAATATAATAGTCTGATGGGGAGATTCATCTTCCTGGACTGTATAGTATGGATTTAGGTATCCTTTAGTGTTTTTGTTCAGCCCACAGACTGAACAAAAATAAATCCATCAGTGTATGACCAGCCTTAGATGCACATGATAAAACACTGTTCTCTTCTGCTTGCAACAACTCTTAAAAGCATGTCATTGACAGCAGCCCCCCTGTAGACCTGAGAGAAAGATAGATTTGACCCAGATCAAACCTGGGTTCTCCCACATCTCTCGCAGACCTAGATTTAACTCAGTTCGTAGATGCTGAGACGGACTGAAATTTAAATAAAACAGATAAAACTGCAATTGTTTGTAGAGAAGCAGGTCTTCCTATTCTCTAGCTCCTTTGCCTCCTCCTCCCATATTCGTCTTCAGGAATTCTCCAGAGCCTCTCCCATCCTCTGGAACTTTCTACCTCAATCTGTTCAGCTATCTCCTGCTCTGGCCACCTTTAGGCTATCCCTAAAAACTCATCTCTTCAAGGAAGCCTATCACACCTTCATCTAACAACTGAACTTTTAACTCTTCCATCAGCTCATCCCCCAGAGTTATTACCTTTTGTACCACTTGCCCCTCCCTATTAGATTGTAAGCTCATATGAGCAGGACCCTCTTAATCCTCTTGTATTTTATTGTATTATAACAGTACTATCTGCCTTTAAATTGTAAAGCACTACGCAAACTGTTGGCGCTATATACATCCTGTATTATAATAATAATAATAATAATTTGCCCATCTCTAATCTCCCATCATAGGAATAATGAGGACTCCAAGAAGAATTTCATATTACTGAGGTCAAAATGACTGACTATAGATAGGCTGTTATGACAACGGTTTGAGGTTTTGGATTTTGCCCTGGCCATGGTTCTCTTTAAATACTAACACGAACATGTAAAACCATTCTATGGCGCTCGTTTCCCTGTTCTTGGAAACAAATGGATGGTAATTCTTCTGTAAGATTCCCCCTGCCATTAGGTGCTAATGCTCATTACCACCTCTCTCTCCAGAATGAATTAGAAATGCTATTTTTAGCATCCATTCATGAATATTTCCATCTTATTTATAAAGCATCAGAGAAAGGAATCGGCGTGCCATTTGTCTCCAGGTCTCTTTTATTCAGGGTGTGTCGAGTACCAGTCAGTGATTGCCATTGTATGCGGCCAGTAATTTAAAGCTCGGTAGGACTTTGTAAATAAGGATCTTAGGTTGTGGCTTCAAACATTGTGTGAAAATTCACATTAAATATTGATAACAGGCATATGACACTGCAGGTACATGATTACAATAATCAAAGAGAAATATTTATAGTGCTTGCTTAAGCTATGCCATAAAATGCACAATTTCCATTACAATTTAATGGTGTGACCTCATTAACATTTTTCTGCCTATAATAACTGAAAATGTATGGTAGTGCATATTCATTATAAGGGTGGCTTTTAGCGTGTATTAAATACATTTTTAAATTACGGCAAAAAAAAAACTTTTTAACTGAAGATAAGAATGATTTATTAGAAAATAGATGGTTTAAAGACATACTTTGCAAGGCATTACATTTGTATGTAAATATAGCAACTAAGCTAAAAGAAAATCACCAGATACAAATCATAGAACTAGAAAAAATTATTAAATAATATAACCAGTGTCAGGCCTGACAGTTACCCACTCAGGCACCGTTTGCTATATCATGGGAGGGAGTGATGTGTTCACCCATACAATACTTATTATTTACATTCATTAAACATGTTTAAGGTAATGCACTAGGCTGGTGCACCCTCTGTTTGTTTTTCTCTATTCAGTACTTTGGACTCCCCCGGTCCTTTGAGGGCAGCAAGGCGTGCATATCCCAAGAACTTCCATACACATCATCCTGTGTACATCGGGAGCTGTGCAACTGGTGCTATTCTGACCATGTGCGTTACCACATCTGTTATTTCATCATGGACAGCAAGTTAGAATAAAGAGCAAAAGTGAAATTCTGCGTGAAACTGTTGTCAAACCGGCGACCTTTGAGCTGGATCTTCATCTTCGGGAAGAGGGTATTTTTGCTGGTTGAGCTTCTTGAAGACCTTCCTGATCTCCCGTCTTCTTCCAGTGATGTTCTTCCTATCAAAATACCTTGAACGACTCATTGCAGCATTTCCGTAAACTTGCCAAATCATGTCAAACGTCTCTGTTGCTGATTTGCCCAGTTTCACTCAGAATTTCACACTTGCTCTTTTCTCTATCTTGCTGTCCATGGTGAAATAGTAGACATGGTGACACATGTGGTCAGAATAGCACCAACTACACAGCTCCCGATGAACACAGGTCTTTTGGCACACTGACTTATGAAGGCCAGTGCTCCCTGCAACTGTGCAGGCAGTCTTGTGCTGCTATCTGTTGGAGTGTTACAACACTCATCTCAAAATGTTTTGATACCACCTCGTATGTATATAGTAAATTACCCTGGGATTACACAAATGCAAAATATACAATAATCCAAAAAATCTCAACGGATCAGAAATATCCAACAATCTCTGAAGGGTTTCACAAGTACTCCATATAGGCAATTTATAATATATAATTTTTATTTAAAGACCAGCTCCAGGCAATTTTTTTCCCATATAGCTGGGATGTGCCCACACTGCATGGATCTTACAGGGGTGAGCACAAAGTTTCTACTCACCTGATCTTTTGATCCCCTGAAAACCAAGCTCCCCCACAATCCAGCAGTGGACTGGTCCTGTATATGGAGTGTGCTCTGGGCGTGATGACATCAGAAACAGTCCATTTTCAAGTCCGTTAGAGCTCGGGGGTGCAGGACCCGTCTTGTGTGGAGAAGATCGGAGGAGCAGGTAAGTATATCTCCGCTGTTCTATCCCCTAGAATAAAACAAGCAGTTAATTTATGCAGTGTTGGTACAGCCCCACTGCATGGGGAAAAAATATTTTGGCTGGAGTTCAGCTTTAAGTTTAGTATAAAATTATGAAGTTCATCAATCAGTAAAATCTCATTTAAAGTACAGTTAAACCCAAAAACAAAAATGTGATATATTGTAGATTACCAGTTCTTTTTTATGCTTTTTAACATTTATTTTCACCTGGTGATCCGGCTAATAACACACTTTTCATCTGGTTCAGCAGGGAGTGATTGAATTTCTATCCGTATGTGGCCTCTCCCGCTCAACAGAAGTCAATCAACTTCTAACTAAACTAATGTGGGTTCAAGGGGTTAAAGCAACCTCATTGCCTATCCAGGAGTGTTGACATTTTTGAAAAAACTACTTGTCCAGGGACTAAGTTGGGGTTTCAGTCTACTTGTCCAGATAAAAAAAAAAATTAATCCAAAACCATATTTAAATTGGAGGTGCTTTTAGGAATGTCTGGGGCTTTTAAAAACAAAAGGGGCTTTATGGTGATTTAAATGTTTAATATTTTTAACATTGCGCTGTTTATCTGCTCCTCCCCTCCCTACCTGTCTCCAGCACTGCACCCAGGGAATAGCAGGGAGAGACCTTGCAGTGTGGTGAATGCTGATTGGGTGCTCCTCAGGAAAGGGGAGTGTCAGCTTATCCTTTATCCCTTTCGCTGCCAAAGCTGTGTTACGTTTTTTGCACAAGTTTAAAAAAATCATTTTAGGCTTGAAGGTTACACAAAACCCCCAAAAATGATATATTTTCTGAAAGCAGAGACTCTAGAAAATTAAATAGTGAAAGTTCCAATTTTTTATGACACACGATATTACTGCAAAATTTCATTTAAAAATACACTTAAGTTAATTTTAGGACCCAAAAGAGCAATAAATTACCCAATTTGTTTGTAAAATATAAAAGATGAGGTTGCACCGAGTGAATAGATGTCCAGCATGTCAAACCTTAAATTTGCGCATGCTCGTGAAGTGCTGTCAAACTTCAGTACCCTATATTTTCTATAGGTGACACTTTTAAAGCCCCTTATAGGCAGAATTATTGCTCTCATTCTGGCATGTGCAGGGATATGTAACATGTATATCACAATTGACGTTTTCATGCTTAGGCTACCCATCGTGAGCTTTTACATTTGTACATGCATATATGTGGGGGTGAGGGGCCTCAAATTTATTTTTGAGGGGATGTTATGTGCTTGGCTGTAACTTTTTTTACAATTTAAAAAAACAACAACTTTTTTTTATTTTTTTTTTCATCACATAGAAGTCCCCTATGTGATGATTTTTGCTGACAGGTTCTCTTTATTGAGACAACCAAGGTCTAAAAGACCCTGGATGTCTCCCCTTGCACTCCACTGAATGTAATGCAGTGTACATCGCAATGCATTACATTCTTTCCTAGTCTCAATGGCCAGGAAATCTTTCAACGGATACCCAGAAGTGACATCATAGCGTCACTTCCGGGTGCAGGGGATTGGATGTGTCCACTCTTCTTCCTCCCCTGTAGCCAACGGCAGTGAGTCGGTCCCAGGCCCACAGGTGGGAAAGTGGAGCTCGAGAGACATAGTGGGCGGGGGAGGTTCACGTGGGGGGGGCGGAGGTTGGCATTGTGGGCTGTGTGTAGCAGTGCAGCTGCTTGAATGCTTTCACCTGACAGGTGAGCCCTGCTGCTTACCCACAGCAGGGCTAAGGGTTAAAAAAAACTAGCTGCCTGGAGCCCTGAACTACATGTCTTGGGCGTCGAGCGATATAAATTCAACATCCCTGCTGTCAAATTCTCTCTGAAGAGTGATCTGATTGCAGCTTGCTTTTCAGAGATCAACGCTAGTGTAAACAAGGCCTTAGGCCCCGTTCATATCTCATGATTTGGGATCGCGGCCAAAATCACTGCTACAAATCTGCCTGCAATCCCAAATCACGTGGCAATCACTCCACAATGCGCTGTGCGTTTTGGTGGCATTATCTTTCAATGGCATCGCAATTGCGATGCAATTCTGCTGCGATTGTCATGCGACAGGATCGTGCGGCAAACTGCGCCTTTACAAATCGCGTTAAGCCTATTACCCAAAAAAGGAGCAGGACCTTCTTGTTGGGTGACAAACGCAGATAGGGCAGCCCATTAAAGTGAATGGGCTGCCCTACGTGACATGCAGAATCATGTGAAAATCGTAGTGTCAACATCATGTAGTGAGAGCGCCAGTTCCTGCTACGCAATGATGTGAAAGGGGTCTTAGAGCAAAGTTAGAGGTATTTGAAGTGTGTAGTACTGCAGCCTGAACTATGGCAGTCATATTTTCTAATCTGCTCAAGTGTTTTCCTCTAGACAGCTCCAGAGGCTGAGTGGTCTCCTTGCCCTTGTCTGTCTCTATTTGTTGAGAACATAAAAGAGCTATTCTCCCATTGCATCGTTGGATGGAAGAAAGTTTCATCTGTTGGCAGGCCAGACTCAGAAGTGATTTGTATGAACTTTAGAGACACCTGTTATTGGTATAATGTGTATTACCTACATGCATTGCCATAAATAGTGTAATTGTGTTTAAATCAGGTATCCTGTCTGCCATCTCATAGTCCTGGTTGGGCACACGATAATCTATTTGAGAACAACACGCATAGAATGTCAAGCAAGGATCTAGTAAACTACATCATCATGCTATGTATGTAAGGATGGAGAAGTAAAGGTATGCTATGATACAGTGCATGGTGCATATTGAAGAGTTTCATCTAGTGTGTGTTTTGTCCATCTATCCATGCTGAATGCTAATCCGTTACCAAGCAACTTGCAGTTGCTCAGATCCTCAGGAATTGTGGAATACATATTTGGTTTTTCACAATACTTTTCCTCTTCTGATATCTTATTCTAGATAGGTCCTGGTAAGATTACTTTATCAAGTACCATTAGATGAATTTGGATATGCTCATAGCAATATCATTTGTTCATATATGTTCACAGTCCATGGTTAAGAAACCTGAAACTACGTTTATCGCCTGTAACCCATGATAAAAGCTTAAGGGTCTCCATTCAGGCTGTCAAGGTCCGGTGAGTTGGGTGCCGCTGACCAGTGAGGGTGCAGGCTGAGGAAAGGTCTGTCCAGTCCCAAAGCATGCTGCAAAAATAGAAAGAGGTAGCCCAGCCGCCGCACACCTCACCTGGCCCAAGTGGTAAGCAGGTAAAAGTAGCCTCAGCTCGATTCATCCAGACCATGTCTCCAACATATTTCGCCACGCTCCCGTGGCTTAATCATGGAGATTAAGATCATGAATCTCATTGGAGACATGGTCTGGATGAATTGTGCTAAAGCTGATTCTACCTGCTGACCACTTGGGTCAGGTGAGGTGTGCAGTGGCCGGGTTACCTCTTTCTATTTTTGCAGTATACGTTTACCACCTCCTTAGGGTGTATCTAAATCCAAAAACAAAAATGGAATATATTTCAGATTACTAGTCCTTGGTGTGGTTGCTGAATCCATTTTTTGGATTCTTTTGCTTTATTCTCAGCTGGCAATCCTGCAAACAACACAGTTTCTTTCCCTGGGTGGGTATGTCTCTCCTCTACTGTGTCAATGGAGGGAGATAAGGTTGCGACTTGGGACCCTAGGCTGCTCTCCTGATATAAAATTTCTGGCAGGATCAACTGATATTTTCTGTTTTTCCTGAAAATGTTCTTGTCTAATTAAAAAAAAATAAGAGAACAAATGCAACCAACATAAGTAAGGCCTGTAAGCTGCAAAGTATTGCATTTTTGTTGCATTTTTGTTTTGTCTAGTTATCACTTAAAGTGGAAGGAAAGTCAAAACCTAACCAAGCTTAAATATACTTCCACCCCCATTCTCAGCGTATTCTATCTACCCTGTAAAAGGAAAGATGTTCCTATACTTACCTATTCTGAAGCCAGCACCAACCTCAGTGTGGGTCAGGGACAGCTGACAATGGATGCCCATAGTAAGCCTATGGGTGACGACATTGTCCAGGCTCTGCAACTATTGTCGGTGATCTCTCCTCCTCCGCTCCACGGTCGAGTTTGTGATGTCATTCACCCACCTCTGCACCTCAATCAGAGAACACCTTGTATTCATTGATAAAAAATATAATACCCTGAATGGCTGGTATGCCACATGACCAACTTTTTCCTTTGGGCCACAAAAAGGAAGTGTGTAGGATTTAGGAATTTCAGTGTGCTGACGTTTTTCCACCCCTAGTTTTTATGCAGCTGAGAAAAGAGAATATGTGATCACTTATAAAAAAGATGGTATTCATGTTTTTATATGTATACACAAATGTTTTGACTTTCATTTCTATTTTAAAATGACTTGGAATTTTTACAATTTAAGAATTTACATATACTTTATTATAGGATGCTTCAGTGATATACAGAGTCAAATTGTATGAATGAAAATAAAGCCCAGCACTAGCTCTGCACTTTCTGATGGAAAAAGGGATGTTACTTCTTTAAATCATTCAGATTACTTATTTAACTATGTGTGTATAGCCACATCTGTTATCTCAGCACAGTAGTAAATCGGCAATTCTCAATTCAAAAAGCAGATTCACAGCCAATACCTGCTGCCTAAAATAGAAAACATTTTGAATAATGTAATTTTTTTCTTAAAAAAATCATTATTTAAACGAAATGTTAGGCGGTGTATGTCCATGTATAGTGTGTACATATTAATTTGATGGTGTCTGAATTAAACTAATAATTTCACCCTGTTACAGGCACAGCTAAAAGGGGCGTTCAAGTCAAACTGGGACTTATTTTACTGATATAAAAAGAGATGTTAGCGTGGCGGTACTACACACAGTAGTAAGTGGCAAGTGTGTCCTATTACTGATAGGCAGCGCACATTTTGTGGGCCAGTCCAGAGACTGTTAATCAAGATGGCAGATAACAGTGGTATTGCGAGCATAGAACAGCATGTGATGATGAAGTTTCTTGTGACCAAAGGCGTAAAACCCATGGCTATCTACAGAAGACTTCAAGCACAGTACGGTGATGAGACACTCAGTCACTGTAAGACATATGAATGGTGTAAACGTTTCAAAGATGGCTGTACGTCCGTCAGTGACGATCCTGGCCATGGTGGTTCCCAGCCCACAGTAGTCATTCCTGTGAACATTCAGCATCCTGAACATCCTGGATAATCGACGCATAACCTGTTGTGAAATTGCATGAGAGAAAAATCTTTCTGTGGGAACGTTGAACACAATGATGACAAAGTGAAGCAGGCTGTCCTAGAATCTTTCTATGTCGAAGCTTTCCAGGCGTTAGTTAATTGCTGGGATAAGTGTATAAATGTAGCAGGGGAAAAATAAGTGTTGAAAAATAAATGCAGTTTCCACTCCTTGAAATTTGTTCTTTAATTATATAAACTCAAAAGTCCCGGTTTGACTTGAGCGACCTTTGTATATTCTGTGTGTGAATTCTGTGAAGACACTTTGGATTCACGCACTCCTGCACCACTGCATAGCACTATATTGTCGTATTCATTGTTGTAGATATGAAGCCTACTGAGTCAATGAATTATTCTTCTTTCACTTCACACTTTAACCATTTATTGAATTTTACCAACATTGGGACTCAATGGTTCATTCCAAGGTCAGTGGTAAAATGGGAAATCGTGAAGTCATAAACATCCAAAAACCAGCGTTAAAATATAAAAACTTTACACTTTTCTTTTTGTTAAATAAACAGTGTCTAAAGAAGTGAAAAAAAAAATAATAGTCTCTTATACAGTAATAATGATTTGAATCCAAAAGATAATATCCCCTATATCACCCCAATGTAAGTCCTGAGTCCTGTCCATTAGCGTTATCCTCTTATGCCAACAATATTTCAATTTATCTTTTTTTCCATTACCCTTATCCCTCAAGTGGACAAGAGGCTTGCCAGAGTTTAGTGACCCTTATAAAAAGTGAGTCACACAGTGTTTTTCATTATAGTCCCAGCTCACTTCAAACTTTATGGAAATCCTTTCTTCAAGTCTGACAGAGCTTGAATAGAGGATTCCCATAGCATTTGGAGCAAGCTGAGACTTTACAGAAAATCTTTGTATGGTTCATTATAAAGAGTACCTGAGATCTTCAGGTGATCTAGCATGAAGAGTGACATGGCAGGAGAGAATATGTGCAAGAATCCTCAGGCTGGAGGTGGTCAGAGCAGGCAGTGGACAGCTGGCATTATCCAGAGACAGGTCAAGGCAGGCAGCAGGCATAGCATAATCCAGAAGCAGACCAGGGTCAAAAGGCCATCAGCAATCCAATTGGGTCATTCACATTACTGGTGGGGGGTTAGTAACAGAAGAATGCAATGCGTAGGCAAGTGGGCAAGAACAGCAAAGCAGGGTAGGAAGCCAGGTAGCAAGACACTATCACAAGCCAAGAGCTCTAGGCACCACAGCAGCATAGCCAATGAGAGGAAAAGTCAGAGACAAGAAGGGCGTATGGCCATAAAGCAGTTAAAACACAGGAGGCCAGGCCAGGCAGATGGGGCTGACCCGAAGGCTAGCCTCCTTTGCTTTCACTCAGTTTCCCGTTTCATGTCCACCTCCCCTATCCTCACTGTGGCTCCCAAAAAGATCCTGTGCAAGTACCAGCCTTTCCCTGTGGTTGATACAGTACTTCCACTCTGCTAATCATACCCTTCACTGCCACAATAAATGAATGATTGTGCAATGAACTACCCAGTGAACACTTTTTCACTTATAATTTACTGGAGTAAAAAGATATAAAAAAATAATATTATCCGGAGGTCAGTATCACCTCATCATCAGGTAAACAAGAGAATGAATGCCATAAAATGGTATCTATTGATTGGTACATTAGCCTTCTTCAGTACACTTTTTAGATTTTTTTTTTCTAATAATTATTTCTTAGAGTTAAAACTACCTTTAATAGAGGGTTCTTGCAACATTATTTGTATCACCCTTTCTGCTTTAAAGGGATTCTAGTCTTTTTAGATGATTTTTAGATGTACTTTACATGTGAACTTGATCATCTTAAACTAAAAAATCCTGCATATTAGTGTTGCCTTGCTTTTAGATATACTGAGTGTCTCTCGGCAAAGGTGCCATTAAAAGAATGCTTTGCATTCTCTCAGTGAATGCAAAGCATTCTTTGGTTGGACTAGGTGGACAGCATGATGCCACTGCCCTGCTTTTTCACCTCACCCAATCAGAAAAGTCTTTGCATTCATTGGGTATAATGCTATGCAATCTCTGAATAGCATCTCTGCCAAATGACAGACCTCCTGTGTTCACAATGCAATAGAGCAGCCGTCCAACACAGGACCCAGAAGCCAGTGGAGATCACTGTAGTAGGAGGTGCTTTCTACGATGATTTCCAGCTGTTAGAAGGATCCCACAGTATGTTAAATGCATAGTTACATTGGTCCAAGATGTGTGTTATGTATTACACCCACCACTACAACTGCCCTACAGTCATAACACCTTGTTCTGGGTTCCATCTGGTGGCAGGTTGTGTGACCAGTACCTAGGCATTGGCCATGTGATCCCTGCCTGAGGATGTTGTTTAAGGATAGTGATGCTTTCTGAATTCGTTTTAACTTTCAGAAGAGATGAAATCTAGTCACTAAGCATGTGTAACAAACTCAAAACTATATAGCAGTGCTTTTGGGAGTTTGCTACATTTTGCTGAGCTGGTCCACTTTAGGGCCCTAAAGCCCATAAGAGGGGGAAACGTGTTAGAGGGTCATGTCCTGGAAAGAGGTAAGCTGAAGCCTTTATGTCACATTTGAAACTTGGTGGCTTTCTGGTGTGCGCTCCCATCTTTTCTTTCTTATCTTTCAATACATTTCAGAAAACTAGGATATAATGTTGTATAGTAACAGTTATTAAAAATGATTTTCATGCCTCCTTTGTACACCTTGCTTATCACTGACTTTTCACTGAAGGACAGATAAAAGATTTCAAATGGTCCATTAGTGTTATCATGTCATTCAGCTACAAAGTATCTCTATCAAATTTTGAGTTCAATCAAGCTGGGAAAACCTGGAACATCTGCCAAGTTTTTATTGCTGTCTGAGGCCTCAATGTGGAAACTTCTTGTCACAGTGACAATGCTGTTATTCCAACAGGAAGTCAGGCAAAATCTCCAATGGTAATGCAGGTAGCAATAAAAATCTGTTGGGATTATAGTCTTCCCTACTGTTTTGTGATCCATGTCCCTCTCGGAGATTTCTCCTCATGATGCATGGTCACTGGGATAGGAAGTGAGTGGTAATATCTTCAACTGGGCCACAGAGAGCCATAACATCTGACAGAAGTTCTTACTCTTCCCAACTCTATCCAATACCAAATAAATGTTTTTCCTGGAAATATGTTTTAACTTTATAGTGCTGTCAGAAAAGGGCGCAGCTTAGTCTAGAAAGCAGTTTTGGGGCTTGAAATTGTCTCCGTATAGATGATGGGTCCATAAGTAGGTTAGGAATATACACTGCCTGAATTATGAATTACAGTCAGGTCCATAAATATTGGGACATTGACACAATTCTAACATTTTTGGCTCTATACACCACCATGAGGGAATAACACACACCTGGCCATGGAACAGCTGAGAAGCCAATTGTCCCATTACTTTTGGTTCCTTAACAAGTGGGAGGCACATATGCAAACTGTTGTAATTCCTACACCGTTCACCTGATTTGGATGTAAATACCCTCAAATTAAAGCTGACAGTCTGCAGTTAAAACACATCTTGTTTGTTTCATTTCAAATCCATTGTGGTGGTGTATAGAGCCAAAAATGTTAGAATTGTGTCGATGTCCCAATATTTATGGACCTGACTGTAACTGGAAATGCATTGTGCCATTAAACAAAGTTTGTGTATTCATGTGGATTGTCCTTGGTGGCTGTGGCCTTGTTTCCATATTGTATACTTTTCATTATGAACAGTGTGTGAATTGTGGAACTGAAGATTTGTGAGCACATGTTCCATGCTAAATAAAGAGATATAATGAGGACTGTATTGAACTCTATACATTTTTCTTGGAAACAATTTTACAGGGCATGCTTTTATCTTTTATCTGTTTATCTTAAGAAGTAAGGTCAAACTGTAAAGATGTCAAGTACGGAAGCTCAATGCTGGTTGCTTACACATGATCTTGACTCATTCATCGGCAGGAATTGGCATTCCACATTAAAATTAAGTGAGTGACAGCACATCGAGCAAGTAATGATGCTTATCTACCACGACTGTTATAAGTAATAGCGTGCAATTTTGCTATCTATTTTAATTAAAAACATTTTAAAAACAGCTTTTATTCCCACCATCTTCATTAACATTTTTCATTAACATAAGGCTAAGTAATAATATTAATAAAATAGTGTGTTTTTTGTTTCCTGACTTAAAGGATAAGTTCACCTTTTGAAACATATTGCATGTTACACTCGTATTCAGGGTGTAATGTGTAACATGTTACTATCTACGCAGCCCTTGCACCCCCTGATCCCCCATTGTGACAGCAAGTGGGGAATCTTCTTCCTGCAATTGCTGCCACAATTTGAAAAAAAAATGCAGCCGTGCGGGGCTCCACCCACCCGGCTGCGTCATTCATTCACAGAGTTCTGTGAATGAGAGAACTACAAGTACTGTTGACCTTTGCAGCTGTCACCTTGTAGTTCTGAATGAACTAACAGGACACTGTTGAGCGCTCTAGGTAGTTCATTGATGCTTCCTGTCAGTATGCAACTACCTGCCTGTACAAGGCACACTGACATTCTGTATTGCACCCGTGATCTACTGATCGTGGGTGCAATGCTTTGCAGGCTGCTAGTAAAAAATAACAATAAATGGACTTTTTGTTAGCTGCAAAAAAATGTTTTTTTATTTTATTTTTACAATGGTGAACTTATCCTTTAAAGTGTTTCTAAAGGCTGAAGGTTTTTTACCTTCATGCATCCTATGCAAGAAGGTAAAAAAACTTCAGTATGCCGTTCTCCCCCCAGTCTGCTCTAATACTTACCTGAGTCCGATCTCGATCCAGCAATATGCATAAGATTATCGGCTCTCCTGGGTCTCTCCCTCCTCATTGGCTCCTGCTGCTGTCAGTCACAGCCAGTGAGGAGGGAGCGGGGGCGGTGCTGACCAAGTGGCTTGCTATTAGGACACTTGGAAAGGGGAGGGGCCAAGAGCACTGGGGGGAACCCAAGAAGGAGGAGGATCAGGGCTGCTCCGTGCAAAACCATTGCACAGAGCAGATAAGTACGACATGTTTGTTTTTTTAAATTCATCCCTTTACAATCACTTTAAGGACTGAAAAGAGATAACTGCTAAAGAAGTTCTGTTTATTTCACATACCCAGTAACTTTCAGGGGGAAATCCTATTTCTTTAAAGCTGAATTTCAGGTAGATGTATAGAGACCACAAAAACAATGCAATAAGACATTAATAAAAAAAAAACAACAAATATAGCAAGTGTATTGAAAAAGCACACCCAAAAAATGATTAGTTCAAATTCATATAATAAAAATATAGGAATATTGACAATTAGGTACAAAAAAAAGTGAGGTCCACAGTCCAACGTTTTGGGATATATAGCACAAGGTCCCCTTTATCTTTCTTCTTTATTATTATGTTTGCATTTACATTTTAAGCCAGATGGAGGAGATCCATACTTATTTTCCTATATTTACCAGGCTGACCATACTGTTTTGTTGAAAAGTGCCTGATGTTTACAGAGTTCAGCAGCACAAGCCTAATAACACACACAACATAATTAGTCATTAAATTGTCTTCTGCATTTGTGGAGATTCAATCAGAACCAGAAGTCTGATGACAAACAGTGTTTGCTGTGAGTATTCCTTAAACCTATGATAGTTTATGGAGTTTATGACTGACCACTTTCTTCCCTGGTACAGAAGGAAGAACTATGCTTTCCGTAATAAAATCATCTTCATGCATGACAATGCACCATCTCATGCTGCAAATAATACCTCTGCATCAATGGCTGTTATGGGGATAAAAGGAGAGAAAGTAATGGTGTGGCCTCCATCCTCCCCTGACCTCAATTCTATTGAGAACCTTTGGAGCATCCTCAAGCAAAAAATCTAGGAGGGTGGGAGGCAGTTTACATCCAAACAGCAGCTCTGGGAGACTATTCTGACATCTGGCAAGCAAAATCAAGCAGAAACTGTCCAAAAACTCACAAGTTCAATGGATGCAAGACTTATGAAGCTGCTATCAAATAAGGGGTTCTATGTTACAATGTAACGTGACCTGTTAAAATGTTTAAAAAGTTAAAATGTTGTTAAAAGTTTGACTGAAATAGCTTTTGATTTCAGTAAATATGCTGCAAACACAACAAAAATATGCTGCAAACACAACACAGCAAAATAGAACTGAAAATGACAATTTTCAGTTCTTTACAACCTATAAAGTGTTTTGAAACTTACTGTGCGTAATAATTTGGAACCGTGCATTGTAAGTGTTTTATGTTTAAAAAAAATACTGTTATCATTAGGAGGTTTGTTCAATAAAATTTGAATTGTACTCTTAATAGTTGATAACATGAGAATTATGCTGACTGTTATTTACATCAATTATTTAAGTAAATGAGAAAAATATAATTTGCATAATAATTTGGAACAGGGTGTATTCACTGCCTAAGGCTCCTTTCACAAGCCCATTCCGATCAGGTCCGCCTGTCCATTCACCCCGAAGGACAGGTGGGTGTAAACAGACTTGTGTCCTTTTACACCCACCTACCTTCGGGTCTGATCCAGTCTCCTAAGAAAAACAGAAGCTGATCTGTCCTCTTCTGTTTAGGTGCAGCGGATCAGAAGGTAGTCTAGTGTAAATGGACAGCAGAGTCCATTTACTCCTGGCGCCCATACAACAGAGCGGGCTCTGTCCAGAGACTGGAAAAGAGTGGACAAAGATGTGTCACTCGCCCACTCTGCTCTAATCAGCAGGGGATCTGTGAGTGGATCCCCTGCTGATTGGAACAGAATCTACCTTGTGTGAAAGGGGACGAAGTAAACCAGGCGCCTGCATAGCAATTGTATGTGATTCAGTCCATATGCTGAATTTCATGTAAGATATTAAAGCTACATAAAGGAAAAGATATAAAATACTGCACATTCCTAGGTTTTTATGTATGAAGTAGTGCACCCAAGTTTTGTAACGGTACAATAAAATACAATGCAGAGTAAGAAGGTAAAGGAGAACTTCTATCGGCATATGTCATAAGAAACAGGTGCAGATAAATGTAAGTTATGTAGGCTCTGTATGAATATGAAATTTAAATAGCACTGGAAGAACCTGGCCAGCCAACCACATCCCGATAATAGCTGCATTTCCCTTGACACAGTATATATACTTGCCTGCACTCCAAAACTCATTAACATGGCTTCTGAAAAGATCTGTATACATAATAGCATCAAAAATCATCCTTAATTCGCTCATGCAAAATAAAGCTTGTGCTTTTCTTTTTCAACCTTAGCAATTACTGCAGATAAGCGAAACAATTATAGGGAAACAAACATAACCAGAGAGCTACCTGCTTTTGCAGAGGCACATGTTTTAATCTACTAATATAACGTTAAAATATTCTGCTCTGATGACATTAAGATACTTGAAATAAATGACGGTCATATTATGCCAGTTAAGAACTGACAAAGTATGGCTTCAAAGGGTAAATAGTTTTGCAGCATGTATGTCTACCCTTTTAATTTGTTTAATTCAATAGGCATACCTATGACTCGTGACTTATTGCTAGAAGAGGGACTAGCTGGTCATTGGCTCCACTGGAGACTTTACAACAAAACTCTGAAGACCATCCATATAGTCCATGGGGAGTAGAAGGTGCTACCTCATATATTTCAAACTTTTCACTGTCCAAAGGATTAATGAATTTATACATGTGGATCTAGCCATAAATAAAGCATGCTCTACTTTATACATGACCCTTGTACATATCATGATCCATGACTTATTCTTAGAAAGGGGACTAGCTGATCATTGGCTATATTGGAGATTCTACAGTAAAACACTGAAAACCAGCAGTCTAGTCCTTGAGGAGTAGAAGGTGCTACCTCATATACTTCAAACTTTTCATTGTCCAAAGGATTACTGAATTTATACATGTGGATCTAGCCATAAATGAGGCATGCACTGACTTTGTACATGTCCTTGTCAGTAAGGAGGACATTTCAAACAAATGGGATAATGGGGCATTTGACCCAGGGTCACCTATGTAATGGGACTTGGCCTGTATTGATATAAAAAAAAGTTTGACATGTGCCCCTTGTACTGTAGAAATTGTATATAACCTTGCTTTTTTTCAAGCCGACAGCTTCACTATATAGTTTATGAAGTTGATATAACCTTAACAAAGTATCTTCCATAGTTTACTGCTACAGCCCACCCTCCCTGAGTGCAGGCATCATTGTTTTATACTTACCTGCATTCTAGTGATCTTACCACCAACATAGAACCAGTTGGCTCTTCTGCAGTCCGTGCATGCAATTTACAGTCTCCTTCATCCCAGGGGGTAGCCATACTCAAAGTTGCTCAAAGTTTTGCTCACATATAGAAATTAATAGGGCTGTGGCGCACATGCACAGACTGAAGAGGATTTTCATGCTTCATGCTGGAGGTAAGATCAATGGCCTGCAGCTGAAAGTAAGTATAAAACCTGGCTTCCTGCAATCAGGGTTAATAAACGACAACGTTCTAAAGGTCAAGTTGTCCTTTAGGAATTATTGGTCAGTTTAAAGACTTCAACCAACATAATATTTAACTTTATTTTGCCAGCTTCTACCCATGAACTTAAGATGCTAGCCTTAGAAGGTGCAATTTATTTAAAGGATAAGTTCACCTTTAGTTATGTGTTACACCCATATTTTGGTTGTAACATGTTACTAACTGTGCAGCCCCTGCTCCCCCCAAGTCTCTGTTGTGACAGCGAGATGAGGATCTTCTCCCTGCACCCACTGTCACAATTTAAAAAAAAGAGGTTGTGCAGGGCTCCATGCACTCATTCACAGAGTTCTGTGAATGGGAGAATTACAACTACCATCAGCCATTGCAGCTGATGGCTTGTAGTTCTTAATGAATTACCAGGGCACTGATGAGCACTGTAGGTAGTTCATTGATTCTTCCTGTCATTTAGTAACTACCTGCCTGTACTACCCTGATAGTCTGCAGGACCCTGAGATTGAACCTGCGATCTGGTGATCGTGGGTGCAGTACTTTACAGGCTTCTAATAAAATAAAAATAAAAAATAAATGCACATGTTTTTACCTGCAAAAAGATTTCCATTTTTTTTTTAGTTGAACTCTCTTTGGACCCTCATTGGCTACTTCTGTCTGTAAATTGAACAGTGCTGTAAGCCACCTTCTGTACATTCTATACATTATAGAGCTCATGAATAGAATGTCTTTCAGAAGTAGATTCATAGATTCAAGAATATCATGCTTCTATGATGCCAGGCTCCTTGTGACCACATTGATGTCAGTAGTGGCACTTTTGTCATTGATTAGCACATTAATAGCAAAAGCATGCAGCGTTGCCCCTTATGGTGTCGCTGATGGTGGAAGTTGGGTGGCACTGCAGGCCTGGATTTACCTGCAAATGAACACACTTATGGCTCTGTAAACAAGATGTTGTCACACTTATGGATATTCCTGTTTATGTACAATACAGTGGATATAAAAAGTGTACACACCCCTCTTAAAATGTCAGGTTTCTGTGATGTAAAAAAAATGAGACAAAGATAAATCATTTCAAAACTTTTTCCACCTTTAATGTAACCTATAAACTGTACAACTCAGTTGAGTAACAAACTGAAATATTTTAGGTGGAGGGAAGTAAAAATAAAAAAGCTAAAATAATATGGTTGCATAAGTGTGCACACCCTTATACTAATACTTTGTTGAAGCACCTTTTGATTTTATTACAGAACTCAGTCATTTTTGGGCATGAGTCTATCAGCATGGCACATCTTGACTTGACAATATGGGGTTTATTTACTAAAGCTGGAGAGTCCAAAATCAGACTCCCTTCTGCATAGAAACCAATTAGCTTCTAACCTCAGCTTGTTCAATGAAGCTTTGTCAATGAAACCTGGAAGCTGATTGGATTCTATGCAGAAGTGAGTCTGATTTTGCACTCTCCAGCTTTAGTAAATAAACCCCTATTTGTCCAATCTTCCTTGCAAAGACACTCCAAATCTGTCAGATCGATGGGCCATTCCAAAACTTTAATCTTCTTCTGGTGAAGCCATTCCTTTGTTGATTTGGATGTATGCTTTGGGTCGTTGTCATGCTGAAAGATGAAGTTCCTCTTCATATTCAGCTTTCTAGCAGAAGCCTGAAGGTTTTGTGCCAGTATTTAGTGGTATTTGGAACTGTTCATAATTCCCTCTACCTTGACTGAGGCCCCAGTTCCAGCTGAAGAAAAACAGCTCCAAAGCATGATGCTGCCACCACCATGCTTCACTGTGGGTATGGTGTTCATTCGGTGATGTGCAGTGTTGTTTTTGTGCCAAGCATATCTTTTGAAATTATGGCCAAAACATTCAACCTTGGTTTCATCAGACCATAACACATTTTCCCACATGCTTTTGGGAGACTTCAGATGTGTTTTTGCAAAATTTATCTGGGCTTGAATGTTTTTCTTTGTAAGAAAAGGCTTCCGTTTTTCCACTCTACCCCGTAGCCCACACATATGAAGAATACGGGAGATTGTTGTCACATGTACCACACAGCCAGTACTTGCCTGATATTCCTGCAACTCCTTTAATGTTGCTGTAGGCCTCTTTGCAGCCTCCCAGACCAGTTTTCTTCAATTCTTTTCATCAATTTTGGAGGGACGTCCAGTTCTTGGTAATGTCACTGTTGTGCCATATTTTCTCCACTTGATGATGACTGTCTTCACTGTGTTCCATGGTATATCTAATGCTTTGGAAAATCTTTTGTACCCTTCTCCTGACTAATACCTTTTGACAATGAGATCCCTCTGATGCTTTGGAAGCTCTCTGCGGACCATGGCTTTTGCTGTAGGATGCAACTAAGAAAATGTCAATCATGTTAATCAGAGGCACTTTAAATGACTCCTATTTAACATGATTTTGAATGTGATTGCTTAATTCTGAACACAGCTACATCCCTAGTTTAAGAGGGTTATGCAACCAGATTTTTTTTGTTTTTTTTATGTTTACCCCCCCCCCCCTCCCCCCCTTAAAAGATTTCAGGTTTTTTTTCAATTGAGTTGTACAGTTTATAGGTCACATTAAAGGTGGAAAAAGTTCTGAAATTGTTTATCTTTGTCTCATTTTTTTTACATCACAGTAACATTTTAAAAGGGGTGTGTAGACTTTTTATATCCACTATATATATTCCCTATGTTTACTTCTTCAATAAATATACATGTATGCATAATCTATACAGCTGTCTTACACAGTCCTTATCACCTGTTTGAGTATACTGTATGTTGTGATTGGGGTCAAGGTATATATACTGTAAGTCCACTCTAAAGCAGAACTTAAAGTAAGGTGTAACATGTAGGTGTTCTTGGCTCAGTTGTTACCAAGAACTCTCATCTCCAAGACTCCTCTGTGGGTCTTCCTCCTTTAGGTCCTCTTTTAGCTTCTACCTTAGTTTGTGTGTGCTTGATAGCAAGAAGGTTTCCTTTAGAAGTCCGAGGTCAGTCTGCTGATTCACTTTCATTAGCTCTTCTAGCACTTGGGAGAGGTTAAAATGCTCAGTGCAAGCCCTTCAGAAGAACCGATTTCTAACAATTCCATCTGTCACGTATTTAAAAAGTAACATTTTTTTTTCATCCATTACTTTCCTGTCACCATACCTAGTTAAAACTATTTCTTAAGCCTTAAGCATTCATATTTGACCTTTACAATGTAGAAAGGCAGCATCACTTTACTCCTTCAAAACAGGTGAATTATATTTTAGAGAGAAGAGCAATTTTTCAGAAGTGGCATTTAAGCATTAGCCGTCCATAATATATGCAGCTTTATCTCAATGCTTCAAGGACCCCAAAGTTCAGAGTGTGAAACACATAGAGCCGTTTGTTTATCTGAACAGATGAGTACTTTGCTCTCACAGAGTTTTCTGAACTAAGTAAAATTGTTCCTATATTGTTCAGTTAGGACTTAAAACGTCACTAAACCCTCATCATAAAAAACTATCAATAATACTAATAAAATTATTTGAACAAGAAAAAACTATCAGTAAATGGTGTATTATATGCTGTTCCTGCTCACTCATTCACTATGGGATTTGTTTTTTGTATTCTGCAAAAAAAACAGGTTGATCCTGTTGTTCTCTATCTCCCCCTTCAGTCCAATGCAGTGGGGGATTTTGCAGAGCAATGTAGGAAGCTACTGCACATGCTCATTTTTCAGTGAGTTTCTGTGCTGAGCATTTCCTCCCATCACATCTGAGCAGCCCATGGGAATATAGAGTCACACATGTGGGTGTATACACAGTGATAAATGACAGCCCACTCCCTTTCTCCTCCTCCATGCCCACTAACCAGCTAAACACAATGGGGGGGGGGGATATTAGATCTTGATTGATGGAGGCTTCACCTCCCTGTTATTCTAAGATGCAGGCTGCAGGGGCGTGATACAGCCTGTGACTGGCAGACACTCACATCATGTTATTGCCAAAAATAATATAGATTTTATTTCAAATATATATTTGTATGACAATTTTCGAACAGTTTATTGACTTTAATTATTTATTTTTACTCTGTATCCCAAAGGCTGTTTTTTATTTTATTTTGAACGTGTGACCAGCAGCAGAGGACTAGAAGCTCCTCTTTCCACTGTTTTCCTGCAGACAGGCTGGGAAAGAGCTGGGTCATGTGACAGCTGTGTATGGATTAGGAAAAAGGTACTTAGATTTTTTTTATTAAAATAATTACAGATGCATCATCCATTTACAGAAAGAAAATGAATAATGTAAATTAAACAGTGTGTGTTTAGTATCACTTTAATTTAAATTATTTTACCATGTTACCATTCCTGAAATGGCCAAAGCCTTCAAATTAACATAAATGTAAATGTACCATCATTAACATTCCAGACACAGTGCAGAAATATTCAGTTCTCCAGTAAGGGTTTTCTTTGTTATGTGTGCACACATTAAGTATGGAATTCCAACTGAGCTGCTAAAAAAAAAGAGCTTTCTGATTTTGTTACAGACAAAGTGTAATGGAAGTCACATGACAGTTTCAGTGTCAAGTGAGTGATAAAAAGGAAAATACAGATTCACACTGTGGGTGAGATTTGGACTCTGGGCACCAGATGCCAAGTCTTGTTGACTTCTACGCCAATTTTTTTCTACAGTTTTGATTTTAGAGTGCTCTGTAATAACATTGAAAGCTTCCCATTCTCCATGTACTGGTAATTAAACATAACTGGTAAAAAAAAGTAATAAAAAGACATATTTGGCATTTAAACAAAAATGGTGAAATCCAGAGAGGCACTCTATATATAACATTAAATGAAGAACGCATTTGGCAAGCTGTACAGAATGTTACCGTTTGTTTTACCTAAGGCAAAGATGGATAAAAAGTGTACTAAGCAATCCTAACAATTGTCTAAATATACTAAACTGAAATCTGAAGCTTAAAGTGATATTAAACCTAAATTTTTAATAATGTCCATAATAGCTGACCTGGGT
The DNA here is from genome assembly GCF_062004578.1 of Staurois parvus. Lineage (NCBI taxonomy): Eukaryota > Metazoa > Chordata > Amphibia > Anura > Ranidae > Staurois > Staurois parvus. The sequence goes on from NW_028318001.1 coordinate 8,068,277, forward strand.
GTTTACCTGGTCTGCTCCTTCTTCTTCTTCTTTAAAAGTGCTCCTGTATGCCTGGTTCATACTAGCGTGATTTGAGATGCAGCTTGATTCGCACAGAATTGCATGACAAGGGAAATCACATGGTTTTCAGTGTTGTCTGTTCACATCAATGTGACTCAGCACAGAGCAATTTTGGAAAAGGTTCCTGTACTATTTTGGTATGATTTCCAGTGGTCCGTAGAATACACAAACCTTATCAGAATTGCATCCAAGTTGAACTAGATAATCGCACTAAAGGCCGGATCAAAATCATATCACAGCCATGTGAACCTAGCATTCTGCTTGATTTGCCAGTCCAGATATCACTCCATTATTTGGCGGTGTCCCATGGAGTCTCATTGTGCACACTCTTATCAAACATAGGAAGCCAGAACAGAGTGCACGATGGTGCTTGGCAGTCCCAAGGAATATAAATGATGTGGTGAGCGCTTCTTGTATAATAGTAAACTAAGCAGCTAATAGCACTAAAGGAGAACAGCCTTAAGTAAAAATAAATATATAAAGTGCAGCGCTAAAAATAACACACAAATAGTTTGATCTAAAAAGTTCGATCTGAGACGTTCGATCTAAAGTTGGTAATCAAATGTTCATTAAATCATCAATGTAATAAATTTGACACAGCTATGAAGAATCCGAAACAAATGGCAGAAATGCGCACTCACCGACCGCGCATAGGAAATGCACGTATGTGTATAAAATTCCACAGAATGTCGATCTCCCTCAGGAAGGAGTGTTACCAAGCGATGGTCAGCTGGGCTCACAGAACCTCCTAAGGATCGGAATGGGTCGGCCGGATAAAAAGGCTCCAGATAAAGGCTTCCCTCTTCTGGATAAAGTTGGGAGCTGTGTCTGCTGACCCCTCAATAAGGGGCAAAGAGTAGGAGAGTACCCATAGTGTAGTATTTCTTAAAGAACTTTATTGGTAACAGACTTAGTGCAGGGTAAATCAGTAGTAGTGCTGGCAAGTGCCCAAACATAAATCCACATAATAAAAACACAAATTACTGACCCTGGATGAGATGGCCGCCAGACCTCCTCGTGGTCTAGGCGGCAATAAGGCGATCACGAAGTGGTCTAGTTGTGCGCCCCACATACTGTTTATGGCATGGGCATTGAAGGAGATACACCACGAATTTACTATTACATGAAATGAACCGATTAATTGTGTATGATTTCCCAGTTGTAAACGATTCAAAGGTGTTAGTCCTACATTTCCTCGTGCCATAATATTTACCAATGACATACTTGTTGCATGGGTAAAACCCTTTTAGCTCGTCAAAGAATGTAGTGCCAGTCAGGGGATTCACTACATTCGGTGCTATTTGATGCCGAATTGCTGTCGCTTTCCGGAAAATGATCTCTGGTTTTTCTGGCCAGGAAGATCGCTGTGTATAATTATATCTCAGCCATCATTTTCCTTGGCAGAAAAGTGTTGTCTCAAAATGCCTTTTATTGGTGTTTTTTGACAGGGACAATTATTGCACATTTAAACTGTCCCTGCTTTTTAATGTTTTAATATAATATTTTCTGCTTTACTTTAATTAATCTATATATTTGAGGATCCGGAGCACCTTTTTTACGCTGTGGGTATAGTAGTTCATCCCCTTATTTGTCACCAATTTTGGTGCGGCATTCTTTAGGAAGTGGCTTGCGGATATCCTATTTTGATGTTAATCAGGATTTTTAGATCTATCACCTCCCCCGGGACTGAGAGCCACTGTATTTGGCTCAGATGCACCGCTCTGTGTGCTCTGCCAGCGTTATGTAATGCATTCCAGCTGACAGTTCAATATACCCACGGCAAAATGGCGCTTAGCCACGCGCGCATGCGCAGTTGCCCGGTCTCTCCGAAAATGGCGGCGAGTCAGTGCGCATGCGCGACTCCCGTTTTTCACTATTTTAAGATTCGGCGTCTGTCACAGAGCTGTCAGTCTCCCCTCTGATGATGTGCCTTAGCACGAAAGGCCTCAGGAGGAACTGACAGCCTGTGACGCCTTTTTGCCACCTAGACCACGAGGAGGTCTGGCGGCCATCTCATCCAGGGTCAGTAATTTGTGTTTTTATTATGTGGATTTATGTTTGGGCACTTGCCAGCACTACTACTGATTTACCCTGCACTAAGTCTGTTACCAATAAAGTTCTTTAAGAAATACTACATTCTGTGGAATTTTATACACATACGTGCATTTCCTATGCGCGGTCGGTGAGTGCGCATTTCTGCCATTTGTTCCGGATTCTTCATAGCTGTGTCCAATTTATTACATTGATGATTTAATGAACATTTGATTACCAACTTTAGATCGAACTTCTCAGATCGAATTTTTTTAGATCAAACTTTTTGTGTGTTATTTTTAGCGCTGGACTTTATATATTTATTAGTCCCAAGGAATGTGTACGACACTTTAATTGCGTGGTCCCCGACTAGAAGTTTAACCACTTCCCGTCCGGCCGTTGTATATAAACAGCCGGACAGTGGCAGTTCAGGGCAGGTCACCGTTCATAAATGGCGCCCGCCATTTTGGACTGTGTGCGCTCCCTAGGAGTGCGCGGCACCGCAATCTGGTGCCCGCTGTGTCCGGAGGACACAGCAGAGCACAGATCGCTGAACGGGACCTCTGTGTGAGGTCCCAATCATGTAATCAGTGATTGGCCAATCAGTGATCACATGAATAAGTGTAAGCAAGATGTCACTTCTGACATCATTGCTTACTACGTGTGAAATCTGTGAATGATCAAAGAGATCACATGGTGCAAGGATATTGACAACAGCCTTGTACCATGTGACAAGTTGTGACTAATCCCAGCTCACACAGTATTTCTCAATGGCTGCAAGGATGCAGCCAGAGAGAAGGAGAAATGGTTGCTTTTACAGCCTTTATGGGTGTAAAAGCAGTCAGTGTAAAAAAAAAAAAAGCTTCATCACATCCCACAAGTAGTACAGTGTCACTATGCTACTACTACTGCTAGGGTGACAGTATGTTAAAAAAATAAATAAAATAAAAAACGTAAAAACAATTTTTGGAAAAATTATAATTTTTGGTTATAAACCAATTTAGGTTACTTTTTTTTACTAAAAAGATAACTGAATAAATTTTGGCCAAGATTGATGAAGAAAGATTATTTATTTGCAAAATTTTATAAGAAAAACACTTATTTTCAAAATTTGTGGACTTTTTCATATATATAGCAAAGAAAAAAAATCCCAGTGGTGAATAAATACCACCAAAATAAAGTTTTATCTGTCGAAAAAAAATGCTAAAAAATTCATATGGGTACAGTGTTGCATGACCGAGCAATTGTCATTCAAAGTGTGACAGCACTGAAAGCTGAAAATTAGCCTGGACAGGAAGGACATGAAGTGGTTAACCACTTCCCGACCGGCCGTTGCATATAAACGGCCGGACAATGGCACTGCAGGGTCGGGTGGCCGTTTATAAACGGCCTCCCCGCACCCTGCTTGTGCGCGCTTCCTGGGAGCGCGCAGCACCGCAATCCGGTGCCCGCTGTGTCCTCCGGACACAGTGAAACACCGATCGTCGGACGGGACCTCTGTACGAGGTCCCGATCATGTGATCACTGATTGGCCAATCAATGATCACATGCAAAGTAGTAAGCAAGATGTCACTTCTGACATCATTGCTTACTACGTGTGAAATCTGTGAATGATCACAGAGGTCACATGGTACAAGGCTATTCACAACAGCCTTTTACCATGTGACAAGCTGTGACCAATCACAGCTCACTCAGTACTTCTCAATGAGTGCAAGAATGCACACAGAGAGAAAGAGAAATGATTGCTTTTACATCCTATATGGGTGTAAAAGCAATCAGTGTAAAAAAACAAAAACAAATCTTCATCACCCCTCACAAGTAGTACAGTGTCGCCATGGTGACACTGTACTGCTAGGGTGACAGTATGTTAAAAAATTAAAAATTAAAAAAAATAATAATATAAAAAAAATATAATAAAAATGTAAAAAAAAAATGTTTAAAAATTATAATTTTTGGTTATAAACTAATTTGGATTTTTTTTTTTACTAAAAAGATAACAGAATAAATTTTGGCTAAGATTTATGATGAAATATTATTTATTTGCAAAATTTTATAAGAAAAACCTCGGTCCAGCGGTGTCTTTACCACCGCTGGTTTCACCGGCCGACTTCTGATCCTGGCGCTGGCATCTTCTATTAGATTCCTGTTTGGGGTCCTTCTTCAGATATCTACGTCACTCATAGGACTCATTGGATGGCTGGCAGCAGGCTTCTCTCAGGAGAGATAAGAAGAAATTGCCAAAAAGAAATTGCCAAAAAACGCAATGGAAAATGCAAGGAATCATTGGAAATCTTCACAAGTTTCAAACAAATCTTCAGAAAACGCGGTGAAATTGCAAACAACGTGATTTTAAATCACATCCAGTGTGAACCAAGCCTTAGCCCTTGTTCACATCTGTGTGGTCATGCGGGCTGCAATTTCCACAGGCACGAGAGCCCATTCATTCGAATGGACTCCCGTGCCTCGGGACACGCAGGGAAGAAGTTCCTGCACTACTTCGGAAATGGCAGCCCGCACAGGAACTGAGGTTCCCAGTACGGTTGCGATTTCCAATGCGGGCGGCATTCCTGTGTGGGTGGTGCGGCTACAGGCATTTGTGCGGGTCCTGCAGCAGCACCACCCACACGGATGTAAACCAAGGGTTAAGGTGGAAAAGGCTGCCAGGATGGGTTAGAGGGGGGGTGGAAGGGAGGGGTTCAAACCTGCTTGTAAGCAGTGTTATAAAGTAACATAGATGATATAGTACACCAATGCATAGCAATGTATTAGGCTGTTTCTATGTTTAAATTGGATCAATGAAAGTTAAAGCGGAGCTCCACCTAAAAAAAATAAAATAAAAGTCAGCAGCTACAAAAACTGTAGCTGCTGACTTTTAAAATACAGCCACTTACCTGTCCCTCGGTCCAGCGGTGTCTTCACCACCGCTGGTTTCACCGGCCGACTTCTCATCCTGGCGCCGGCATCTTCTATTAGATTCCTGTTTGGGGTCCTTCTTCAGATATCTATGTCACTCATAGGACTGCCTATTGGATGGCTGGCAGCAGGCTCCTCTCAGGAGAGATAAGAAGACTGACATCAGCACAGGAGGACGGAATTGAACCAGTGGTTTCAAGGGCAGCATTTCAGCTCTGAATTAGCAATTCCCTGAACTGGTAACAGAGATGGACCTAGATGGGGATTTAGGTGAGTATTGCTGGCTTCACAAGTTAGTGCTCGTTCACACTGGATGTGGTGCTGGAAACCCACGTTTTAAATGCACCGTGTATGCAATCTGCTACAGGTGTCAATATAATCCTAATGATACTCCAAACGCAGATTGCATTTGCCTGAGCGGATTGCATGGAACTGCAGTACTATGGGATGTGGTGCAGTGCGTTTTTGAAAAGTCATGTAGGAATCACAAATCCAGTTGCATAGGAATTACGTTCCTGTGCGATTTAGATGAGTACCGGCCCTTAGCCCTGGTTCACACCACCGCGATTTCAGGTGCAATTTGGGAACTGAAATCATACCTGAAATTGGATCTAATGAATGTGAATGTGAGTGTCTTAACGTGCAATTTGCTGCAGCGTAACTTCAAAAGTAGTTCTTGTATTACTTTTTCTGCAGTTTGTTGCGATATCACATACATAGACTACAATAAAAATTGCACTGCAAAACACAAGTGTGTCTAAATATTTGTGATTTGTGATAATTTTTATTAACCCTTTCCTAGTTTTTTCATGCTGTCTCTGCTTGTTCAAGCCTGACCATCACATTGTTCCTCCCTGTGACTAATACAGCCCCACCCCACATCCCCTCTGATGTCTCCTCTGACAAGTAGCAGGACATGGAAATTGCAAGAAATTGCCAAAAAACGCAATGGATAATCGTTGGGAAATCTTCACAAGTTGCAAACAAATCTTCAGAAAACGCGGTGAAATTGCAAACCAAACGCGTGATTTTAAATCACATCTAGTGTGAACCAAGCCTTAGCCCTGGTTCACATCTGTGTGGTCATGCGGGCCGCAATTTCCACTGGCACGAGAGCCCATTCATTTGAATGGACTTCTGTGCCTCGGGACACGCAGGGAAGAAGTCCCTCCACTATTTCGGAAATGGCAGCCCGCACGGGAACTGAGGTTCCCAGTACGGTTGTGATTTCCAATGCGGGCGGCATGTCATTAGACATGGGTCCCGCATTCCTGTGTGGGTGGTGCAGCTACAGGCATTTGTGCGGGTCCTGCAGCGGCACCACCCACACTGATGTAAACCAAGGGTTAAGGTGGAAAAGGCTGCCAAGATGGGTTAGAGGGGGGGTGGAAGGGAGGGGTTCAAACCTGCTTGTAAGCAGTGTTATAAAGTAACATAGATGATGTAGTACACCAATGCATAGCAATGTATTAGGCTGTTTCTATGTTTAAATTGGATCAATGAAAGTTAAAGCGGAGCTCCACCTAAAAAAAATAAAATAAAAGTCAGCAGCTACAAAAACTGTAGCTGCTGACTTTTAAAATACAGCCACTTACCTGTCCCTCGGTCCAGCGGTGTCCTCACCACTGCTGGTTTCAGCGGCCGACTTCTCATCCTGACGCCTGCATCTTCAGTGTGGGCACCCAGCTGTGACAGCTTTCAGCTTCACAGCAGGGTGTCCACTGTGCATGCATGAAAAGTGCTGTGCTTTGTGAATGGCCCCATGGTCTTCTGGGACCTGTCACGTGTCCCAGAACACTACGGGGGGGGGGAGGAGAACCTCTGCTTCGCCTAGGTGATCGCAGCGGGAGCGGGTACCTGTCCCCCCACTCCCCAAAGGTGCTAATCCTTAATGGGGAGCGGTGGACAAAGGCTTAAAGCAGAACTTCCCCTTTTGGGTGGAGCTCCGCTTTAAATTTAATTAACAATCAGGTGTTTAAATATTATTTAAGGATCTGTTGAGATTTCTGCTATGTGGGAATGTGTGCGTTCCTGCATCACGCGAGATTGCAAGTTATATTGTGTGTTGCTATACCATTATTCCTTAATGGTACCGCACCTAACCATCATATAGCACCACAACACGTGGTAACCTATTACCATGCATTGTGGTGTGACATGATTAAAATAAAAAAAAGGTCATGTACTTGTTTGGTGCGATTTAGATGCAGTAGACAGCCTGTTCAAATAAGTAGGCTTCCCTATCCCAATGCACCACAACGTACGTAAGATTGTGGAGCAATGCACGTGTGCTGGAGCGTCTCACAGATGTGAACCCAGTCTATTAGTTTATTTAGTTAACTCTTGTTTTATTTTCCGTAATTTTCTGGCTAATGCTAAATAATAAAAAGATATTTTAATTTGGATCTTCTGCACACAATGGACACATTGTGGCTCAGCGTAGTGTTTTCTGTAGGGAGAGATGCCTTGTCTTACTCCTTGCCTACTGGAGCAGATACAACCCGTGGGGTTCATCCGAGCATAACGCCTGTCAGTAATCATCCTGAAACATACATATATTTTGACAGGTCCGCAGTAATGTTGCTTTGCCTTTTTAGCAAATCTAATTTATTTTTTTGTCACTGAGAAATAAGGAAAAAATGTATGCAGGGCAGAATTGTCATAATGTTATTGTTGGGGAATCTCGATTCATTGCACCATATTGTTAGACACAGTTTTGCACAATGTAACATTAATCAGAATTCTCTGAGACAGAATACCATTTTGGTCTGTTCAGCCACTGCATGGCACATACATAGGGAGTTCATTGAAGTGTGACACATTAAAACTGCAATTCACACTGCTGATTTCATTTTGTTTAGGCATGTACATGGCTTTTCCAGGATTAGCTGCCATCTCTATTTGGATTTAAGCAAATGTTAACATTTTTATTGCTGAAGCGCAATATACTGTATATGTCAGATTTGTTTTTCCAACCAGTATTCTTAAAAGTTCATCCTATTAAATAGCCTTGACAATAGGCTCAGTTCACAAATCTAACACACCAGGAGAGATATTTGATTTTAAAAAAAGGGACCAATGGAATCTGAAAATAACAGTCATATGGCTAAAATAAAGATTCTCATCCTTGTTTTAAAGCTGAACTCCAGGAATGAAAACTTTTAAATATGTTCAATAGCCACAAAGGATATAAAGCCTTCTCGTGCACATCAAATGGCTTTGCAAGCCCAGATATTCCCTTGTAAAGGTTTCAGGGACATCATCACTGTGATGTACATAGACTGTGCAAAGAGCAGAATTATGGGAAGGACCCAGCAGACCCACTGCAGACTGCCTTCAGAAAATTACAGGAGGGGGCAGAGACAAGACCGGTCACACTGTGCAAGGAGAGATAGCAGCAGTAACTGGTCTTTATTACAGGAAGCTCCTGCACAGAGGAAACATTTCTCACAGGATTACTGCATAGATCTGGAAGAAATACGTCACGCGCACCAAGATTAAAGTATAAATACATGACTCTTTTATTTAGACATTATTTTCTTACTGCATACTGGAGGCTAAGTTCACCTTTTCAACTAGCCAATGCAGTTCAGCACTGACGTCTCCCTGTACACCAACTTAAAGAGGAGTTCTAGCCCCCTCCCAAATATTAAAAGTCAGCAACTACAAATACTTTAGCTGCTGACTTTTAATATTAGGGCACTTACCTGTGTAGGGATTCAGCAGTGTCCTCAACCAGAGCCGATTCTTCAATCAGCTGTAGGGTGCTGGAGCCGCCATCTTGACTAACGGAAACTGACAGTGAAGCCTTGCGGCTTAACAGCTGGTTTCCTACTGCGCATGCATGAATCTTGTTGCGTCGTGTGAATGGGCCACAGTCCTCTTGGAGCTGTAAAATGTCCCAGAAGGCTGCAGGGGGAAGGAGGGGAGGCTGAACTAAGGTGGAAGTGGCAAACTAAGTCAGAAGTGGGAGCTGGTACCTGTCAAAACCAGGTACCCGCTCCCCCTTCTCCCCCAAAAGGTACCAAATGTGGCAGCGGAGGCGGGGAGAGGAGGAGGCAGATAAGTGGAGCTTTCACTTTTGGGTGCTACTCAACTCTAAGTCTTAATTACTGTCAGTTTGCTTATCTGCAAAGTGGTGGAAATTCTTTTAGAATCTGTAGCAATTATATTGTCAGATTCTTAACCTGTTGTTACTTGTGTAACAGATAAGTACAGTGGCTTTAATGCCCACACTCCACACATGTGAGTCGTTAGGTGGCCAATGTTTCTGTGCTAAAAGGGTGCACACTGCCTGCTGACAGCACAGAGACCGAGCTGACAAAGACAGCTCTCTGCCTGGAGTAATGATTGGCATCTCCCAATCCAATGACCTCTGTGACAGCTAGTCGGAATGGTCACACGATTACCAATCCTTCCCCCCAGGCTTTCAGAAGAGATGCTGGGTCAGGCAGGATGGGGTTAAAGTGGAAGCAATAAGTATCTAAGTCTTGGTCATGTGTCAGAACGTTTTTCAAAACTGTCACAAGCTTTCCTGAATTAGAGACAAGCTTTTTTAAAGGTGCCATATCGCCCAAAAAAAGTCTAAACTGCTTTATTGAATTATCTCGATTGCGTCCAAAGAAGCGTAACTCAAAACAGGGGCAGCCCCATTGTAGTGTATGGGAACCTGTCATTTGACATGTGCATTAAATGTACATGAAATTCCAATTCCAGAAAACAATGCCTGCGTACACAAACCCTTACATTGTTTGAGTAACACCTATGCTCTTACCACCCGCCTGCAGTGTAATGACACAGTCAGCAGTATCAACAACTATGCAGTTACCATGTTCCCATGGCAGCACCAGTAGATTAACCCTTGGAAAGTTTAGGTGTGACAAGGCCCACTGTCTGTCATCAGCTGCAAACATGGCTGTAAAGTGTATGCACATGCTATTTTAACATCAGATTTTCTTTTATTAACCTGTTCCCGCTGGCCGTACACATATATGCATCCTCTCGGAGGGCTTTGGTGCTGAGGGGCCGCATATATGCGTCACTATGTAAACATTTTCAGGCATTTTCGCTTCCAGCACAGTTACTGGCGGGTACCAGAAAGCTAGCTCACTATCTCAGCGGCACGCTGACACGCCTCCCTTTGCATTCTTCTTGCTGCCGCTTGTATTGGAAAATGCTTAAGGTGGAAAAGGCATTAGCTATCAATCCCTTGCTGGCTGTGTTGTCGGACTGCTGTGGTGGAAGAGGGGGGGTCATCCTGTCTGACCATGTAGCTAGCTTTCTACAGCACATAGAATGATGGAACAAAGTACTACGGGTACTCTGTCCTCGGGGGAACAGAGCACTGTAATAAAAAAGATAATAGATAAAATACTTCTTCTTTACTGTTTGCCTGGAGAACACCTTGAAAGCAGGGCTGGATGTCTGATATGGGGGTTCAGTAAAAAATGTCAGGGTGGCAGAGGATGCAAGGTCAGCGGGGCAGTGTACAGAAGTCAGTAGGGCAGCGTATGGGGGTCTACCGGACAAAGGACAGGGGGTCAGTAGTGAAGTGTACAGGGGTCAGCATGATGGAGGATAGGGGGTCAGCAGGACGAGGGACAGGGGGTCAGCAGATGGAGGATAGAGGGTCAGCAGATGTAACCAGGTGGTCAGCAGGACAGAGGACCAGAGGGTCAGCAGGACAGGGTACAGAGGGTCAAATCCCCCCATTCCCCATCTTAACTAATATCCCACCAGCCTCTCCTAGCACAAAGTACTCCCCCCCATTCCTCCATCTAGCTGCACAAATCTTCCCCCAAAATTGCCCTACCCAGCACAAATAGCCCCTCATCCCTCCTCCTCCACAAACCTTTTAATTGAACCCAAGCACATATGATTGGTCCCAGTACAATTCCCCACCTGTATGTTCCAACCCCCCTCCAAAAAAGAATTACAGTTAGGGAATCCGCTGTACAGCTGGAGGAGGTGTGCTGGGCTGTACTCTCCTCCTCCTGTCAGAACAGCGATTCTCCATGTAGATGACACAGGGATCGCTCTTCATCAGGCTGTACACACAGGTTTGATTATATACCCCCTATGTCCTCCAAGGGCTGCCCATCTCCCAGCAGCAGGAAATGTGGGTAGGGGGCAGGTAACCAAACCCGTGTGTACAGCCCGATGAAGAGTGATCCTGTGTCACCTGCTGCATGGATGACTGCTGTTCTCACAGGAGGAGGAGAGCACAGACCGTACCTCCTCTCCACTCTATCTCTGACTTTTTGATTTAGTTCCGTGCTCCAGGCTGCCCCTCGCCCCCATCTTGTCCCAGACCTGAGTGCGGAAATGGGGAGAGGAGCTCAGCAGCCAGGCAGAATTTCAATGGGGTGGCCAGCCTGGGGATAAAAGGGAAATCTGGGGGGGGGGCGCAGCGCACTCCAGCTCCCCCTAGATCTGGCTATGCTTGAAAGCAGCCTGAAAAGTTGGAAGTACGCCCCCTAATGACAAACTAGAGTGCAGCTGTCAATTTTCTAATCAAGGTTACAAAACAAAGGCAAGCATTGGAGTGATTGTTGTGGCTACACCCCATATGTCATTTCCCTGTAGTTTTTTTTTTTTACATATGAAACTCTATGTTTGTGACTATGGCAGCTGTCATTTTTTTAAGAAGTCAGCATTACAAGGTAGTGAATGCTTCATCTTGAATAGATGTCTATATGGAAAAGAGGAATTGCTGACTGCTATGTTGATAAATGGTGCTTGTGGATAAGATGTATTTCCTGTTTAAAAAGAAAACTTGTGTTAAGGAAATGGAAGAATAATATTATTGTAAGCATTATGCCCTAAAGCAAATTGAGGGTAAAACATCAATCTTGTTATGTAAATTGTTCTTATTTTCTTGCTTTTGCAAACTGCATACCTAATGCAAAATGACTGCTACTAGACCCATCTATATTACAATTAGTATATAGCAGCCAGAGAGACATTTGTTTGAAGATTTTTAGTGGCATTTAAAGAGAATGCCAGGCTGGGGTAGTGAGTCAAATGTTAGACCAATCTTCTAACATGATTAATCATAGCTTTCCTTTGTATCCCTTTGTGATAATATTCATATTAGGGAGTGCAGGCCTTCTGGCATGTACTTGTCTGGTTTTCCAGTGAAGACCCCTTCCTTTCAGGTACTTTGATTGACAGTAGACTTTTGTTGAGATTTTGATCTGTAACTTGCAGGGAATATGGAGTACATGAAAAGACAAGCTGTGTTTGGGGGTTAGATAACATCATATAGTACAACTGGCGGCTGATGCTCTTCACAGGCAATAAGAACGTTCTTTACACTGGAAAAATGTAAATGATGTCCAGGATAAGATAAACATACATGCTGGGTGTTTTATTTATGTAATGTTTTATTTATTACAGGTACTTAGAAAGTGTCAATTTACGAAGCACTTTGTATATATTGTACATTCACATAAATCCTTGTCCCCAAGGAGCTTACAATCTAAGGTTAAATCTAAGGTTAAATCTAAGGCAATCTAAGGTCCCTAACTGATGTTTTACAAGAATGAAATATAGGGCTTAGTACATTGGCATTTTAACACATAACAATTCTGTGTGAGGAACTTCACTTCTCAGTGACATACAAAGAGTGGTTGAGTGTAATAACTTCAAATCACTCATTCTATCAAGTGTTTGGTTGATTCAGTAGACTCCCAACCAAATTATTTTTTTTTTCAAACAGAGCTGGGAAGGGTTACAACTTCCACCAGGTTTTTATTGTCATCTATGCCCCCACTGGGGTGATTACCTATCAGTCCCTGAGCTGGGGACAACACAATAAGTGAGGAGAAATCTCCTTGGGGAAGACATGATAAAAATACCTAATAGAGGATCTAACGTTTTTAGAGAATTTGGCAAATGTTTATTTTCACCATTGCTTTGTGCAATTTTGTAAGCTTAAAGCGGAGTTCCACTCTCCCTGTCAAAAAATAAAAGTCTGCAGCTACAAAAACTGTAGCTGCTGACTTTTAAAAAACAGCCACTCACCTGTCCCTCGGTCCTATGGTGTGTCCCCCGCAGCCCGTTTCACCAGCGTCCTGTATTCCAGGAGGCCAGCATCTTCAGTGTGGGCACCCGGCTGTGATAGCTTGCGGCTTCACAGGTGGGTACCCACTGTGCATGCGCGAGTAGCGCTGCGCTTAATGAATGGTCCTGTAGTTTTCTGGGACCTGTCATGTATCCCAAAAGACTACAGGGAGGGAGGTAGGACACCTTCCGTTTCCAATTGCCTAGGCGATCGGACCGGCAGTGGAAGCGGGTACCTGTCAAATTCGAGTACCCGCTCCCCCCGCCCCCCAAAGGTGCCAATCCTTAATGGGGAGCGGGGGAGCAGTCCTTGAAGCGGAACTTCCCCTTTTGGGTGGAGCTCCGCTTTAAATCCACTGTATATGCAAAATGTTTATATGACATCAGGCCACCTAATAATTCTGGAGCATAACAAACCTTCTGCATCTGTTCTTACTTAATTTAAAGGTTTGACCATATGAGAATACAACTATAATTATCATATTGTACAACAATTCCTCATTTATAGAGACTGTCTGTCTTTTTTAAACCCCGTTTCTATACCCTTATTCCTTCTCACATGTTGCTTCTATTAGTTCTGGTATAGAGATCTGTATAAAGCACGGGTCTCCAAACTTTCTAAACAAAGGGCCAGTATGCTGTCCTTCAGGTTTTAGGGGGGCCATACTGTGGCCAGTGGGAATAGAAATTGCCCTGGGGTCAGTGGGAAGAATAGTGCCCCATCATTGGTTTTAGTTGGAGGAATAGTGCCCTATCATTGGTGTCAGTGGAAGGAATAGTGTCCCATCATTGGTATCAGTTGGAGGAATAGTGCCCCATCATTGGTGTCAGTGGGAGAAATAGTGACCTATCATTGGTGTCAATGGGAGGAATAGTGACCCATCATTGATGTCAGTGGGAGGAATAGTGACCTATCATTGGTGTCAGTGGGAGGAATGGTGCCCCATCATTGGTATCAGTTGGAGGAATAGTGCCCCATCATTGGTGTCAGTGGTAGGAATAGTGACCTATCATTGGTGTCAGTGGAAGGAATAGTGTCCCATAATTGGTATCAGTTGGAGGAATAGTGCCCCATCATTGGTATCAATGGGAGGAATAGTGACCCATCATTCATGTCAGTTGGAGGAATAGTGCTCCATCATTGGTATCAGTGGGAGGACTAGTGACCCATCTTTGATGTCAGTGGGAGGAATGGTGCCCCATCATTGGTATCATTGAAGGAAAAGTGCTCCAAGATCCAGATAAAGGCAAGCAAAGGGACACATCTGGCCACAGGGCCACAGTTTGAAATCCACTGGTGTAAAGCATCATACTATTTAACTTCCAAAGCATTTCCATCCAATAGTATGCTCTTAGCGGCGTTCCTCCTTCCCATCTCAGAAGGATTGGAGGTCAGTCAACATGCTTGAACTTTCACCATGATCCTCATGATCTGGGACGTGAAAAGGGTGTGGGCATTGCCAAAATATTCTATTTTTAAAGGTATCCCTCCTATATCTCAGAGGTTGGGAGGACACTCATTATGCTTGCACATTTATTTACCATGGTTCACGTTATCTGGGATGTGGAAAGTGTGTATGCTTTGAAAGAATATTCTTTTCTTAAAGGCATCCTTCTTTTCCACCTCCAAAATTGGGAGATCAATCAGCATTTTCCAGGTACTTTTTGTAAAGGTATAAACAATATTTTGTTCACATTATATTAATGTTGAAAGTGTAAATAGACAAGAGGTTGGGTTTTCATGCTAAAATCAACTCTGAATCTGAAGGGTTAAAACAAGAAGTCCTTGTGCAACATGGATTTAACATATTTTGTTACATATGCAATACAGTAAGTGCATTTTTGGTTGCATGCATGATAAATTAATCTGTGTAAATCCAGGTTCATCGTTCTTGTTGAAAACATTGAATTATTTGACTTTGATGGTAATACAATAATCTGAATGTATATGGGAATCCATCGCTTCCTATGGAACGTAATGCATATAATCTTCTTACTAAGGATAACTATATTTTATTGAATAAAACCTTCAGATTACTGTGTAAGCATTGCAAGTAAAGATAATGTGAGGGGGAATAAATTTTCATTAGTAGAGTTGGAGTCACATAAATGTTGGGTATTGTTTTTTTAATGACTAGCTGTGTTGTGAATAATAATAATAATGGGTGAATATGCTGTTAATCACTTTGGATAGTTTTGTGATCAGTCTTTGTACAACATCTTTATTAGTCATGAATGATCACAATCTGAAGATCTCGTTGACGTCTCGTTGTTAAAACTGCACTCAAGTCATTAAAATGTAAACTTTAAAGTGGTTATAAAGGCTCAAGTTTTTTTACCTTCATGCATTCTATGCATGAAAGTAAAAACCTTCTGTGTGCAGCATCCCCCCAGCTCCTCCTAATATACACCTAAGTCCCCTCTTGATCCAGCGTTGTGCACTGGAGTCTCGGCTAGCCCCCTCCTCATTGGGTAAGACAGAAGCAGGAGCAATTGGCCCTTTCTGCTGTCAGTCACAGCCAGTGAGCCCATTAGAAGAGAGAGGGGGCGGGCTGCGGCTCTTTGTGTGAATGGACACACGGAGCAGCATGTTACCCCATAGCAAGCTGCTTGCTGTGGGGGCACCCGACAGGAGGGAGTGGCCAGGAGCACTAGCAGGGACCCCGAGAAGAGAAGGATCTGGACCTTTTAGAATAAGCCTTTAGAATCACTTCAAACATCCTTCTGTCCCTGTTTTGGAAGCAAGTCCTTCTGTCCATTTTTCCTGTATAGGCCTGTCCAAAAAATGCACTATTAAATGATTCTAAACTTTTCATCGAGTCTTCTTCTTCTTCTTCTTATATAATTGTGTGAGTTTAACTAGTCACTTTTACAAATTCATTCTTCAAAGTCCATCTAGATAGGAGCTTCGCAGAGGTACCATAGGTCCTCTTGCTATATTATTTGCAGAAATTGCAGGCTGCTTTAGAATGGCTATTTTAATACATGGACTAATGTGATATGAAGGGTCTGTATGGTTTCATTTCAATTAGACCCAACAAATGATAAAAGCTTAACTCTAGGCAGTTATAAAAGACTCAATTTACAATGTAGGCCAACCAGCGCTGTCCAGACAGAGGGTCAGGGGTTATGCAGCCTCACAGGACAATCAGGGGAGAATAAAAACTCCTCCTACAAGCTTTAACCAGTGCTCTGTTGAACACTGATAGTACTCATAAGACTTCTCTAACTGCTGATGAGAAAAGGTATTTAGCAGTTTATATTTACTAAAATAATTGCATTTCCATGTTCTGTGTGCTGTGGAAGACCAGATATAATGAATGTAGGGTCCTGGGTTTAGTAACACTTTAATACACCATTAAATGTATTTTCAAATACAAGCAGTGCAAGTCCCTTAATTTGACCTGTATCAGTCTCTTGCAGTTCCTGTACAGCAAGGCTTGAGTTTAAGAGGAAGGAGCAGCACAAGGACTCAATCAGTACATGCTTTGACTAGGAGAATGCTGACAGGCAGAGAAGGCAGAGTGACAGAAAGATGCGATTATTATTGTGCTGCTTCTCCTTTCACTGTCCAGTCACTTGCTGGAGGTGGATCCAGGATGACCTAAATTAGAGGAAGAGGGTTGAATAATGCTGACTATCAGACTGAGAATATCTAGTGGCAGAAAAATCATACTGTAGGGAAAATCGACAAATTAATAGCAAACATTGAGGTGAAATTTGGTTTTGTTCTCTTATTTTTTGTTGGAATTCTGCTTTAATTTCTGATTTCTGTTTCTAGAAGTAAGAATAGGTAACTGGGAAACACAATAAAGTTTGTGACTAATTCAGCATTGGAATGGTCAAGAAGGCAGCCAGGGATAGTTAATATTAATTAAAATTCTCTATTAGCAAAGCTGCCTCAATGAGCTAGAAGTACAGCTTGGAGAACCTAAGCAGGCATTTGTGAAGGGCAAGTCATTCCTATACTGTTCATCAGTTAGTAAGCAGTCTTTGGGTCCATTCACACTGGGCCTTACTACAGACCCTGTTCAGGTCTGTGTTTTCTGGACATGGGGATGCACAGGTGTTACATGCAATCCTGTGCTGCCATGCAATTCTTTTCTATGGAGACACGTGACTGCACAGACACAGTGGCCGTGTCCTGATATGACATGCGGGTGAATGCGGGTCCCTGAACACATACAGGGTGTGCTCGGGGATCTGCACCCACACTCACTTGAATGTCATGTCAGGACACTTAAGCTGTGTTCGTACAGCCTCGTGTCCCAATAGAAATGAATAGGATGGTGGCATAGGGATGCATGCAACACTTGTACTGTGCAAACACAGACCTGAACGGGGCCCGTAGTATTGTGCCCACATGAATGGACCTTTCATTTCTTATTACACTGGATAAGAATAATACAGAGATGCATTTGGTTATTAACATATTTAAAATTATCCAGCAGTATTATGGTCCAGTAACACCAGGGGTGCGTTGGCACATTTTATTCAGTGCACTCCAACACAAGTACTTGTAAAGAGTAAGGTATGTGAATGAGAGCAGTTCACATGGGTGCTGATATGCTCTGGTTTGTGGTGGAAAAACACCGACCCCTTTGTAGATTTTTCCCCCCATTTCCAGTGTAGTCACCTGTACGGGAAGTTGGGGCATCCCTACATCGGGCCCACAAAATCAATAATATCTGGACAGACATTTTAATCCTTTGCCACTCTCTACAAAAATAAAAACAAAAAAAAAAATCATTTTGAATGGTGTATATCTTTTAGTCTCCTTTTCTCACCTTACAGTGTAAGCTTTGAATTTAGCCAAATTACATATATCTATATTTAGAATTCCTTCTTTTCAAAGAAAGCCCCATGGGTAATATGATCTCATATAAACTCACCTGCTTCATCTTGTCTTCTAGCAAAGTTACATCTATTATTTCCTTTTAAGACGTAAACATAAAACTCACGCATGTAGTTGCCAACACCTATAAATGTAGTCATTATTTGGTCCCAGAGGACTACGGTATATGGAAACTATATTCTGCTGATTATATTCTAAGGTTTTGAAAATTGATTTTCCTGTGCATTTTCTTCAAACTTTTCAACTTAAAAGGCCAAATGATTTGAATCTTTGGCAGGACGCACCTTTGTGTATAGTTGCTAGATGCTTTCTTTTTTTTTTTTTACTCGATATACATATAACTTTTTTCAACTTATGTAATTGAATATAACATTTCAAAGTCTAGGACTGTCGCTAAAAATCAGGGAAAGTTGCAAGGTTGGATGTGTTTTACTGCCATTACATGCAGGTTAGTTGTGTGTATATCCATACCCTGTATACAGTAAATTTACATAGTTGCATAGTTAGTCTGGCTGAAAAAAGACAAAAGTCCATCCAGTTCAACCAAAAAACAAAAGTTATAATCCTATACCCACAGTTGATCCAAAGGAAGGCAAAAAAAACAGCAAAGCATGATCCAATTTGCTCCTGCAGGTGAAAAAAATTCCTTCCTGATCCCCTGAGAGGCAATCAGATATTCCCTGTTAGTATCCAGTTATATTCTGTGTATCTAAGAAAGATACCAGGCCATTTTAAACCAATCCACTGAGCTGGCCAGAACCAACTCTTGAGGGAGTCTATTCCACATTTTTACAGCTCTTACTGTGAAGAAAACTTTCCGTGTTTGGAGATTAAACTTTGTACTGGCATGTTATGAAGCAGGATGCACCGACAGACTAATGCAATTGTGAACTAATGCATCCATCAATTACTCAACTGTGTACCAGTTTTACAAATTGCAGATGCAATGGGGTTGATTTACTAAAACTGGGGAGTGCAAAATCTGGTGCAACTCTGCATAGAAATCAATCAGCTTCCAGGTTTTATTGTCAAAACTTAATGTAGTAAGCTGAAGTTAAAAACTGATTGGCTGCCATGCACAACTGCACCAGATTTTGCACTCTCTGGTTTTAGTAAATCAATCCCTATGTATTTACAATAAAGCAGTCAAAAGAGCACCGTGATGAGTGGAGTTGAAGTGAAATGAAACATTTGTTTGTTTTTTTTAATTAAAATAATAAACATGGTATACTTACCTGCTCTGGGCAATAGTTATGCACAGAGCAGCCCCAGTCCTTCTTTTCTGGGGGCCACCATCAGAACTCCTGGCTCCTCCTGTTCGGGGAGTGCCACCATAGCAAGCCACTTGCTCCTGCATGCTCACTCCCAAGCCATCCTGTTTGTGTCTATTGACACAAACCAGATGGCTAGGCCCGGCCCCCTCGCTACCTTGTCACAGCATTTGATTGACAGCAGTGGCAGCCAATGGCTCCCTCTGCTATCAATCTGCCCAGTGAGGAGGGATACAACAGTGCTGTCGTGCAAATTGCTGGATCGGGAATCGAGTTTTGGCAAGTATACAGGAGGGATCCTGCAGTACAGAAGGTTTTTTAACTTAATTCATAGGATGCATTAAGGAAAAAACCTTAAGGCTTTAGAACCACTTTAAGTATCCCATGGCTTTCCATTAGATTCAATTTATCTAAGTTATATCAGTCAAAGTTGAATTCTGCTTGCTTGTTATTGGTTAGTGTACTTATCACATTGGTTATGCTTACTGGCCAGCTCAGTGGATTGCTTTAAAAAAGGCCTGGATTCTTTCTTAGATACACAGAATATAACTGGATACTAACAGTTATAGGTAAAGTTGATCCAGGTAATATCCGATTGCCTCTCGGGTAATCAGGAAGGAATTTTTTCCTCTGCAGGAGCAAATTGGATCATGCTTTGCTGGGTTTTTTTGCCTTCCTCTGGATCAACTGTGGGTGTAGGATTACAACTTTTTTTTTTTTTCTTTAATGGTTGAACTGGATGGACTTTTGTCTTTTTTTCAGCCAGACTAACTATGTAACAAAATTGGTTTAGTAATAAAAAGACCATAGCAAATGCTTTATTATCAAGACATATGAGACAGTTGGTTTGTATTCTATCACTTAAATCTACAACATCGTCACTAGATGCCTGTGAATTGATAGGTAATATTCTTAGCAAAGCAGTCTCAATAAAGGTGATGAGGTTATTAGCAGAAACTATAACTTACTTTAAGTAGATATGGGTTGTGTTACTGTGCCCACTGTCCAACACATACTATAGAAGAAATTGTATTGCTGTGTCTCTATTGGGGAGATTTGTCATAAAATGTAAGCAAGATAAGAAGTTATGGCACTCTCTCCAATGGGGGCACAGATGGCAATATAAACACTCCCTATTTACTATCATTTGCAAGTTCTTTACTGATCTCTGTATGCTTCTGGGGAGATTACCATATGCTTTTACTTGCAAGGGCAGAAAGTACAGGAAAATCTGCAAGTTACATAGCTGCCCCCTAAACAGAAGTGATGAGAGATTCCACATTGCGGACACAGGCAGCAAGTAATATCTGACAATACCTTGACCCACAATTTGTATATTAACTCCTTCCCGCCTGCCCCAGCATCCCTTTAAAAAGTTCTGAAAACTAAGGGAGCAGAAAGGATTGGTGATCATGTGACCATTGTGATTGGCAGTTACAGTGGTCACATGATTGGGAGGTGGTCTTACTGGCTACAAATCGTTAGTGGCGACCAAGAACAGGCTTTGACAGCTTGGTTTCTGTGCTGGGAGCATGCAACGAGCGCACACCGTGCACAGAAACATCACCCTCCCTAGCGACGCATATAGTATGTGTTATGCAGGCAGCAACAGGTTAACATTCCTCATCACAATAAGGATGAGTTATTGTCCTCTTTTTGACAACAACCAATCAACATTGTGAACAGCTGGTGGTTCATTACCCTGGCTCCTATTGACAGTTCCAATTCCCATTAAAATCAGAGACCAATCAGAGTAGTTCTCAATCATGTGATCACTATGCCAGCTGTCACATATTGATCACATCTGGGCTGGAGGTTTCACTGACCAAATAAGCCTTGACCCTGCAGATGGTGTTTCATATATAGCACTGCTGACTGAAGATGGTAGTGTTCATTTCTTTAATAAAATATAGTGCTGTTGCGCTTAGGAATAGATATTCATGCAACTTTGATAAGTATACGCTGCAGTCCTAATTTATGAACCAATAACACAAAAACAAACAAAATACCATGTGCACCAATATTCATTCCTGGGAATCATGCCATCTGGCTGATAGTAACCAATAGGATGATGACCAGTATGGATATAAATGACAGTGTAGTTTCAAAAGAGCCTTTTAAAACTTTCTCCTCTCCTCCCAGGCAGTACTTGCCAGGAATTAATATTAGTGCCATTCTTGCCATCATACATTGGGCTATTCCCAAACCAGGTGTTTAAATCCAACCTAGAGATAGGTGGTCCATGGCTAACGGTGAGTACACATCCATGTGGGGCACCGATTGAGCACAGAGGAGCACCTGTCATTTTTTGCATGAAGTTCACTGATTAGTATTCAACACTTTATTTTTCTGAATTGGGACTGAATGTTAAAATTATTTTTCGCTTTGTATATGTGAAGCATTATTACTCATGTATTGTCAAATTTAATGCACGGTCCACATGGTATTTTGTTCATTTCTTTAACACTGTCATTATCAGATATAGTTACAGTATTAAAAAAGTGGTAATTAATTAGTTTTAAAAAAAGAAAAGTATTTGTTTTGCACATTTGTCAGCCTGTAATTAAAAAGATCAGGGTTATTTAAACATTGTTTCAAACCCTTATACCTGTATGTGGGTAGATCAACTTCTGTTCAACTAAATTGGCCACATGAATTGAAATTTGGATGATTCAGCAGGGACCGATTCATGTATGACCAACTTGACTTTACCTAACAATAGCCTTGACATTTCAGCACCCTTCTCCCCATTGGCAAAAGCTCTCCAGTCGCCAACAATTTTTTCAGGTGTTAGTGACCTGGCTACGGGGCACTGTCCAGCCCTTAAATATATATTTATGCACTCATACTCACGCACATATATAGTCTGTATTTTTTTCCCATTCCAAGTGACTAAATGTGAATAATAGACTAACTTTACTCTGTTCAGGAAGAAAGTCTAGACATTAGTTCAATACACATCGATCCTGATGTCTGGTATCAATCTGTTATCCCTCAGGGTATTTCATTCTTATTACATGCATGTACATGTGTAGCTCTCAAGGTTCATTAGGACAACTTAAACAGTAGCACTATGTGATGAGCAGTTGCCCATAGCATTAATGAGATTTTTGTTTAGCCTGGGACTGCTGTAGAGGTGCTGGAGATGTATTTATCAGAACAAAGCCTGCACTGAAATGAGACTGTACAATGTCTAGACATGCTTTGTGAAGCAGCATGGTTTTTGTGTTTTTGTTGCTTTGCAGTATTATCAGTAATATTTTTTTATTCTACTATTAATACCTTAAATACAAATTATATGTACTTTTAAAACTCAACTGCAGTCAAAACATGTTTTAGTCTTGTATGGGGAAAGGGTCAGAACCAGGCACATTAGGAGGCCATTTATAAAAATATTGCTCTGCGATTGTCTCAAACATTGTCTTAAGTGGCACCAATAATCCCATATTTTGCTTAACAGGCTTATTTCCTATGATTGTCAGCTCCAGCTAGTGGTCAAAATGAAGTATTTTTTCTAAAATACCTGAATCAGATTAATACACATTATGGCCACTAGATGGAGCTGATGATCATAGGGAATAGACATATTAAGCAAAGTATTGAAATTATGGATAACAGCTGAGCAAATGCTTAAGACATACAAACAGTAATTTTATAAATAGATAGAGACAATGAGAGCAAAACACACTAACCCTACTTCCATTCTATGCAGAACTAAAATAAGTAATACATTTACTTGAGAGATGGTTTTAATACAAATTGTGGCTCATCTTTTAGGGCCTATTCATACTGCAATGCAGTACACTTTAACACCTATGTTCTGGTGCATTGAGGTGCGTTGTGTTAGGCATTCTGATCAAAATTAATTAGATGTCAGTGTAATGCAAAACATAGTGCAGGGCAGTGCAAAGCACAGAGCATATTAATGTGTATTGTGGTGCACTATAACACAGATGAATTGCAGCACACTGTAGATATGCATTGGGGAGTAGTTACATTTACGTTGCTATGCACAGCGTCTATATTATTATTATATTATTATACAGGATTTATATAGCGCCGACAGTTTGCGCAGCACTGTACAATATAAGGGAGACAGTACAATTACAATACATTTCAGTACAGAAGGAATAGCAGGGCCCTGCTCGTGGAGTTTACAATCTAAAGGAAGTGGGAGGTGATACAAAAGGTGATAGCTGTGGGGGATGATCTGGTGGAGGTGATTCAAGTACAGTTCTTAGGTGGAGGTGGGGTAGGCTTCCCTGAAGAAGTGAGTTTTCAAAGATCGCCTAAAGGCAGACAGGGTGGGGGCTGATAATAAAGATATATATCTTCTATAGATCTTGTCGGGTGATTCATTTAGATATTTAAGTCTAATTATACACTCAACGGCCACTTTATTAGGTACACCTGTTCAATTGATTGGTAACACAAATTGCTAATCAGCCAATCACATGGCAGCAACTCAATATATTTAGGCATCTAGACATGGTCAAGATGACTTGCTGAAGTTCAAACCGAGCATCAGAATGGGGAAAAAAAGAGAATTAAGTGACTTTGAACGTGGCATGGTTGTTGGTGCCAGATGGGCTGGTCTGAGTATTTCAGAAACTGCTGACATACTGGGATTTTCACACACAACCATCTCTAGGGTTTACAGAGAGTGGTCTCAGTATTACATTTCCAATGCATTGAGATAACACACCCTAAAACACTGGTGGTGACATACATTACCGTGTGAATGATCCCTCACAAACGATCTATTTGTACTAAATAATTTTTATTTAACCATCTGTGCCTGATAACTTTGCTCAAACAATATACACTCACCGGCCACTTTATTAGGTACACCTTGCTAGTGCCAAGAAAATATCCCCCACACCATTACACCACCACCACCAGCCTGAACTGCTGATATAAGGCAGGATGGATCCATGCTTTCATGTTGTTTACACCAAATTCTGACCCTACCATCTGAATGTCGCAGCAACCAGTCTGCCCATTCTTCTCTGACATCAACAAGGCATTTTCATCCACAGAACTGCTGCTCACTGGATATTTTCTCTTTTTCGGATCATTCTCTGTAAACCCTAGAGATGGTTGTGTGTGAAAATCCCAGTAGATCAGCAGTTTTTGAAATACTCCGACCAGCCCGTCTGGCACAACCATGCCAACCATTCAAAGTCACTTAAATTCCCTTTCTTCCCCATTATGATGCTCGGTTTGAACTTCAGCAAGTCGTCTTCACCATGTTTACATGCCTAAATGCAATGAGTTGCTGCCATGCGATTGGCTGATTAGTAATTTGTGTTACCAAGCAATTAAACAGGTGTACCTAATAAAGTGGCCAGTGAGTGTAAATACCTAATCATAGAAATACTCTCTTTTTAAATTCTGCCACGTTCATTTTTTTCTATTATATACAAACGTTGGTGTGAATATTTAAGGTGCAATCCACTGTTGAAAGCTACTTCTCATAAATTAGGCTATTATATATAATTTTAAAAAATACCTGTTTTCTAGAGATCTCTGAACATTAGTGCGATTATTACAATCAGGAATGACTGTGATGTGTTGGTGCTGTTGTCATCCTGTCAAATGACTTCCCATGTAATTCCTTCAATGGAACCGGCTTTCACAATACAGTTGTGTTTGCTTAGTTTGTGCCTGCTTAATGTGTGCCTTGGCTTTTCAGTAACTAATCTCAGTTCAGGGAAGGTAAGTTGCTTATATACAAAGCTGTTAGCAGCCCATGTTTCCGAAGGAATTATCATATTCAATATATGACAGCAGAAAGATATACTTGACCACAATAAACCCATGGCTCTGTGTACAAAGATCAGGTGAAATCTGCACTTTTTCCTTTAACTAATTTTGTTCAAATTTAATGTCACTTGGATCAGGTGTGTTTGAGTTATCTGTAAGACAAAGAGATGGAAGCAATGGGAGTCCATGCCCAACAAAATTAAGTGAAAAGAGACAGAAGATTCTTAAGGCCCCTTTCACATGGGCACCCTTTGTTTTGTCTCAGACTGATAACAGACTAGTTGAATCAGCATGGAAATGGAAATCCATTTAGATTTTTTCACAATCTTGTTATGGTACAAAACACAGACCCATGTAATCCCTATAGGCAGCTGGATGTAAGCAGATGTGTGGCCACCTATATCTGCTCACTTCCAGTCAGATCAGTGAAAGTGGAACTGGATGCAAACTTTTCCATTTGGTCCGGCAAACCTGAACAGAACCAGATTTGGGCACATACCTGTATAGCTGGAGGCACTTCCGCTTACAGTTGTGTTCACAATAATAGCAGTCAGACATCACTAACCTGATCAATCACTGTTTTTTGTAGAAATTATATTTCTACATGGCAAATAATTTACTAGCAGGTGTAGTAGAGTAATAGAAATCCAACAGACCCAACAGTCATGACATGCATGCTGCTGATTCTGTGTAATTGAATCACTAATTGAAAGGGGCATGTTCAAAATAATAGCAGTGTGGAGTTCTATTAGTGAGGTCATTCATTCTTTGAAAAACAGGTGGCAATTATTGCCCTTATTTAAGGAAGGAAGGCAGCAAATGTTGTACATGCTGGTTACAGTGCATTTCTCTCTGAAATTCTGAGAAAAATGGGTCGTTCCAGACATTGTTCGAAAGAACAGCGTACCTTGTTTAAAAAGTTGATTGGAGAGGGGAAAACATATAAAGAAGTGCAGAAAATGATAGGCTGCTCAGCTAAAATGATCGCAAATGCTTTAAAATGGCAACCAAAACCTGAAAGATGTGGAAGAAAGCAAAAAACGACCATTCGAATGGATAGAAGAATAGCCAAAATGGCAAGGACTCAGTCAACAATCAGCTCCAGGAAGATCAAAGAAGGTGTAAAGTTACCTGTGAGTACTGTTACAATTAGAAGACGCCAATGTGAAGCCAAGCTATCTGCAAGAAGCTCCCGCAAAGTCCCACTGTTGAAAAAAAGACATGTGCTGAACAGGTTACAATTTGCCAAAGAGCACATTGACTGGCCTAAAGAGAAATGGCGCAACATTTTGTGGACTGATGAAAGTAAGATTGTTCTTTTTGGGTCTAGTGGCCGGAGACAGTTTGTCAGACGACCCCCAAACACTAAATTCAAGTCACAGTACACAGTGAAGACAGTGAAGCATGGATGCGCAAGCATCATGATATGGGGATGTTTCTCATACTACGGTGTTGAGCCTATTTATCGCATACCAGGGATCATGGATCAGTTTGAATACATCAGAATACTTGAAGAGGTCATGCTGCCTTATGCTGAAGAGGAAATGCCCTTGAAATGGGTGTTCCAACAAGACAACGACCCCAAACACACCAGTAAACGTGCAACATCTTGGTTCCAGACCAACAAGATTGACATTATGGGGTGGCCAGCCCAATCTCCAGATCTTAATCCAATAGAAAACTTGTGGGGTGACATCAAAAATGCAGTTTCTGAGGCAAAACCAAGAAATAGAGAAGAACTGTGGAATGTAGTCCAATCATCCTGGGCTGAAATACCTGTTCACAGGTGCCAGAAGTTGGTTGACTCCATGCAACACAGATGTACAGCAGTTCTCAGAAACAGTGCTTATACAACTAAATATTAATTAAGTGATTCAAAGGAAAGCAAAATCTTCAAACATTTTTCAGTTTATATAGTGATATAGTGTTTTGATTTGGAATAGAATGTGTAGTGTTCCCAATGCATTTGTGTGTATGGAAATAAAAGCTATTAGAAGGGTTTTCGAGCTTTATTCACTTTTTTCAACACACTGCTATTATTTTGAACACAACGGTACATCTGGCCACTCTTAGGATAGTCTGTTTTTCATTTAGGAGCAGGATATGACTTCCGGATGATACATAGCCTACCGCGCATGTGCAAGAATGAATGATGCACGGAGAATGGTTCTACAGCCTCCTAGGTGAGGATTAGGGTGATGAGAGCAGGTACCTGTGAAAAAAAAAGTACTCTCCTCCTGAAAAAATAACAAACAAAACACAATTTAGATGAGGGGTGGGGGAATAGGAGGGGGACAAAAAAAGACATTTTTAATTTGGTGACTTTATTGTCATAAGTGTTTGGTTCATTCAATGTCATGAGCTATAAAATGGTGACTATCTATACACCTTAAGGCTTAAATAGGCTCTGCTAAATTAAACCATATTCGGTAATTGCACTGTCACATGAAATTTGTGAATTTATTACTGAAATGAAAATATCATGGTTCAGGTTTATTTATAGCATGCACAATTTTTTCTCCTTACATTATTGATTTGTGTAAAATACACATATATACACTATATTGCCAAAAGTATTGGGACACCCTTCCAAATCCTTGGATTCAGGTGTTCCAATCATCTCCATGGCCACAGGTGAATAAAAAATGTCCTTGCTACTAAATATTCCATGCTCAACTGTTAGTGGTATTATAACAAAGTGGAAGCAACTGGGAACAACAGCAACTCAGCCACGAAGTGTTAGGCTATATACAATGACAGAGCAGGTCAGCGCATGCTGTAGCACACGGTGCGCAGAAGTCGCCAACTGTCCACGGAGTCAATAGTTAAAGACCTCCAAACTTCATGTGGCCTTCAGATTAGCACAACAGTGCATAGAGAGCTTCATGGAATGGGTTTTCCATGGCCCGAGCAACTGAATCCAAGCCTTACATCACCAAGTGCAATGCAGTGTCAGATGCAGTGGTGTAAAGCACGCCGCCACTGGACTCTAGAGCAGTGGAGACATGTTTTCTGGGTGACAAATCCCGCTTCTCTGTCTGGCAATCTGATGGACATGTCTGGGTTTGGCGGTTGCCAGGAGAACGGTACTTGCCTGATTGTATTGTGCCAAGTGTAAAGTTTGGTGGAGGGGGGATTGTCATGTGGTTGTTTTTCAGGGGTTGGGGTTGGGCTTGCCCCTAGTTCCAGTAAAGGGAACTCTTAAGGTGTCAGCATACCAAGTCATTTTGGACAATTTCATGCTCCCAACTTTGTGGGAAGAGTTTGGGGATGGCCCCTTCCTGTTCCAACATGACTGCACACCAGTGCACAAAGCAAGGTCCATAAAGACATGGATGAATAAGTTTGGCGTGGAGGAACTTGACTGGCCTGACCTCAACCTGATAGAACACCTTTGAGATGAATTAGAGTGGAGACTACGAGCCAGGCTTTCTCTTCTGACATCAGTGCCTGACCTCACAAATGTACTTCTGGAAGAATGGTCAAACATACCCATAGACACACTCCTAAACCTTGTGGACAGCCTTCCTAGAAGAGTTGAAACTGTTGTAGCTGCAAAGGGTGGGCCAACTCAATATTGAACCCTACGGACTAAGACTGGGATGCCACTAAAGTTGATGTGTGTGTAAAGGCAGGCGTCCCAATGCTTTTGGCAATATAATGTGTGTGTGTGTGTGTATGTATATATATATATATATATATATATATATATATACTGTATGCAATAATCTATTTACACTGGCTTAAAAATCGCTGCTTCTACAGGAGTTTTGTGTTTTGCCTGTAGAAGCAGCTCAGTGTTATCCTATGTGGCCCTCACATTCCTTGTGTACTGAAATGTATTGTAATTGTACTTTCTCCCTTATATTGTAAAGCGCTGCACAAAATGTTGGCGCTATATAAATCCTGTATAATAATAATATTATGTGTCCATGCACATTAGGATGATTAGAGGCATATTTTAAGCTCAATGTGTAAGGGCAGTAAAAAAAACCCCTTCTGGTTTGCGTTTTTGATTGGAGCTTTGTGGCAAAAAAGACACTAAACGTTCCTACACTGTGTGCAAAAACTCTATATCAGCATTTTTTATACCAGGGGAACTGGTGTTTTTTTAAGCCAAGTGTGCATGGAACCTAAATGACATTGTTATGTTCTATTAAGTGTCTACAGAGAGCACAAAATTAAGCCATTTGAGGTGGATAAAAATAGATTAATGAGGGATTTACAGTATATATTAGTTAAATAATGGTCATATAACTATATATGTGATATTTGGGTTTGTGAATTGTACCTTTTGATTATAGAATTATTAATAGATAAAAAAAAACTACGAAGGCTAAATGAACTCCTACAACTTGGTGAACAGACACCTTATTTTAGGTAAGATGAAATGCAGGATGATCAGGCCTGGAAGTGCATGGTGTATGCCAGTAAACAGAAGCTTCACAAATCGTGAAATTGTTTGTGACATCTACAATTGCTGCAGACCAGCAACAGGTGCAGAAACATATGTAGTGCGGCCCTGTGCCGTCCTCTGACCCTGTGCAGACGATACAGTCCCTGTTTACCAACGGAAAAATCTCAGTTTATAATAATCTACAAGGGCAGACTAAACATTGTGAGAATACAGATGCTTTCCCAGGTCTCATACAAGTTAATAATCTAGTATTCCTATATTCATTCACTGAAAGTGCAGAATACCTGTACAATGTGTAAGCTATTTATGCTAAATCATGCTCAATGAAAACCTATAAAATTACTATTTTGTTTTGAGCCTTCTGTTTATTTAACACAGTATATTCGTACATTTATACTTCACAATTTGTTATATAAAATCATCAGAGATTTTGAAATGTATTATCTTGATCAGTGTTGAGTAATTTGCAAAACTCTTGGAGTATTACAGCTGGTAACATTAATTGTTGTGTAATGTAGTGACATTGGGGTTGATTTATTAAATGTTAAGTTTTCCTTTTGAAAAAAAAATGTGCATTTATTATTTTTATTCTATAGAGTTTATTGCACCCTTGATCAGCAGATTGCAGGCACAATGTCAGGCTTCGGCAGACTCTCATGCACACTGACAATTATTTTGTAACTCCCCTAGAAGCCAGCGGCATTTTGGCCAACAAAAAATGCTTGACGCTTGTAAAATTGTGTACTGCATTTACATGTGTCAAGCATTTGGATGTTAATTAATTTCATTGGTCAAAATAAATAACACACGTTTAGGTACTTTTAGATGCCTTTAAGCGGGTCAAACTTTTTTCAGCCAAAACGCTGCAGCTCCAGGACGCCCCAGCAGTGTTTTTTTTTTCTGCCACTAAATTCTCCTACCACAAAAACTCGTAAAATCCTATGTGTGCATGAACATATAGAATAACATGCAAGGGGGTTTATAGGCAGTAAAAAAAATGCCTGACACCCCTAGGAGCAGCTGTAAAAATGTCCAGTGTGCATGAGGCATAAAGGATGGTACATTGTAATTTTCAAATAAAATAAACACCATACGTGCGGTGAGTAATACACACCACATAATACTGGGATCAGACCATTATGCTATTTAAGCAACTCTCATTGCTTTATTGTAGAGCTAACCTGGATGAAAAATCTGCATCCAAAAAATTTCTGGGAGTATTGTATGTTTGGTCCTCCATTGCACTCTGTGATTCCACCCGAAGTCCATCACTATTGTGATTACAAATCTTTGTTGTGTAATGTAGTGACATTGGGGTTAATTTATTAAATGTTAAGTTCTCCTTTTGAAAAAAAAATGTGCATTTATTATTTTTATTCTAAGTAGCTTATTGCACCCTTGATCAGCAGATTGCAGGTACATGTCATGCTTCGGCAGACTCTCAGGATAGCTGTCTGCCCGTATCTCCGATGCGTGCAGTCACTTGAGAGCAGGAAGATGAATGAAATATGAGAGCCCTCACCAGTGCCTTATAGTTTATTGAGAATTACAAGCTGTCAGCTGCAATGGCTGACAGTACTTGTAGTCTACGCATTTACAGGAAACTGTGAATGAAAGACGCGGGCATGTGGGCAGATCCCTGCATGGCCACACTGTTTTCAAATTGTGACAGTGGGTGTGGGAAGAAAATCCCTAGCCCACTGTCACAGAGAGGGGGGAGATGGGGTGAATGCTGAACATGTTACACCCCCCTAAATACAGGTGTAACATGTTCAGAAAGGCGAACTTCACCTTTAAAGGTAAAGAGGCTTAAAAGGGAAGTTGCACATTGCAGGGAAATTTTCCCCAAAGCTTAGTGAATGTGGTGAAATTTCACTTTGCCAGGAATAACCAACGAAAATGCATTTTTGCTTGTACATGATTGGATGGTAGAAGTCAGCAGGGCTTCGTCGCATTCACAAAACTATCAAACAAATTTCCTTGCAAAGTGTAGCTTCCCAACAGTATGTTTGCCTTTGGTATATCACCCACATTGCATCTGCTAGAAGGAGCAACCGAGCACAGTGGGGGCAACTGTGTGACACTCCCGGAACTGTCAGATGCAGAAGAATTTTCATACTGCATAGCAACAGGTTTGTATTATTATTATTATTATTATACAGTATTTATAAAGCGCCAATAGTTCACTCAGCGCTGTACATTACAGAGGGGGACAGAACATGTGACAGAACAATACCAATACAATGCAAAACATGAGGGGATTGAGGGCCCTGCTCTTTCGAGCTTACAATCTAGGAGTATGAATTCTTTTCTTTGCAGGCAGGCCTTATAAAACTTAAAAAAAAAGTTGTCTAACAGCAGAATCACATTAAACAAGGACAGGTGCACCCTGCAGAGGCCAGTCAGGTAGTGACTGACAGCAGCTCACCTTAGATCCAAGTTAACAGGATCATTTGATCTCAGTTAGGAACAAAGGATTTATAGCTGTTCTGTTGGCATCTCACATCACGGAAGGAGAAGAAATGTGATTAAATAACACAATGTGATTCTGGAAACCTATGACTTTTTTCATCACAAGAATTCGTGATCATTAGGTGATCATTGAGACTTCTTGAAATCTGTTTGATTGTGTTTGGTAAAGAATGCCTTTGACTCCCATAACATTCTCCTTATCTGATATGTGATCCTTAAAGGACATTTGTAAAGACCTTGTTGCTCAGATTATACAATTCTGTTGCCTGGAACTAAAGCGGAACTACAGTGCATCTGAGCATCTCAAACCAAAAACACTATTTAATTCAGTTTTAATATTCAACGCAAACTCACCCATTCATCCATGCTTCCATTTTCTCTTTTTTTTGCTGAGAAATTACTTTGAAAACACCCCCCTTAGCATTTCTGCCCATTGCCATCTTGAGTAAGGGCAGATGATTCATGTAGCATTTACTTCCTGAAGTCCATCTGCCTTTATTTCAGGCATGTAGGCAGGAGGGTGTGCTTAGCTGAGAACCCCCCTCCCTCCTGAAGACTCCTGGGATGTATGACATCATTCGGTATACTACATAGATATACTTTCCTATCTATTTACTAATGCTAGCAGCATAAGAATTAAATTTAGTTCATGTTGATTGAAAGAGTGAAGTTTCACTTAAGGTAAGCCAAGTCTTTAAAGTCCAGTTCCAGCCAAAAATGTTATTTCAGACAGAACGTAAAGTCAAGAGAAAACTTCCTAGTTCTGTCCATTTGACAGGTGTCAGACAGAAGAAGAGTCACAATAAAATATATTTTCCAGTAGAATGAGGAAGGTATGGGATCTGTCTGTATTTTTTTGTCTGTGCCCCATAAGGTAGATTTTTCCTCACTTCCTGTTGAGATGTCAGACAGAACAGGAAGAGGAAAACTTTATAATTTGACAAAAAATTGTTTTCAGCTGGAACTTTAAAGCCTAACAGAGACTCTTTCTAACTCTATCCTTCATTTTATGAAGGCTTTGGCTTGAGTTGGGCTTTACCTAGTTGAGAATATAGAACATGCTACATCCTAAAAACTTTCAGTGAAATACCTCAAGCATACCGTGTATACCCTCTCCTCTTCCCTTGCTGCAGCTGTTGAGCCCCTAGTATCGGCAGGACCCAGCTGCCATTTTGGAAGGCAAGTCTCACTTTGTATGTAAGATATAGCTGCAACTGCTCCTGTATACAATGAAGCTTGGAATCTTCACTGATAAATATGATATAACAATATTATTGTTACATTGTATTTAAACTCTGTAATTTATATGCAGATCAATTGAGTATCCATTGATATGCACATGACACCAGTTAAAAGCAACCATGCATCAAAATTTATATAACTTTTTATTAGTATTATTATTTATCTTTTCTCTTATTTGTGTTTGCTGTCCCTTATTTCAAGGTATTGTAACTGTCTTGTTGTTTTGCTTTACTTGCAAGTGGCCACAAATAACCATGGCATTTTTTTGGTGTAATCTTATATAAAAGGATATAAAAGTACAGAGATTTGTATAGAAAATGACACTTTCTGTGCAGTTGTATACTGTTTTATTATTTTAGATTTTCGATAATGTACACATGCAAGGAAAAGGAAGGCAGGTAAATGGACAGTATGTCATGGATATGTAGCGTATCTAATATCTAATGCCAAAAAATTTTTGTTTAGTTTTAGATTATGAATGGTTTTATTAAAAGTTAATAAAAAGAAATTTGCTCCAAAAAAGAAAAAAATATATGTAATTTATTTTTGTTTGGTCGGATTTTGTTTTAGAAAACATTTCACTTATAAAGTATCAATTGTGACGCAAGACAGGTGGGTGAAGAAAGTAACAAACAATACAGCAATACAGAGATCTTCAAATCTTCAGATTTGCATGATCCATTACGCAAGAGTAATATATGTCTCTGAAATAAGATGCATCTGTGTAATTTGGCTCTCCATTCCTCCATAGTGGATGCGTTAGTAGATACCCACTTTCAGGGTGGGTAAAAGTGATCTGGTAAATAAAAGACCCATGAAAAAATAGATTTTCAACACCCAAAAGGTAATTAAGGGTTGAAATTAAACCTTTGGATAGCCCCGTAAATGGTTTATGGGATTGCCTTGGATCTCTGGCAAAAAAAAGTAGAATGTTCAGCAGGTTACAATTTATTGCACCCCTCGTGCTTGGTTCACACTACTGCGACCGGAAACTAGCGCACCTTACGGCGCGACTTTGCCAAGCGACTTCCTGGTCGACCTGATGTGACTTGATTATGACTTTGATGCAAATTAATGTGCGACTGTCATGCCATGTTACTTTTCCCGGGTAATCTTCCTGTAATGTCTGATCCAAATCACATTGATATAGATGAGATACCAATTTGGAGGTGAAATCCATTTAAAGTCTAGGGGCACAAGTCGGATAGAAGTCGTCTTGAAGTAGTACAGGAACCTTTTCTAAAGTCGGAGCAACTTTATTAGTGCTAATTAAGATAGCTCTCATTGATTAACATGGAATTTCACATGTCATGGGACTTGGGGTCTCAAAAGTCGGATCCAAGTCGCGGTAGTGTGCACAGAGCCAAAGTTTTACTATTGGTTAAAAATGGGCTTCAATTTATAATTTTAGCTCCACTTTAAGTCTAATGTACGTTTATATGTAAATTTCTTGCTAAGAGCAAAGTTAATCAACTAACCCTTCAGTAGTTTACACATGAAATATGATGAATAGGGGAAGTTTTCTAAAGTGGGAGGATCTCTATTCACAGATTTTTTTTCTCTTGAGATATTTTTCCTTGATCTATTCTACATGTTGAAAGCTGTATCCCTCCCAAGTTGTCACGCTATCCTTTTGCATTAAAATATACAAACCATTACTCATTTAGTTAATGCTAAAAGCTTTAATTAATGAGTTTTCTAATTACAGGATAGAAAGACCATGTAATGATCAACTTGTCACATTCAAGTACAAATTAAAGAAACCTAGTCTTATAGGGTGTTTAAATTCCATTACTTGTAGGGCTCAGTTCTGTGTTGCTGTGCTGTCTGTGTTCATGCTGAATTGTAAATTACCTTCAAATCATACTACATTTATACTGCATTAATGGGAAAGCTAAAAATAAAAATGCTAATGGTTTGTAATTAGCTTTAAAGCTGTGGCAATTCATGAAGTTTCTGAAAAAATGGCTTTAGCTCAATATAGAATGTTTTTATAGTGTTATCATTCCCATTAAAACTTCATCAGAAATAATTTAGATGGATTTGATTAATTTTCAGTTACATTTCCACTGTATATGAGGTTGTAGAAACAAATATGTGTGTGCACCAATGGATAGTTGAAGATGTTGCTGAAGTTATTGTCCACTTTTGGACAGCTGTTTCTTTGTGAAGCCTTTTCCGATCATATAACAGACCTTACCATTCTCAGTTGAAATACCAATATGTTTTAAATGAAGCCTATTGCTGACAAGACAAATCTAGAATGTTTCTAAGAAAAAGGGTCTGAAAGGAACCTTTAAAGTTGAGCTGCAGCCTTTTCAAATTATTTAAATTTGGATGTGTATCCAAAATTATTAGTAAATGGCACACTCAGTGTAGAATCCACTACTTTGTGTACAACATTTCTATCAGATTCAGATACCAAGTGACAACCCACTCAAGGCAACAGGAGGACATGCATGGCAGCTGTTTGTAGAAGGGCCAGTATCTCTGATCAGCTTGGTCACAGACTTGCCCCATGCTCTAATTTCCACTTCAAGCCAGCATCTTGAAATTTAGGTAATGGGCATCCCTAGTTCCATCCACCAGATCTGCACCTCTAGTAGCTCTCTGTGCTTACACTGTTAAAAGGTTTTTTATATGTAGACTTGCAGCTGCTAAAAAGTAGCTGTACAAAACTTTATTTTGCAAAATACTGGTTCTGCTTTATTTTAAGGTATTTTTCATTGTTTTCAGATCATATTTAAAGATGAGTTTTGCTGAGATTTTTTAAGATAAGAGCTCCCGGATCATTATCCTTAACTAATAAGTGAGTCATTGACCCGTAACAAATATGAACGTATCAGGTATCCCGACACTTCATTGGCTGTGCGCTTGTTCCAGGTAAGTATCTAACTAAACAAAGATCCCAGAGTAAGTCCCGAAGCTTGCACCTGCTGCAGTAGCAGCTCCCATAGATCTGTCTTGACAGATTATTAATATTATTATTATCATACAGGATTTATATACGTAGCGCCAACAGTTTGCACAACGCTTTACAACATAAGGGCAGACAGTACAATTACAATACAATTCAGTACTGGAGAAATAAGAGGGCCCTGTTTGTTAGAGCTTGCAATCTAAAAGGGAAGGCCAAGTGATACAAAAGGTAATGACTGTGGGGGATGAGCTGATGGAGAAAGTGGAAATACAGTTGTGAGGTGGAGGTTGGATAGGCTTCTTGAAAGAGAAGGGTTTTCTGGGATCACCTAAAAGCAGACAACAGAGTAGGAGATAGACAGACAAATTGGGTTAGGGAGTTTCATAAGTTGGGAGAGGCTCAGGAAAAGTCCTGGAGGAAAGCATGGGAGGAGGTGGCAAGGGAGGTAGAGAGCAGGAAGTTTTGGAAGGAATAAAGCGAACATTTTGGTTGCTATTTTGCGACTAGGTTAGCGATGTAGCTGGGAGCCGAAATGTGGATGGCTTTGTAAGTTAAGAAGTGTCATTAAACCCATTAGGACTACATTATATGCAGTATGTGTCACATGAGATAGTCAGCAGGGAAGAAGAAGCCTCTAAGAAGTTCTCCACTGTTCATCTCTGTTTCATAAACCACTAATGATCTGAGATCAGTAACGATCCTCACTATCGCTGCTGACCTCAGTTTCATAAACAGACACCAAAATGTATCAATGCTTCGACTCTATTCCACATTATACTCTGCACTTGTGGAAACCCAAACAAACAAGGTGTGCACCTTTCAAATAACTAATTTTTTTTTTCTCAGATAGCTACAGTTTATTTTGGCCAAACTAATCTGACTTTTGAATCGACTGGGCTGTTTCAAATGTATGTCGGTGAAAGCTGTCAATGTGAGTCATAACCCAGCTTTTTAATCTTCTTGTCTGCGTCAATAGCAGGGTCACCTGCTTACAGCAATTATCAGGGTTTTGCTCTGAAGGATTTTCCATATATATATTTTTTTATGTTATGTAATATTTGTTGTGATAGGGTTTTAACTCCACATATCATTGCAATGACTTAGGGGGTAGTAGATCTGGGAAATTTAGTGAGGATATAAGAGTTCCAGACAAAACCTAAATATCAGCTTTGGATGGACTTAGCTTTTAAATAAATCACATTAATATTAAATGTTAAATTAATGTTAATTAAACTGTGTCTCCATCCAAAACTTTTTTTTTTTTGATAGGGTGGGGAAGGTTAATTTAGGCCCCTAGAAAGCCTTAAGGTACTCCTTGGATGTTGGGCCCCTCTCTGTGGTTAGGCTGTAAAAAAGTCTTGCACATGTGGTACCGCTATGTTTGGGAGTAGTAGAATGTGTTTTGGGGTGTTATTTTACATATGCCTATGCTGTGTTAGAAATATATTATTAATTGACAATTTTGTGCAAATATATTTTTGTTTTCATTCTTCATTTTCCAAAATCGTGGAAAAAATTACATTTTCAAAAGACTCATTATACTTGGGGTTCTTTGCTTTCCAAAATGTGGTCATTTTGTGAGTGTTTCCACTATCCTAGTGCTCCAGGGCTTCCAGAGATGTGATATGTAGTCAGGAAGTTACGTAATTAGCCTGAAGGTGCTTCTTGGATTTTTTGGATTACAAATTTTATTTACTTTCATGGTTTTCAAAAGAATTGTGGCAAAAGATTACAGCTTTAAAAACTCAATATACTACTAAATACATTGGACTGTGTACTTTACAGATATGAGTAATTTGGGGGGTATTTGTAGTGACTTGGCATTTTAGAGCCTCAAGAATTGAAAATAGCACTCAGAACATCAGGATTGATAAATTTTCAAATATATATACTAGCGATGGAACAATATATTGGCTGCTAAAAATTATCGGCCACAAATAGGGTTATCAGCGTTTTGCCAATAAAAAAAAGGTGCTATTGATGCCAATTTTTTTTTAAAGGATACGTTCACCTTTCATAACATGTTAAATGTTACACCAATTTGCTAAGGCAAGCTAAGTAGTATTAGGCTACCTGGCATTCATGTTGCTAAAGCCAAAGCATTATTTAGACGATGAACATTTTCTATAACATCTCAGGAGATTTAGCGGAATCTTATAAGATCAGTCAGCTTAGCTGCAAGAGTTTCCTGAAGGACACTAGTCTTGTAACCCTCCCCGGAGGCAGCTGGGATCCCAGGGGTACATCACCAGTGCCTCAGGAAAGGTGGAAGATAATTCTGCAAGTTTCCTAAAACAAAGGGGAGGGGGGGTCTCACAGTGTACAGTATTTATTGTTTAAGTGATTGTAAAGTATTTTTTTAAATTAAATATAACAAACAGGTTTATACTCACTGGCTCTGGTATTGCATGGAGCAGCCCCGAACCTCCTCTTCTGGGGTCCGCCGCTGGTGCTCTTAGCTCCTCCTCTTCTCGATGTGCCACCATAGGAAGCCGATTCCTATGGTTGCACACCTGCGGATTCATTCCTGAGCCAGTCTCCATCTCCCTCATTTTTTTCTTTATATAGCAAAAAACAGTGAGGTTTAGATGCCACCAAAAGAAAGCTCCATCTGTGTTATTCAATTCATTTGGGCATAGTGTTGCATGACTGAGTAAATGTAATTCAAAGTGTGACAGCACTAAAAACTGAAAAATGGCCTGGGCAGAAAGGGGTCCAGTCTTCAAATAGTTAATATCCACTGGGACCCCTTGATTGCATGTTCTGGAAAAGGTAAACTTAGCCTTTAAGAATATTCTTATAAACATTTGAGAACCAGTACAGCACTCTTCCTGCTACCTAGAAATGTAAACATGATATATTCATATGTAATACGTATTTCATATATACCGCATATTTACTGTTTTTTTTTGGTCTTGGAGATACAGTATATACAAACTACCGTACACTCTATTTAGATTTGGATTATTTTTGCTTTTAACTGTGGCAAGAATATGAACAGCTCTGGTAACTTAGTTTCTGCTATCAGATGGCAAAAGGTCTTAGACAAAATACCTTTTTCAGTATTTTACTCTCTAAGGCTACAATTTTCTGTAATATAACAATATAAAGCATATAGCCATTTATGCTTGCAAATGTATCTTCTGCTCTGGCATATTATTATTCTGTTCTTTAGAAAAAGATTATTTCTATGACAAAGGGACAGTTTCACAATGCAAGCTAGAAAATATATAGAGAAAGGGTCACATTAACATGTAATAAAATATATCTCAATAGCCTTATAATGTAGCAGTGGTTGGGAAGCTTTATGGGTGTTGTATTTTAGCACATTTACATATGATAGTTTTAAGGTATAATAAGATCATAAGAAATATTCTCAGTTAGTCTCAGTCTTATGAATTTTCAGAAAATGTTTTTTCTCTCTTATCATTATATTATGCTTATGCTTGCACCTGTAGCTTTTATATATTGCATGTTTCTTATCTATATTATTTAATGACACCATTTTATCCCAAGGCTGTATATTATTACTCCAATAACGAAAATGCAGAAAAGTGAATAAATACATTGTATTGAGATTGATATACAATGTCTATATGTTAGTGTTAAAGGGTTCTAATGTGTCAGATTTTTTTTGCTATCTGTGTGCCAGACAAAAATAAAAACCTGATCCATCAGAGGTAAAAACCTGATTCCTCAGAGGTTCCCCACTCTATGCTAAGCTAAAATAAAGGTTTAGATGGACTTCTACTTTAATACATAGAGAACTTACCGGTACATGTATCATATAGATCTAAACACCTAATATCACATTGGGGAAGTGTTTATAATTATTATTATTATTATACAGGATTTATATAGCGCCAACAGTTTGCTCAGCGCTTTAAATTATAAAGGGAGAGAATACAGCAACAATACAGTTCAATACAAGAGGGTTAGGAGGGCCCTGCTCCTTGGTGCTTACAATCTAAGAGATTTTCCAGATTTTATTTATGAAGAATTGAATTGGCTTCAGAATATGTTGTTTTCCTAGATACTATAAAGCTGCACACTTCTAAATAAAAACCGACTTATGAAAACTGAGAACAATATTACCACATTTATGTAAAGCCATGAAACCATAGAAACAGTGAATGGGGTGTCTGGATCCAATGGCGGTCCAATGTTTGTTTAGCTTTTTTCTCAGTTCCACCCTTTTATTTCCCTGAAGAAAAATCTAGGGCGGCTTTTTTCAATATGTATGCTATGGGGTAGATTTACTTAAACTGGTACACTCAGAATCTTGTACAATTAACTGCTTGCTGTCCAGCCACTGTGGAAAAATGGCCACAAGGTGGCACTGCTGGGCAAAATCACGTTTTAAAATGTGATATTGCAAAACAAGTAGGGGGTGCGCGCAAGGCGCGCGACCGCCCTACCCGTGCCGCCGATCGCTGCTGCGGGTGTCAATCACCGGGTCCCGGCCAGTCATTACCTGCCTTTTCCCGCCGATTGCCGGCAAACAGTGACACAGAGCACAGCTGCATTGTTTATAATGCAGCTCTGCTCCCTGTCAGTACCTAACACATTGATTCTGAGAGGGGAGTTTAACTCTCGGGATCAGTGTGTTCCTGTGTAGTACACACCCCCCGCCCACTAGTAAAACACTACCCTCACACAGTTAACCCTTTAATTTAATAAAAATGTTAACCCCTTCCTCCCCAGTGCCATTAGTACAGTGTCAGTGTTTTTTTATGCACTAATCACTGTATGGGTGTCACTGGGGATGTCAGTGACCCCAAGTCAGTTCCCCCCCAGTGTCAAAATGTCCACCACAGTCCTGCCATAAGTCGCTGATCACTGTCATAAATCGCTGATCACAGCCATAAGTCGCTGATCGCCGTCATTATTAGTATAAAAAATAAATAAATAAAAATAAAAAATATCCCAGTATCTATACCGCCATTTGTAGACACTATAACTTTAATGTAAACATTAATTTACACGTATTGGGATTTTTTTTAGCAAAGACATGTCGCAGAATACATTTTGGCTGAAATTTATGACGAAATTTGATTTTTACATTTTTTTACTGGACATGTTTTATAGCAAAAAGTCCAAAATATTGTTTTTTTTTCACAAAATTGTCAGCCTTTTTTTTTATAGCGCAAAAAATAAAAACCGCACAGGCGATCAAATACCACCGAAAGAAAGCTCAATTCGTGGGAAAAAAGGACGTAAATTTAATTTGGGTGCAGTGCATGACCGCGCAATTGTCAGTTAAAGTAACACAGCGCCATAACAGAAACAGCTTCTGTAACGGCTTCCTGACCGCCCTATAGCAGAAATACTGCTAAAGTAGTCACATATTAATCACATTTTCACGCCACTCCCAGATGGCTTCAGATTGCCCCTCAGTACACCAGTCATCACATTTAACCCCTTGATTGCTAGGAAGACGCTCAATAAACCTCCATTGCTAGTATAGTGTCTGAACGAATCAATATCTTTGATCAGATCAGCACTGTACCAGCGTTCACATTAGTATAGCATCCCCAAAAACGCAGCGTTAGTGGGATCAGCCCCGGCACCTGCCAGCACCTGCGTTTAGCCCCTACGCTTGCTCCCCCAGCAAGTGCAGTTTCAGTAGGTCACTGTCACTTGATACATTGCACACAAAACCGCAGTGTTCGCAGAATCAGGCCTGATTTCTGTTAGCACTTGCCGGTAAATTTTGATGACTCTCATATGCAGCAGAGTGCCAGTACTAGTGCCGCGCTACCTTTTGGTGAACTGCCGAGTACCAGCGGTCTAGTACATCTTGGTCTTTCACATACCTCTTAGATTGTAGCTCCCAAAATCAGGGCCCTCCTAAACCTCTTGTATTGAACTGTATTGTTGCTGTATTGTCTCCTGTTATACTGTAAAGCGCTGAGCAAACTGTTGGCACTATATAAATAGAGCCCATAGAGCTCCTAGTATCCCGATGCTCATCCCGAGCCCATAGAGCTCCCGTAGCTTCCGGATGAGCTTGCAAATCCCGATTGACAGCCCACAAATTCTGCACCACCCGTACTTCTCCCATTCACTGCCCAACCTGGAATTCAGGTGGAAATAGCAATTTTAACTACTCCCCTTGATTTTTGGAGCTGTTTTTCACGGAATATCTGTATGCGTTGATTGTGGATCAAAGCAACTTATATGCACAACAATTTATCTCCGCCAACCCAAATTCAAACCC
The DNA here is from genome assembly GCF_062004578.1 of Staurois parvus. Taxonomy (NCBI): domain Eukaryota; kingdom Metazoa; phylum Chordata; class Amphibia; order Anura; family Ranidae; genus Staurois; species Staurois parvus. The sequence continues at coordinate 8,110,508 of NW_028318001.1, forward strand.
TGCCAGACCAGTCGCATGGAAACTCATTACGGTTTCTGAATTTACATTTTTTTGGGCCTAACCCTCAACATGGGCATTACTAAAAGAAATGAATTGCGGTTGTATTGGTCCACAGACCCGATTCATCATATGCCCGTGTCCTCTTCTGCCATGACCAGGCATAGATATGAGAGCATAATGTGTTTTATGCATTTCAACGACAATACACTCGCTCATCCTCGGGGTGACCCTGAATTTGACTGGCTCCACAAAATTCAGCCCCTCGCAAATCACCTTAACCAAAAATTTGCAGATGTCTATACTCCCCAGCAAAACATCTGCATTGATGAGTCCCTGATAAATTGTTCTGGCCGCCTTGCATTCAAACAATTTCTCCCCAGCAAGCGTGCCAGATATGGGGTCAAGATGTAGAAGACCTGTTAGAGGACAACAGGCTATACTTATAAGTTTCGCATTTACGAGGGAAAAGATAGTCACGTGGAGCCCCCCCGGCTGCCCAGACTACATGGGGAGCAGTGACAAGATAGTTTGGGACTTGGTGTCATCCTTTTTCCATATGGGGTACCTCTTATATGTGGACAATTTTTATTCAAGCGTGCCACTATTTAGACATTTGTTCAATTTGGAACTGGCGCATGTGGCAAAGTGTGACCTCCAAATGTGTGCCCACCATTAGAAGTGGGTGGATATAGGGCGGTATATTCTAATGGTGGGCATACCACACACTTTTTCTGGCAGAGATTTCTTCTCTTTTTTTCATTCAGTCCACAGGCTGCATACAATAAAAAAACAACATAGCATATACACCCAACAAGGACCAGCGACGTACTGGTACATCACTGGACTTTGAATGGTTATACCAGGATGATGCCTACAGCTGCAGGCATCATCCTGGTATTGTTTTTTTCCGTCGGCGATCATGTAAAAACAATCCTTGTGACTAATTAGCTGCAGGATTGGTTTTACAAGCAGCAGGATATGATGCCCCCCCCCCCCCCCCCGCTGCCTTCCACGGCCTTCTTGGTCAGTCCCGTGCCATCGGGGGAACCTGAGAATGCAGTCGGTGTTTCTGCCAGCTGACCATAGAGCTGATTGGAGACCAGAGTGGTGCCAATCATCTCTATAGTTTAAGAATTCGGAAGCTACGAGCATTTCATCACTTCAGTTTTGCAGGATATAAACAGCGCCATTTGTAAATTGGGAAAGCATCTGATCACACCAATCTTGGTTTGATTAGATAATGTAGGGGCAGAGGAGAGATCTAGAGCCTGACAGACCCCAGATTTCTCAAAAAAGAATAGATGACAATGCCCATTGAAGTTATAGGGGATATTTGCATTCCCTGTGATAGCATTAAAAGTGATAAAAAAAAATGAAAGGTACAGTGTAAAAATAATTAAAAAAATCAAAATAACTTAAAAAAAAAAAAACTCGCCCCTCCCATGCATGCACACCTGTGTGCATGAGCGTAGACCCTGTGCTGGTATGTAAACAGTGATTGCACCATACATGTGAGGTATCGCCCTGAACGTCAGATCAAGGGCAGTAATTCTAACACTAGACCTCCTCTGTAAATCTAAAATGGTAGCTTTTAAAGGCTTTTAAAGCATTGCCTATGGATATTAAAAATGTATGCAGTTTTTCGCCATTGCACGGGGCATAAATATATATATATATACACACTATATTGCCAAAGGTATAGGGACTCCTGCTTTACACACACATGAACTTTAATGGAATCCCAGTCTTAGTTCATAGGGTTCAATATTGAGTTGGCCCACCCTTTGCAGCTATAACAGCTTCAACTCTTCTGGGAAGGCTGTCCACAAGGTTTAGGAGTGTGTCTATGGGAATCTTTGACCATTCTTCCAGAAGCGCATTTGTGAGGTCAAACACTAATGTCGGATGAGAGGGCCTGGCTCGCAGTCCCCTTTCTAATTCATCCCAAAGGTGTTCTATCGGGTTGAGGTCAGGACTCTGTGCAGGCCAGTCAAGTTCCTCCACCCCAGACTTTCTCAGCCATGTCTTTATGGACCTTGCTTTGAGCACTGGTTCGCAGTCATGTTGAAACAGGAAGGCGCCACCCCCAAACTGTTCCCACAAAGTTGGGAGCAAGAAATTGTCCAAAATGTCTAGGTATGCTGACGCCTTAAGAGGGGCCAATCCCAACCCCTGAAAAACAACCACACACCATAATCCCCCTTCCACCAAACTCTACACTTGGCACAACCCAGACAATTCCATCAGATTGCCAGACAGAGAAGCGTGATTCTTCACTCCAGAGAACACGTCTCCACTGCTCTAGTGTGCAATGGTGGTGTGCTTTACACCACTGAATCAGACGCTTTGTATTGCACTTGGTGATGTACGGCTTGGATACAGCTGCTTGACCATGGAAACCCATTCCCTGAAGCTCTCTACGCACTGTTGTGCTAATCTGAAGTTCTTATCTATTGACTTTGCAGACAGTTTGCGACTTCTGCACGCTGTGTGCTTCAGCATGCACTGACCCCGCTCTGTCATTTTACATAGCCTACCACTTCGTGGCTGAGTTGCCGTTATTCCCAGTTGCTTCCATTTTGTTATAACACCACTAACAGTTGACCGTGGAATATTTAGTGGCAAAGAAATTTAATGGATGGACTTATTGCACAGGTGACAACCTATCATAGTACCATGCTTGAATTCACTGAGCTCCTGAGAGTGACCCATCCCTTCACAAATGTTTGTAGAAGCAGTCTGCATGCCTAGGTGCTTGATTTTATAGATCTGTGGCCATGGAGGTGATTGGATTTATATATATATATATATATATATATATATATATATATATATATATATACATTTATATTTCATGTTTTGGAGTTAACGGCACATTTAATAAAGGCTATAAAAGTGATATCCCTAAAAATTAAAGCTTCTCTCAATCTGATTCAGTTCAGGAAGCGGTGTGACCATTCCAAAAATTCCCCCTACTTATTTCAGGTATATGTGAATCCTTTCCTTGAAAAACAACCTATTCAGTTTAAAATAGAAATGAAAGTAAAAACATTTGTGTGTATATAGAAAATACCATTATAAATACTTTTCTTTTTAATTCTTTATAAATGATCACACGGCCTCTATTCTCAGCTCCATAAGAGGCTTGAGTGGAAACACAGAAATAAACAGCAGTACACTGATCTTCCCAGTGAATGACTGTGTGGGGGAGAGATGTAGCAGCACACATCTGATCATTAGAGGACAGGTAGGCTGTTCTCCCAGCAAAGACAGAAAACTGACCACTCTGGGATGGATGTGATTCCCATGCCTAGTGTGGTCAGTTTGAAATAGAAAAGCAGAGGGACTGGCAGGATCACCAGGTATTTCACTCAAAGGAAGCAAAACAAAGAGGATACTTTTAAACATAAGCACATATCTGGAATATGAAGTGTTAGGGTAACATATTCTTTATTACACTATAAACAGCTTTATAGTTTAACAAGTAATTATTTACTAATTATCTTCACTCATTAATTAGCAAGGAAACTGTATGTCGTGGAAATATGACAAACAAAGGCACATCCTGTATTTTGTTACATCAGCTCCTATTTTTCCTCGTGTTCATCATGACACTAGCTGCATCTTCGGGAAGGCTATATCATTATCACCACAGCAGACTGTATAGCTCTTTCTCAGGACATTCTACATACAGTATTGCATCATGCTCACATTCAAGACTAGCTCCGGTGTTTCTTTCGGCTTTAAGCAGCGGCTGGAACACTTGTAATCTTAATTGTTGTTTAGAGGAAAGATTTAGACATTTCACACATTTGCTATGCCCATGCATTATTGATAACTTTTGTAGTAAAATCTTTATAGAAAAATTCCTTGAGAGGAGGTTATGCATGTCTGCATTAAGTAGTATTTTCCTGGGCAGAGATTAGTATGTCTTTTCCAGTTTATTCAAGAAGTTCTAAGCACACCTTCCTGCCTGCATGTTCGCGTTAAGGGTAAATATATTCCTGGAAGTAAATGCACCATGAATGTCCTTAGTCATGAAGGCCACAGCCAGTGATTCTAGGGGGCGTTTTTCAAAGTGATTTCTCAACAAAATAAAGCATGGAGACATGGATGTGGACATGGGGTGAGTTTGCTTTGAATATTAAAAATGAATTACATTTATTCATTATTTTATTTATTACAGATATACGCCGTCAATTTACACAGTGTCTTACACACACACATATATATATATATATATATATATATATATTGTACATTCACATCAGTCCCCAACCCTCAATAGGGTGTACAATCTAAAGTCCCTAACTTACATTCATACATACACATACTAGGGCCAATTTAGACAGGATCCGATTAATGTGGAGTTCCACTTGAAAAAAAAAAGTCAGCAGCTGCAAAAACTGTAGCTGTTGACTTTTAAAATACAGACACTTACAGTGGGGATCGAAAGTTTGGGCACCCCAGCTAAAAATTTGTATTAATGTGCATAAAGAAGCCAAGGAAAGATGGAAAAATCTCCAAAAGGCATCAAATTACAGATTAGACATTCTTATAATATGTCAACAAAAGTTAGATTTTATTTCCATTACTTACACTTTCAAAATAACAGAAAACAAAAAAATGGTGTCTGCAAAAGTTTGGGCACCCTGCAGAGTTAATATCTTGTACTGCCCCCTTTGGCAAGTATCACAGCTTGTAAACGCTTTTTGTAGCCAGCCAAGAGTCTTTCAATTCTTGTTTGAGGTATCTTTGCCCATTCTTCCTTACAAAAGTCTTCCAGTTCTTTGAGATTTCTGGGCTGTCTGTCACGCACTGCTCTTTTAAGGTCTATCTATAGATTTTCAATTATGTTGAGGTCAGGAGATTGTGAAGGCCATGGCAAAACCTTCAGTTTACGCCTCTTGATGTAATCCCCCGTGGATTTCGAGGTGTGTTTAGGATCATTATCCATTTGTAGAAGCCATCCTCTCTTTAACTTCAGCTTTTTCACAGATGGCATCAAGTTACCATCCAAAATTTGCTGAAATTTTATTGAATCAATTTTTCCTTCTACTCGTGAGATGTTCCCTGTGGTCTTGATAACGCCCTGTTATCATCTTGATAACGCCCTGTGGGTGGGGTGAAATGCGTTGACGCACTTCCGGTTGCCTGGTCCGTCGTCTGACGTCATTTCCGGTGAGTGGAGCGCACACCGAGCGATGCGTTCCAAGGGGCCATCTTAGCCTAGTAGATGAGTCTGTAGCTGAGGTCTGCCATCCTGCTGCACACTAGACTGTGGGGTCTCTTATAAGAAGTCGATGTACCTGAAAAGTGGATCATCTTGGAAGAAAATCATTGTTGTTTTGAATAAAAGGCGGGCTATATCCCGCAAAAGAATGTGAGTGGTCTGGAGAGATTATTTGGAGGAGAGATTACTACGGTATCACGCTATGGTCTTTTCTTTTTCCTGATTCTCTTTGGGGGATTCGGTGAGAGGAGTAAGCAGAAGAGGTACCCAAATATAAGAGGAAACAGCATTTGGAGGTCTCACAAAAGTAAAGGGGGTCCAGGAGCCCTTAATATTCCTGAAAGGCGTGTGACTTACTAATATCTGGTGAGTGCGGTTAATGTTGATTTCTGCACTGGTGGATGGTGAAGGGATCAGTAACACGGAAGAATCCAATGATAATTATAAATTGATTTATTTTTGTCACGGGACTGTTAAATATATATATATTTTTCTGGGACTTTTTCGATTTTTTATCACTTAAATTTTTTTGTCACTGGACTTATGAACTTAATTTAATGTTTTTATTTTTATATTAATTTATTTATATATAATTTATTATATATATCTATATTAGAAAAAAATGATTTTTCAAGTTGAGTAATGCAATTGAATATGTGGGTTTGCGCTGGTTTTCATTGTTAAAAATATTTTCAGTTTCAGTTTTCTAGACAACTGCTTAGAAGAACCCATGGTGCTGATTGTTGGGGCAAGGTCAGATGAGTCTGGGCATTTAAAACCTTTGAGCTTGACATCACCTGGTCTTCCCAAACGATGATTGAGAACAATACATGACACTGGCAGGTCTCAGCTTTGCAAAGGGGGCAGTACAAGATATTAACTCTGCAGGGTGCCCAAAATTTTGCAGACGCCATTTTTTTGTTTTCTGTTATTTTGAAAGTGTAAATGATGGAAATAAAATCTAACTTTTGTTGATATATTATAAGAATGTCTAATCTGTAATGTGATGCCTTTTGGAGATTTTTTCATCTTTCCTTGGCTTCTTTATAATACAAATTTTTAGCTGGGGTGCCCAAACTTTCGATCCCCACTGTACCTGTTCCTCGGTCCAGCAGTGTCCTCACCATGGCTGGTTTCACAGGCCATCTTTTCTCCCTGGCGCTGGCATCTTCAGTGTGGGAACCCTGCTGTGACAGTTTGCGGCTTCATAGTCAGGTTCCCAATGCGCATGCGCAAGAAGCGCTGCGCTTTGTGAATGGCCACGTAGTCTTCTGGGACCTGTCATGTGTCCCAGAAGACTACGGGGAGGGAGGGGGGAGGATAACTTATGCTTCCGATCGCCTAGGCGATTGGCAGCGGAACTGAGATCGGACACCTGTCAAATTCTGGTACCCGCTCCCCCACCCCCACTCCCCAAAGGTGCCAATCCTTAATGGGGAGCGGGGGACAAAGGCTTAAAGTGGAACTTCCCCTTTTGGGTGGAGCTCTGCTTTAACCTACCAGCATGTCTTTGGAGTATGGGAGGAAACTGGAGTAGCGAGAGGAAACCCACACAGGTACAGAGAGAACATGCAAACTCCAGGCAGGTGGTGCCATGGTTGGGATTCGAACCAAGGACCCTAGTACTGCCAGGCGAAAGTGCTAACTATTTAGAGTTTTCCGTTTGTGTTGCTCAGATTCAGTTTAGTTCCACTTTAAATTAGTTTTAAAGCGCCCCCCCATCCCTAATATCAAGTTGCCATCATAATATTTAAAAGAGCAAAATGAACACATCTAAGTTAATTTGTTAATTTTAATGTCTCCTTGCTTTCTTGGTTGCCACATGCTAAATCTCCTCTTCTCATCCCGCACCATCATTTTGACTTGTTTATGTCATTAGCGGCCAGATTCTTCTTTGTTCTTTGCACTGGCCTAGCGATAATGTAAGCACCAGACCTCGCGTACAAATTGTACAAGATCTGCCGCTGTTTGTTATTGTCTATACATTGCCATGGCTAAGGCAACCTAAGCTGTGTTACACTACCTGGCATTCACGTTGCTGAAGCCAAAGCATCATATAAACAATGAAGATTTTCTATAACATCTTGGGAGATTTAGTGGAATCTTGTGAGATCAGTCAGCTTAGCTGCAAGAGCTTCCTGAAGGACACTGGTGTTGTAACCTTGCCATGAGGCAGCTGTGATCCCAGGGGTGCAACTCCAGTGTAGAGGTGGAAGTACAGGAGATAATTCTGCAAGTTTCCAAAAAAGGGGTCTTACAGTGTACCATATTGTTAAAGTGATTGAAAAGTTTTTTTGGGTTTTTTTAAAATAACAAACAGGTTTATACTTACCTGCTCTGTGTAAAGGCATTGCATGGAGGGGCCCTGAATCTTCTCTTCTGGGGACCCCCGCTGGTGCTCTTGGCTCCTCCTCTGCTTGATGTGCAACCAAAAAAAAACACTTCCTTTGGCGGCACACCTGTGGGTTCACTGCTGAGCCAGGCTTCCTCTCCCTCATCTCATTTGATTGACAGCAGCAGGAGCCAATGGCTTGGAAGGGTGGAGGGGGTTTGATACAGCTAGCAGGAACGTTTTACTTTAAACCAGAGCTCCATCCCAAAGGGGAAGTTCTGCTTTAAGCCTTTGTCCCCCGCTCCCTGTTAAGGATTGGCACCTTTGGAGAGCTGGTACCCGAATTTGACAGGTACCCACTCCCACTTCCACTGCGATCACCTAAGGCGATTGGAAGCGAAATGATCCGCCCCCTTCCCGTACTTCCTATGGTGGCACACCTGCGGGTTCACTGCTGAGCCAGGCTTCCTCTCCCTCATCTCATTTGATTGACAGCAGCAGGAGCCAATAGCTTGGAAGGGTGGGGGGGGGGGGTCGATACAACTAGCAGGAATGTTTTACCTTAAGCCAGTGCTCCATCCCAAAGGGGAAGTTCTGCTTTAAGCTTTTGTCCCCCGCTCCCTGTTCAATCTAGCATATCTAGCATGTTAAGGATTGGCACCTTTGGAGAGCAGGTACCCAAATTTGACAGGTACCCACTCCCACTTCCACTGCGATCACCTAAGGCGATCGGAAACTAAATGATCCGCCCCCTTCCCTTCCCGTACTTCCTATGGTGGCACACCTGCGGGTTCACTGCTGAGCCAGGCTTCCTCTCCCTCATCTCATTTGATTGACAGCAGCAGGAGCCAATAGCTTGGAAGGGTGGGGGGGGGGGGTCGATACAACTAGCAGGAATGTTTTACCTTAAGCCAGTGCTCCATCCCAAAGGGGAAGTTCTGCTTTAAGCTTTTGTCCCCCGCTCCCTGTTCAATCTAGCATATCTAGCATGTTAAGGATTGGCACCTTTGGAGAGCAGGTACCCAAATTTGACAGGTACCCACTCCCACTTCCACTGCGATCACCTAAGGCGATCGGAAACTAAATGATCCGCCCCCTTCCCTTCCCGTACTTCCTATGGTGGCACACATGAGGGTTCACTGCTGAGCCAGGCTTCCTCTCCCTCATCACATTTGATTGACAGCAGCAAGAGCCAATGGCTGGGAAGGGGGTTGGGTTGGTCAATACAACTAGCAGGAATTTTTTACCTTAAACCAGAGCTCCATCCAAAAGGGGAAGTTCCACTTTAAGGCTTTGTCCCCTGCTCCCCGTTAAAGATTGGCACCTTTGGAGAGCAGGTGCCCGAATTTGACAGGTACCCGCTCCCACTTCCACTGCAATCGCCTAAGGCAATCGGAAGCGGAAATTATCCGCCCCCTTCCCTTCCCGTAGTCTTCTGGGACACATGACAGGTCCCAGAAGATAACGGGGCCCATTCACAAAGTGCAGCTCTACTCGCGAATGCACAATGGGCATCCAGCTATGAAGCCACAAGCTGTCACAGCCAGGTTCCCACACTGAAGATGCCGGTGAAACCAGCCATGGTGAGGACACTGCTGGACCGAAGGACAGATAAGTGTTTGTATTTTAAAAGTCAGCAGCTACAGTTTTAGTAACTGCTGACTTTTATTTTCTTTTTATTCAACTGGAACTCCGCTGTAATGCATAGAATGCATCTTATAACCACTTTCAGCATGCAGTGCTAAATACAACATTCTTTTGGGGGGGAAATACTGATATACAAGGGTAGGCTAGTCTCATTGTGCAAGACCCATTAGCCAGTTAAGAACAGCATTAATAAGGTTGCTGCCAGTTCTGATGTCTTGAATGGTGCAAGCAAACAGAACAGCATGGAGCTTAACCTTCAGTGATAATGTGTTTGTTCCAAGTCAGTGACTCCATAAAGGGTAAGGGCCTTTTCACAGCAGCCGTGCCCGTTATGATCAGCAGGGGATCTGTGAACAGATCTACTGCTGAATTGGAGCCGATCAGTACAGATGTGACTATATTTTAGCTTCCATTCAGTTTTCCCCTCCTGGAGCTTAACAAACCCATGTTAGGTTTATGAACAGGCGGATATAAATGGACATGCACTCGTTTACAGTCAACTACCTCCGATCCATCATGTTGATGTCTGGAAAAATGGAAAAGCATGCACACCGGTTTCATTTTTTTTCTGATCTAGATGGATCAAAAGGTAATTGAATGTCAACTGAATGCACATCTGTTTACATCTTTCTGCCCCTAGAATATTATGGAGTTTCCGTTCAGAAAGACAATGCCTATAGGTCTGGTGCAGGTTAGCTGCACGTTCCCATCAACTTCTATTATTTCCTGTGGTTTTAGTGCGCTTACAAACCACATCAATGTGAAAGGGGCTTTATAATTGGAAATGTCTACAAAATGATGACAGCATTCGGTGCCTTATATTTTCCAATGCTACAGATCATCTGTTTAGAGTTAACTGTGAATATTGATCTTAGAATTATTGCTTCCACTCTGGTATGCGCTGCAATATTTGACATGTGTACCTCAAGCAAAGTTTTAAAGCAGAGCTCCAACCGAAAAGGGGAAGTTCCGCTTTTAAGGCTGGTCCCCCACTTTTAGTGCCTGTTCACATATATGCGGATTGGATGCGGTTGGAACCACATCCAATTCGCATGACATGTGAAAAAACATTACTTCCTGTGGTGCCTGTTCACATATGTTTGGTGCACTGGCGGTGCGGATTCAGTGCGATTTTAAAAAGAGTCCTGTCCGATTTCTGGGCAGAGCAGTCCAATTCAGGTGCGGATTACAGGCTATTGACTTCTATGGGAACCGTTTCACAACTGCATATGTGTGAACAGGATGAAATCCTGAGCTAATCCTGTCCTGAACCTGAAGTAAACCTGACCTGAACCTGTGAACAACTAGTGTATCAATTAGCTGTGAATCCTTAGCTTCAATCCACACTGCACATGTGTGAATCAGCTCTTAGCCAGATTCACCTTTTCTGTTTGTCATGTTCACATTTTTCATATGAAAATAAAGGAAAATCACAAATTTTGGTTTATCCACAGGACAATCGGAAAACTAGTTCTTGTGACCCTGGTGACAGCCAGGAATTTCCCCTTAATTCCTGTTTAGGCTATAGTACATCTCCCCAATGGGACACAGATGGCAACAAAAACATGACAGGGGTTTTAACTCTTCTTTTTTCTATCCAAATTGAATAGAATGTTGCATTTAGTTCTATTTTAACCAGTTAAGGACCACCCTATAGCAGATGTACTGCTACAAGACGTCTGCTCTGTGCAAAATCATATATAACATATATATATAAAAAATGTGTGTGATTTTGCACTTCTTGGTTTAGGGGGTGCGTGCACGCTCCTGGTGCGCCGCTTCTGCTGTGATCAGTCATAGCAGAAGATGAACAGCGTGTGCCAGCCAATGGTTGACCGCCGGCACATACAGCTCTGCCTATGTAAACAAGCGATGCAGGGAATAAAATCCAGCACATTACCTAAGAAAAACACCACACTGTGTGCACATAAACACTAGCTAGGCACACAGTTAACCCTTTGATTGCCCTGGATGTTTAACCCCTTCCCAGCCAGTGTCATTAATACAGTGACAGTGTATATTTTTAGCACTGATCACTGTATTAGTCACTGGTTCCCACAAAGTGTCAGTTAGTGTCAGATTGTCCACCGCATTATCGCAGTCCCACTATAAATCACTGTTCGCTGCCGTATATAAATTATAGTTTGTAGACGCTATAACTTTGGTGCAAGCAAATCAACACACGCTTATTGGGATTTTTTTTACCAAAAATATGTAGCAGAATACATATTGGACTAAATTTATGAAATAATTAGATATTTTAAAGTTTTTTTATTAGATATGTTTTATAGCAGAAAATAAAAAATATTTTTTTTTTGTTATGTCTTTTTTTGTTTATAGCACAAAAAAAAAAACACAGTGGTGATGAAATACCACCAAAAGAAAGCTCCAGTTGTGGGGAAAAAATTTCATAAATTTAATTTGTGTACAGTGTTGCATGACCATGCAATTGACAATTTAAATAATACAGTTCCTTATAGCACAAAATGGCCTGGTCGTGAAGGGGGGTAAATCTTCCATAGGTTAAGTGGTTAAGCAATTAAAATTTGTAAAATTGTATTTAATACAGAGTTTAGAGCATGAACAGCCCCATGTGAGGACACAGCTCTTGCTTACTACACTGCACAACACAACGCCCCAACGTAACATAGCTCTACAGACTCCAGTGGCGACGGGTGATCCATGCATGCTTAGTGTCATGGTATTTACCAGCAGCTAATATGATCATGAGTTTACTCTGCAGAGCACAATAATATTTCTGAACAGGAAAGAGATTTACATACGAGAAGGGCAAATTAACAAGTATCTAAAACGCCTTATCATTAGAAAGATTTCCAGTTGAAAATTTGTGAATTTTAATACTTGATTGGATTTGATAGAAGAAATTAGCAGTGATGGCACCATCTGATATCTCATAAGAAATAGACAGGAACCTGCTGAGCATCAGCTGTTCTGTGTGACAGATTGGTGCTCCTGTCATCTCTGCGCCCCTCAGGCATGAATTTCCCCTACATGAGCACACACAAGCCTGCAGTCTAGCGTTACTCCTTTGTTGTACCATAACGGGAACAAGAAACATTATTATATCACTTACATGGAATACTGGGCAAAAGTCAGAAGGGATCTAGCTTAATAGAGGTATTGCAAAACTCTGCTGTTTATTTGCTCTGATGCGATGTGACTCTGTTATTATTATATTATAATGAAGTCACTTGCTCAGAAATGAAAGGTCTTGGTTTTTTGTGACAGATTAATCATTTTCAAGTTATCTGAAAACATGTATGTTAATAACTGTTCCACAGCTTAGTTAACAAGGTAGAATGAAGTGCAATGGCTATGCGCAAAGTACAGTAACCATCCTGCAAGTAGGAAAATCACTTGGTTGCTGTAGAATACTGTACATTGTATAATATGTCATTTGTGAACCTGAAGCTAAAACAAAATAACAAAGCAGCTTCAGGTATCTGGCAGGTTAAACTGTCTTCAGATACCTGCTGCAGGAAAAACTGTCACTTCAGTGTCATGAAGCCTCCTGACTTGATATGCCAACACTGATTTTCTTATCCCCTTTCCCAGCCACCACAGTATCCCTTTAAACAGCTCTGAATGCCCCGAGGTGGTAATGATTGGTGATCATGTTACCATTGTCCCACTGATTGATCTTTAGTCTGGAATGAGAACTGTCCTCTGAGCATGTTCTCAGCACATAAACATCGCCCGCCCATAGACGCATACACTATATTGCCAAAAGTATTGGGACACCCCTGCAAATCATTGGATTTAGGTGTTCCAATCACCTCCATGACCACAGGTGTATAAATTTAAGCACGTAGACATGCAGACTGCTTCTACAAACATTTGTGAAAGAATGGGTCGCTCTCAGGAGCTCAGTGAATTCAAGCGTGGTACCATGATAGGTTGCTGTGTAATAAGTCCATCCATGAAAATTCCTTGCTACTAAATATTCCATGGTCAGTTGTTAGTGGTGTTATAACAAAATGGAAGCTACTGGGAACAACAGCAACTCAGCCACAAAGTGGTAGGCCATGTAAAATTACAGAAATGGTTCAGCTCATGCTGAAGTGCACAGTGTGCAGAAGTCGCAAACTGTCTGCAGAGTCAATAGCTAAAGACCTCCAAACTTCGTGTGGCCTTCAGATTAGCACAACAGTGAGAAGAGTGCTTCATGGAATGGGTTTCAATGTCTGAGCAGCTGCATCCAAGCCTTACATCACTAAGTGCAATGCAAAGTATCAGATGCAGTGGTGTAAAGCACGCCGCCACTGGACTCTAGAGCAGTGGAGACGTGTTCTCTGGAGTGATGAATCACGCTTCTCTGTCTGGCAATCTGATGGACATGTCTGGGTTTGGTGGTTGCCAGGAGAACGGTACTTGTCTGACTGCATTGTGCCAAGTGTAAAGTTTGGTGGAGGAGGGATTATGATGTGGGGTTGTTTTTCAGGGGTTGGGCTTGGCCCCTTAGTTTCAGTGAAGGGAACTCTTAAAGCGTCAGCATACCAAAACATTTTGGACAATTTCATGCTCCCAACTTTGTGGGAAGAGTTTGGGGATGGCCCCTTCCTGTTCCAACATGACTGCACACCAGTGCACAAAGCAAGGTCCATAAAGACATGGATGAGCGAGTTTGGGGTGGAGGAACTTGACTGGCCTGCACAGAGTCCTGACCTCAACCCGATAGAACACTATTGGGATGAATTAGAGCGGATACTGCGAGCCAGCCCTTCTCGTCCAACATCAGTGCCTGACCTCACAAATGTGCTTCTGGAAGAATGGTCAAACATTCCCATAGACACACTCCTAAACCTTGTGGACAACCTTCCAAGAAGAGTTGAAGCTGTTATAGCTGCAAAGGGCGGGCCAACTCAATATTGAACCCTACGGGCTAAGACTGGGATGCCATTAAAGTTCATGTGTATGTAAAGGCAGGCGTCCCAATACTTTTGGCAATATAGTGTACATGCGCATGTGGGTGTTAAAGCCCACCTTTCTTGCCACCGCACATGTGTTTGGCATTCATAAAGGGAACAATTACATATGACACAGCTTTCAAACTAATGAAGTGAGATGAAGCTGTATGAAATTTTAGTATTGAATTTAGATATACTTTAAGTCCTTAGTTAAATGTAATTAACACTAATCAACTTCTTCTTTACCTTTTCCTCTTAGCTACTTTTTTGCTTTGCTTTTCTTCCTCTTTTCCATGTGTGCAAATGTTTGTTTTTTTGTTCTTTGTTTTTTGTAGTATTGCATTAAAAAATAAACATTTTATTTATTTATATATATTTATTTTTTAGAGTAACATCATTTTATTGTTATTATAAATATGACAGCTCACAGAATGAGCATACAATTGAAAAAATTGTTAACTTATTTTTGTCTTTAGACTATATGGAAAAAGAAGACAATGGTCTCCATTCACAAAAGCAGATAGCATGCGATATTTAGGTGTCTGGACACATTTTACCTAAATATCGCATGTGATGCTGGAACTGTCAATTCACTGTATCGTTTTGCGATATTTATTGCAAAACGCTCACAGAAGGAAGTAAGTGATTAAATGCACGTAGTAACTAGATAGTGGTCCAGGCATGCAGTATTTAGGAAATTTAAAAATATAATAGACTATTATGCGTAGTTTCTGCCTTTTTGGATCAGTTCTCTCAACAATGAATAGAAACCTAAGTATGGAAATATGGAAATGAGTGAGATTGATTTATTTAAAGCATAATTAAAAAAAAATACTTCTTTATTTTACTTTTGGATAAAGTGGAAGTGGATTAGAACCCGTCAGGTTTTTTTTTTTTTTTGCTGTCTGTGTACCTGCTAGGGAGATTTGCTCTCTCTATTTGTACTGTTTACCATTATCATAGAAAGTAAAAGTAAGTGGGTTGTCCCCAGAAAAGTAATAGAGGAGACATTTTCCAATGGGTTAAAACCCTCCCTTACTTTAACCAAAATGAAAAAAAAGTGTTGCCGATAGTTCTGCTTTAAGGCAAGTAGACTGTACAATTTGCAAGTTGCTCCAGAGTTTAGTACACAAGGTAAAGTTTCACTTTACAAAGGACACCCAATCACATGCAAGGAAAGAAAACAGCATTTTTGCTGGCACATGATTGGATGATGGAAATCAGCAGAGCTTTCCCTCATTTACAAAGCTCTGGAGCAATTTCACTTGCAAACTGCTCAGTCTATGTGCCTTTAATAAATCACCCTCATTCATTTAGTAGAACCACCCCATTACACGTAGTAAAATATACTTATTTTCTTCTGTCATTTCAACAGACTTTTAGAGACTTTTTTTGTGAATATACAAGCATATACATCATTTCCTGCAAAAAAAACCTCCCAATCACTCCAAATGTACATGTATATCACAATGGCCTAATAATCCCTTGTTAGAACATATATCATATGTAGTGGGGATACTTTACTTTTTACAAGTATTTTACAAGTTCCCACTGACATTACTGATCTTTTTAGCTATCTATAAAGAGGTAATTCTTCCCAATGACCACAAGTGTAAGGAGCTTTCTTCCCACTGACATCACACCAATGTCTCATGAGTTGTGGATATAGTCATATTAGCGGGGTTTTCCTGAGACTGGAAAGTTATTTTTCAAGGGTTCCTCTGTGTTGTAAAGTTTGAGAAAGGCTGCTTGAAAGTTTAACTAAAGGCAACACTTTCTTTTTCATTTTGGATAGAGTAATGTTAGAACCCCTGTCAGTTTTTTTTTCCATCAGGGAGATTTACCTTCATAATAAAGGTAAACAGGACAAATGAAGAGAGTGCAAATTGCACAGTCTATTTGCCTTTAGTAAATTCATCCCATGGTTTGTTGGCATGCGTCCATTATATTCAACTACGAAAAACTTGCTGAAGCAATCATATGCATAGAGTATTAATGCAGGGGAATGCTAAAAGAAAACCCTTAAATGCATGTTCCAGTTTCTAGGGCAATATTCAGGCACTATTATGCTCTAGGCATCCCAGAATGATGAAGCTCTTTTGCACAAACTTTGTCCCTTATGTCATGTAATCATTTTAGTAAACACAGTGGCTAGAGTGCACTATTGGGGTAAGCACCCTGTCTTCTTTATATGCATTGCTACTATTTAATTGTACAGTCAAGTTAACAAGGGAGATGGTGACATATTTCTAGAGCTGTAAAGAACTTTCCAGCTCCACTCAACACCCCCTGAATCACCATGAACCTTCGGTTCTCATGCTAAAGGTAGCCAGTCCCCTGTGCTAAAAGTAGCCACCAGATTTCAGAGGTGGCCAATGATGGAAACAAAGCAAATGATAAAATTTGTAAATTTTAAAGCTTGGTGCTGCCCTATTTAAGCTGCTGTCCTAGGCTCTAGCTTGTAAATGCCCTTATGGTAAATACAGCTCTGCTACTAGTATTAGAAATAACACCATAAGGTGTTGATTTTAGGATGTAATTTCTTTAGCATATTAATAGCTGTTTATGTTTTTTTCATTGTGAAAGTGCGAGGCCATGCCATGGTGTGAGATTATAAAATGGCTGGAAAAGGACATATGATTCGCACATATGCCGAGTGCAGGATTCCAGAGCATATATCATAACCACCGAAAACTACTTTTATAGTTTACTCCGGGTTTTGGTATTCCTGGATTGGGCTCTGTAGTTTGGAGATTTCTTCAAGTGTCTTGGGTGGAAAGAAATCTCCTAACCAGTATCCAGGCTTTGTTGAAAACCAGCAGGGTATGTGTCCAGGTGCACACAACTCTTATAATGAAGATATGGTGAGAGCTCAGGGCTGTTGTTGCAGTTACAGCCATTTGGAGAGTGTCTCTGTGTGGAGATAGTGGGGTGCTCCAGCCAGCAAGGGTGACGTTCTCAGGAGACAAGAACCTATATGACAGAACTTCTTGCCCATAGGACTGGGAAAGTCAGAATAGCTACACAGGGAAAAGCTGAGGTGACTTGTGAGTCCACAGAGGGGGCTGGAGGAAGCCCTGGGTTCCAGAGAAGTGGGAGAGCCCAGGGTGCTGGGAGAACCCTATCCAGAGACCA
Organism: Staurois parvus; assembly: GCF_062004578.1. Lineage (NCBI taxonomy): Eukaryota > Metazoa > Chordata > Amphibia > Anura > Ranidae > Staurois > Staurois parvus. The sequence continues at coordinate 8,127,783 of NW_028318001.1, forward strand.
GGAGTAGATCCCATGCAGCAAGGTACTGCAAGCACAGACTGAGCAAGTCTGAGGAGCCCAGAGTCGGGTAGACCCAAGCGAGCAGTGATGCTGCTGATTGAAGAACCAGGTGGCTCGGCATTTTCGGGTAATCCTTTTTTGTATGAAGCTTAAACCTCTGCATGGGCAACCTATCGCTGCTGGACTTTTGATTTGTTTTGGGCTACCAGGCCCTTAAACATAGTTTTGTCTGACTTGAACTCACTTTAAAAGCACATCTACCACAAGAGCTAAACATCCCCCAGATCACACCATATAGAATAACATTTAGCTCTTGTTTTAAAACAATATACTGAGATAAAGTGCTTATATATGAGGACATGAAGAATGCAGAGCAAATATATTTCAGGTAGAGCATGTTATGATGGTCAAGAGCTGCCTTCAATTATTAAAGCTGATGAACAAGCAATGTATATTTCATAAAATGAAGCTTCCATATCGTGTCAGGTTCACATAAGGATAAAAAGATGGCCTGATTTCTCGAAGGGTGCTAGACAAATGTTGTTTTCTAGCCATGATCTCATTAACCCAAGGGACATACTCATAGCTTTTCTCTAGAGAACTGACAAAGAAAATAGCTCAGTTACAGATAACTCTTAAGCCTAAACCTTAGGAACAGTAAGACAATGAAAAACTCTAAAGAAAAAATGGTCGCAGTGGAATATGTTCTTGGTGTCATCAGACAGAGCATGTTAATTCCATATGCCTGCTAGATCTTGGCTGCTGAATGTTGCATTATGAGTAATTAAAAAAAAAAAACATGTATTCTGAAGTGTAATTTATGGCACGTTACTATAGAAGTCCTTTTGCAGTCAAATAAATGCACATATCATTTCTGTCACCATGACACTTCATATGAACTGTAACATCCCTTACTTGCGTAGAGATACAGTGCAGCTACTTGATATTTCCTATTGTAAGATAAATCCACAGCTGGCTAGCTCAGTTCACTGGAAATTACTTTATCTCTAAGATCGCAGATTTTCTGCGAGAGATTGATTTATTCATGGTTTTTGGTTTCCTAGTGGGAATTTTCCATTGTGCTCAGGTGCCTGGGGTGCATTAAAATATAACTTTTCAGCTTGCCATATTCACTGGTTGTATTTGTTTTGTTCCAGCGTATGGCTGTTACGTTTTTTTTAAGTTTAGACTGAAACAATATGCATTAAGCAGAGAGCAGGCAGAAGATGTCATGGTTTTGCTTTTACGTTGGAATGTGTAAATTAAGTTCCCTTGAACACAAGATGGCAGTTAAATACTAGGAAATGACCCTGAGTCAGAAAAATCCTCTTTAACCCAGACTGTCACACACATACAAGCTGCAATGAAAGCATGCCCTCCGACATTTCTGAAATAGAAGAGGTTGATTTGTCGAAGAAGCAACAGCTGTGCACTTAGCAAAGTAAATGTTCACTCTTAAAGATGTATGCTCACGTTGCATAGTGAGTAAGTAAATACGGCGAACCTGTGTTCACTTTCAATAGTCAAGCATGAAAAATGGAAAATAAAAAGAAAAATTGCATGCACATGATTGGTTGGGGACGAGGCCACTCAAAGTGAAGATCCCACATTTTGTCCCCCTCTTCATGAAGTCTTCATGTATAAATGAATGAAAAGCAAGACACACTAACAGTGTATCACTGCAGGTTACCGACAGTGGATCACCAGTAATTATCTTAGGAGAGCCACTCTCGTAGTGCCACCAGCAGGACTGACAGTTTCAGCTGGCCAGGTGATGTGGAGGCCACGCCAGCTGTGCCCACTCCAGCACAGTGCCTGAAGCAGATGCCATTCCTTGCCTTTCCCTCAGTCCAGCTTTACTTTTGGGCCCCAGAGCAGTTGGATGGTCTGCTATGGCTAAAGTAAAATCTATTTTCTTGATCTGTACAATTATACAACAGTTGAAAATAATGGATGCATGTTAACAACTGTCTTGGCACTGACATTTTTTCATGAGGAGCTATTGGCACAGAGAACAAGTGTAAATCCTGAAAATTCTCTAATTGCCATAATATTGTAAATGGTCCCTAACATTTAACCGTCTCCTCGCCTGAACCTGCATTACCTAACATAAACCTTATTCTAAAGTGATTGTAAACCATCACCTCATAAAACAATATTTAGTTTAATATAGAAATAAAACGTAAAACATTTGTATATAGCTTTAAAAAAAAAAATGTTAAATAGCCTTTTCCCTTTTTCATAAGTGATCACATACCCTTTGTTCTCAGCTGCACAGAGCTGGGGGAGGTTGAAACAGCAATACACTGATCCTCCCAGTGAAAGGCTGGGCAGGGAGGGGGGATATGTGTGTGTCAGGACAAGTCTGATCATTGGGTTTAATACTGCTTTAATGTTATGGCTGATTGGTGTGTGTGTATGTTTGTATATATACACTATATTGCCAAAAGTATTGGGGCGCCTGCTTTTACATGCAGTGAACTTTAATGGCATCCTATTCTTAGTCCAAAGGGTTCAATATTGAGTTGGCCCACCCTTTGCAGCTTCTGGGAAGGCTGTCTACAAGGTTTAGGAGTGTGTCTATGGGAATGTTTGACCATTCTTACAGAAGTGCATTTGTGAGGTCAGGCACTGGTGTTGGACAAGAAGGCCTGGCTTGCAGTCTCCACTCTAATTCATCCCAAAGGTGTTCTATCGGGTTGAGGTCAGGACTCTGTGCAGGCCAGTCAACTTCCTCCACCCCATATTCGCTCATCCATGTCTTTATAGACCTTGATTTGTGCACTGGTGCGCAGTCATGTAGGAGCAGGAAGGGGCCATCCCCAAACTGTTCCCACAAAGTTGGGAGCATGAAATTGTCACTGGAACTAAGGGGCCAAGCCAAACCCCTGAAGAACAACCCCACACCATAATCCCCCTCCACCAAACTTTACAATTGGCACAATGCAGTCAGGCAAGTTCCATTCTCCTGGCAACTGCTAAACCCAGACATGTCCCTCGGACTGACAGAGAAGCGTGATTTGTCACTCCACTGCTCTACAGTCCAGTGGCGGCGAGCTTTACACCACTGCATCCGACGCTTTGCATTGCACTTGGTGATGTACTGTAAGGCTTGGATGCAGCTGCTTGGCCATGGAAACCCATTCCTTCCATTCCATGAAGCTCTCTATGCACTGTTGTTGCGCTAATCTGAAGGCCACAGTTTGGAGTAAGTTTGGAGGTGTTTAGCTATTGACTCATACAGTTTGCGTCTACTGTGCACTGTGCGCTTTAGCATGGGCTGACCACGCTCTGTCATTTTACGTGGCCTACCACTTTGTGGCTGATTTGTTGATCCCAGTTGCTTCCACTTTGTTATAATACCCCCAGGAGTTGACCGTGGAATATTTAGTAAAGAAATTTCACGGATGCACTTATTGCACAAGTAGCAACCTATCACAGTACCATGCTTGAATTCACTGAGCTTCTGAGAGCGACCCATTCTTTCACAAAGGTTTGTAGAAGCAGTCTGCATGTCTAGGTGCTTGATTTTATACACATGTGGCCATGGAGGTGATTGGAACACCTGAATCCAATGAATTGCAGGGGTGTCCCAATACTTTTGGAAATATAGTGTATCTATTTGTCTCTAACTGTCTGTACGACCTTTTTTCAGGGTAGCCTTCCTAGACTACAAACAGATATTTTCTGTTGTGTATATAGTCTCTCTCGGCCTCTCTCTGCACCTGTCTGTCTTTCATCATTCAAGAATGTAGATGGTAATTCTTAAACAAATTCCCTAGCATGATGTGTCCCCTAGGCATTGCTGACACGTGGATGTGTTTATAATGAGGTCTCGATCTGAGGATACTGTACGTATTTGGAATGTTTCCTTTCCATGTTTTCTAATAAGTCAAGACTTGAACATTTTAACTCTACCAAAAACAGGCCAAACACTGCATAAATCTATGTTTGTCAAAATTAAGAACAATGCCAGCAGCATGCATCTTACTTTAAAAGCTAGTTATAAATTGGGGCGGTTGCCATTTTTGTATAGTTTCCTAACTGAAGTTGGCGTGGAGACACAGTAGATGCCCTCAGCTGCCATTTTGTGCTTGCTGGGCTTCTAATGTGTCCTTATGCTCGTGTGATTGCTGGATGTGAGCGGGCCGCTGCATCCCATCCATTGTACATGCTTAGACATGCAGACAGGTGGATGTGCTTAGCTGAGAAAACCCCACCTTCCCTCCTGAAGACTGCTGGCCCGTTACATGCTTGACATCGATGACCCATACGGAGTGGGTGAATGTGGTCTGACCCACGGTTGCAGCCTGTTGAGGCTGGAGCGGTTGTCATATGATTATATTTGTGGCCAATTTGACCATTCTATAACATAATTCATCTGGTAAGCCTTCCTTGAGCACTGAGTGGGAAGACACGTGTTGCACTTCGATATGTCTGATCATCCTAGTAATTGAAGACACCTGATTGACACTGGGACTCATTTATTCACTTCACAGTGTTTTTTTGTGCTTTTTCTTCATATTAATTAAGATATTATACAGGATTTATATTTTTAGTGCTGCATTTTTATGTATATTTATAGAACATCTGTTTAGCTCATTACATGAAAGTAAGGTTAATAATATAACTTAGATTACAAAATCTTCAGTTTTACTCAAATTAATTGATACAAAATTAAATACACTCCACAGCAAAAACTACTACATCTAGTATTTTGTATGACCTCCATGATTTGTAAGGACAGCACCAAGTCTTCTAGGCATAGAATGAACAAGTTGGTGACATATTGCAACATCTATCTTTTTCCATTCTTCAAGAACGACCTATTTTAGAGCCTGAATGCTGGATGGAGAGTCATGCCTTCTTCATAATTCCCCATATCTGTTCGATTAGGTTCATATCAGGAGACATACTTGGTCACTGAATCACTTTCACCCTGTTTATCTTCAGAAATGAAACAGTGGCCTTAGATGTGTGTTTTGGATCATCGGTATGTTGGAAAAGTGCACGACGAAGGGCATGGAGTGATGTTAGCATCTTCTCTTTCAATACAGAGCACTACATCCGTGAATGCATGATACCATCAATGAAATGCAGCTCCCCAACACCTGCAGCACTCATGCAGCCCTATAGAAGGACACTGCCACCACCATGTTTCATTGAAAGGCACCATTCATTTGTCTTTGTACTCCTCACCTTTGCGACGCCATACAGCTTTGAAGCCATCATTTCCAAAACATTACTCATCACTCCAGAGTACAGAGTCCCAGTAGTCTTCCTTTTTCATCATGTGCCCTAGTAAATTCTAGGCAGGCTTTTTTATGCATGAGCTTTAGGAGAGGCTTCCTTTGTGGACGACACCCATGCATGCCATTCCTCTTCAGTGTAGGCTGTATTGTGTCACTGGAAACAGTCACCCCAGTTTGGCGTTCTACTTCTTTAGCTAATTGCAGTAAATTTGCATGGCGATTTTCTTCAACCCTTCTCATCTGAAGACGCTCCTGTCGAGGTGTTAACTTCCATGGACATCCTGGACATCTCTGTGCGATGGTTGCAGTTCCATCTTTGTCACATTTTTGTATCACTTTCGTTACAGTATTCTGACTGATAGGTAAAGCTTTGCTGATCTTCTTGTAGCCTTCACGTTTCTTGTGTAAAGAAATTATTTTCTTTCTCAGGCTTTATGACATTTCTCTTCTATGGGGTGCCATTGCTGACAGCATGAAATAGGAAGGGGTTTTCTTTGTTAAGTAATGCCCTTTTACAATCAAATGTCTGCCGGACAGCTGTTTAATGTATAATTAGACTCACCTGTAGTTGAATTCTTGTTAATTAGGATTTTAGACTTTCATTGGGGTGTGTACATTTTTGCAACATGGTCTTGAATGAATTTGTTAGGAAAAATACTTTTTTGTGTGTGCAAATTAACAAATCTTGTTTGCAATCAATGGCCCACATTTGTGGGAGTATTTTGTAGTATAGTGTCCCATAGAAAATGTTGATTCTATAGGAAAAGTAAAGGTTTTCTGACAGGTTTGTTGGGGTGTACTCATTTATGCTGAGCACTGTGTATATGTATATGTATATGTGTGTGTGTGTGTGTATGTGTATGTGTATATGTATATATATATATATATATATATATATATATACACACACACACACACACACACACATCAGACAAAAAAGAAACACTACACAATTTGCAGGTGTGAAAGTGACGACATGTTTTGTGCTGAAAGTAGAAGTGATGTAACACTCTCTTGCTTCTGCTGAGTGATGAGACACCTAGGTAACAGATGGGAAGTCTCACTTTTATCAATCACTGTTTGCGCTGCTAGTAATACGGAATCATGTCAGAGCTTACTGAGCTTCAAGGAGGGCAAACTGTTGGTGCCAATTAGCTGGTGCCTCTGTGACTGAAGTTACCAATTTATTTCCCTTGTCGTGAGGTACAGTGTCAAAGGTTATGACTGCATGTACAGTTTCAGGGAAAGCATAAGCACGATGGACATGGTCAACTGACTGAAAGAGACAAAAGGACATTGCGCAGAATTGTGACCTGGAATAAGAACACAACTGCTGCAAAAGTAACTGCAGAGCTCAATCTCAGTCTTCCAAAGCTCATGTCCACAAAAACTGTGCAGAGTGAACTCCATAAGCAAAACATTCATGGGCGAGCTGCAGTTGCCACATCACTAGACTATCAATCAATGAAAAAATATAATATGGTCCGATGAATCGAGCATCACGCTGTTCGCAACCACCGGACAGGTTTACATGTGGCAAACACCGTCCCAAGCTCACAACAAGGACTGTCTTGTGCCAAAGGTAAAGCATGGAGGTGGGGCAATCATGGTTTGGGCAACCATGTTTTGGTATTCTGCAGGCGCAATCATCACCTTGAAATGTAGAGTCACTGCCAGTGACTATGTATAAATTTTAGCCAACTGTGCACCCCATGGTGCAGACATTGCTTCCCGAAGATAGTGCCATTTACCAAGATGATAATGCTTCGATTCACACAGCTGGTGTTGCCAAATTGTGGTTTGACAAGCATGCAGACAAAGTCTTGCTCCTTCCTTGGGAGCTGTAGCCGCCAGAGCTCAATATCATAGAGCTACTGTGGTCAATTTTGGAGAACAAGGTTCAGGCTCTTTTTCCGCCTCTAGCATCTCTGCAAGAACTAGAGCAATTTTTGCATGAAGAGTGGTATCAGGTTTCATTATCCACCATCCAAGACATATATTTGTCAATTCCCAGTAGAATGCAGGCTGTTTTGGGTGCCAAAGACAGTCCAACACCACATTAGGTAATGATTTTGTTCTTTTACCTGGTGTTTCCATAATTTTGTCCAACCCCTATGATATACAATATATATATTGTATATCATATGCGTATACTGTAAACCAGCAATTGCATTTTCTGGAAAACTATATGTTGACATTGATATTGACTTTTGCTTGCTCAAATTCATGTGTGGGAATGTTATCATCTCATCAGTGGATAATCATTCAAGTTCCAGAATTACGTGTCCCTGGGGACTTATGAATATTTCTCCTGTTATGGTACTACTCATACATATATTTATAAGGATGTTTACAAAAACACACAAGCCATAAAGTGTGTATGGACTAGGCTATAGTGTGTTAGACAGCGATAAATCCAACAGGATTAAAAGTGGTACTATATTGACTATGCTGATATATGGATGCTGGCATTAATGGTGAGCATATTCAAATAAGGTGAAGGTAAATTATCACTAAGAATTCTTTAAAAAAACTCATGGACTGATATTCAGAGGAGCAGCGAGCAACCATTTCCAGAGAGATACTCAAGTTTTTTTTCAATTGGATCAAAATGATATGAACCTTGACATATTTGGTCTATGCAGGAATAGCGAGCATTGAGCTCTGAAGTGATATTCTAAGAAAAACCTATAATATGCTATCCCTGTAGTTGTAGTACAAATACTGTAATACGAATACAACCATGCTGGAAAAATTACACAGTGATAACCTGTTACATACTTTTTATTCAGTAACTACATGTATATTCTTTACAACTGTTGTTGCAGGCAATACATATAGCCCGGGAGATTGTGGTTTGTACATCATGTGGAGCCAACAACCTAATGTGTGTGCCTTTATTTTTATATATTTGTACAAATTTACACTAATATAATAATGTTTAATACGTTTCCAGTAACTCTATTACAGCAATAATAACTAACAGAGGCTTTGTTCACACTGGGGTACTTTAGCGTATTTGTTCCCATAAGATACACTGGTGTTCCGTGCATCTGCTTGCAGGCAGTCCCATTCCAGTCTGTTGGGACTCAGTGGCTGCATGGACATGGCCACCGCTCCCAATTTGACATTCATGTGGCAGCACGTCCCCAAACTCACACTGTTCGGGGACTTGCACCCGCACTCCCACAGATGTCAGGTTGGGAGGAATTCACCTGTCACTTTAACCTGCACTTTTTTTCTTTTGTTTGTAGTATTGTACTGTTGCAGCAATGCCAGCACTAAATGCTACAGTGTATTTCCCATTAATTAGTGAACGTTTCTAAGGCTAGGTTCACATCAATGCAGGTGCGGAACTGCATGTAAATCGCACGCTTTCCCACACCCACAACAAAAACACGCTGCTGTTAGCAGATGTGCGAGAGTGCAATTAATTCCTAATGGCATCCCCACATGTTGGAAACTGCAGCGTGTTTTTCTGTGTTGGGAAAATCTTTACGTCTGGAGGAAAAGAAATGTAATCTCCAAACACGGAAAGGTTTCTTCACAGTGAGAGCTGTGAAAATGTGGAATAGACTCCCTCAAGAGTTGGTTCTGGCCAGCTCAGTGGATTGCTTCAAAAAAGGCCTGGACTGTTTCTTAGATACACAGAATATAACTGGATACTAACATTTGTAGGTAAAGTTGATCCAGGGAATATCCAATTGCCTCTCGGGGGATCAGAAAGGATTTTTTTTCCCAGCTTGAGCAATATGGATCATGCTTTGCTGGGGGTTTTTTGCCTTCCACTGGATCAACTGCGGGTATAGGACTATAACTTTTTTTTCTATGGTTGAACTGGATGGACTTTTTTGTCTTTTTTCAGCCATACTAACTATGTAATTATGTTACCACTATGTGGTTTCCCTGTGGTCACAATTTTAGAAAAAGTGCAGGGACCCTTTCTATGTGCTTCCTGCAGGGACAGCAGCCCGTTTAAATGAATGAACTGCCAAACGGACTCAGCAATATTATGGACCTAGCATAAGTGACAACTTTTATATTTAAAAAACATTTTGCTATTGGTTTTCTTAGGAAAATAAAAAATATAGAAATTTGCAGATCTAAGTGAAGGCAGAGTCACTAAATCATTAGTATATTAGCCTCAGAGCCCCCGTCTCACCTTCTTCTAGACCAGATGTACATCTACACTTGCATCTACAAAGCAGGCAGCACACTTACTGATTATCTGAAACAAAGAATCTGATAAGGGTAGGAACACGGAGAGTCCTTGTCTTAATTTAACATCCAGGTGCAGAGAGCGACAGGGCTCTATATTTGGCAGGGTTATGTTAGCAGGCTGTGAAAGGCTCTTGCTTTGCCTGCAGCATCAGTGCCTCAGCTCCTATTAAACCTTATACATTTATACACCTAAATAGTTTTCTAAGTGGAACTCCACTCGAAAAACTTTCTTTTTTTTTTGTCCTAGCACCAAGCTGCATGCAGAAAGCTCATATTAGTGAATGGACACACATCGGTGGTATGGACTTACCTGCATGACCAAATGTGACAGATAGACAGGGACGTGCACAGACCCTTTGCATCCAGGGCTGTGCAGCTGTCCATGTCAAACTTGGTTGTTGGCTGGTCAAGCCTGTCCCAAAGAAATCTAGAGTTCTCCACAATAGGTGATATCTTATACAGGGGAGGACTGACAGTTCATGGGGCCTCTGGGCAATAGGGGATCATGGGGCCCCTGTGTCCTTGACCACACTCAAAGCACACCCAAAAAAGCCTATAAAAGGTACCAGGGGCATTTCACGGGGCCCCCTACTTACATTGGGCTCTCGGGCAGTGCCCGAGTGCTCTAATGGTCAGTCCACCCCTGATCTTATACCACCTTGAGTCAGAAATTACATCTTCATTTCTGATGGAACATGCGCAGGGTGGGGCACGTGATCTGACATCGCTGCACACTCCACATGGTGGAGTTTTGATGTGCTATGTTTTCTCTGCTGCTTTGTGTATATATTATGTTAACAATAAATCTGGATCACTTTTATGGGTTACACTTTGTGTGATTTTTCCTTTGGCAAGATAACGTGTAATGTGAGTATTCCTGGAACTGAAGAGAAATAACTTGGGTTTGTTGGAGTAGTTCTTGACCAGATATCATTTATCCAGCACTGTTGGAAAGCCCTTCTAAGCTCCATATAATAAGGGGTCCCTGAATCCGGTAAGAGGCATATAATTGTGCTGATGGCATTGAAGGATTGTCCCCGATTGTGAGTTACTAGGTGTTAGATGTATTAAGTGGTCACAGAAATTCTCACTATATGCTTTTGAGGACTTGTATATGATATCACCTAATCTGATATGATATCACCATATTTCTTTGGAACAGTTTGTATTCATATGATTTTTGGATTTTGCACTTATTATTTTTGTATTACATTCAATATTGATTCAGAGTGATGGTGTTATACATTTATTTACAGAAAAGAAAAAAATTAATGAAACAGCGCTACACCAACCAATAATGTATACATAAAATCACATAAATATGTATATCATGTTTATACCAGATGGGTACGGAAACTGCAGTCCAAAATATCTCACAAAGCATGCACTTAAAATCTGTATATAAGGGGTTAATAGTCCTTTTTGACAGTCTCCTCAGAGTACACCATACCAATCTATCCGATTCACTGCTCTAAGTGCTAACCTCCACCATCAGCCTCTCACTTTAGGGATTTGACCTACGACAATTTTGGTCACACAGCGCTTTAACCCTTTTGGACCCAGGGCAATGGGAGACCCCCCTCCAGGCTGGTTATTGGTTCCTCTCCGATCTTCTTAATGGTCACAGATAAGTGCCCAAAATATAGTAAAAAATCATAGTATTTTATTAAAAATAAGAAAATCTCACTCACAGAAAAGGTGCACTAAGCTGGTGCACCACAGGGTACATGAGCTATCTTTCATATACAACTCCTCCAAAACCCTTCAGTGTGAGATCTGCAGCTTGTGGGTAAATGTCATCTCTGGCCCTAGTGTATTCTACCCGCCAGGCCTGTATGTACACCGTATGCAAGATCTCTCTACCAGTTTCTCTTGGATCACGTGATGAACAGGGTATATGCCACCGGCTCCCAGCCCTTACGCATTATACCAAAACTGTGGCTTTGTCAGAGGCTTTGTTGCCAACCTACCAGATCAAACTTCACTGACACAACACCAAATTTTTACTGGCACAGCCACGTTTTTACTGGCATTTCCAAAAGTTACAAAATTACAGTTTTAAGTACAAATTTCAGTATTTAGGCTACAAACAAGTACAATATGCTATTAGCAATGTAATTTAAGGTAGATATTAAGGCATAAAACATATTTCCTATTTTATTTTCAATATAGTAAGAAAGTAGATCAGGAACAGGACTCAGAAGGGCAAGAAATTAGAATGGGCAGGCACACACAGATGAATTTGACTCTCACAGTGATACTGACAGCAGTGTGCAGAAGCACAGATGATGTTGACACCTCACCGACATGACACATTCCCTCCACAGCCGCACCACCCACACAGAAGAATGCGGACCCGCGGGCGGGTGCCATTAGTTCTAATGGAATGCTGCCCGCACTGGAAATCACAACCTCACTGGGAACCGAGGTTCCCGTTCGAGCTACGTTTTTAGAAGTGCAGGGACTTCTTCCCCGTGTGTCCCGGGACACGGGAGTCCATTCAAATCAATGGGTTCTCATGCCCACGCAAAAAATGGTCAACAGGAATGCGGATATGTGAACCAGGGGTTAGTCCACTCCAGTCTAAACAGTACTGACGATCCCGCTCCAGGCTTGCCTTGCTCCTGTCCCGCAGACCCACACACAAGGCTCTGGCTGCTCCCTTGCACCATGACATCACACAACACGCTCATGCAACTCCTCTGCCAGACCCGCCCCTCGACACTGCCACCCGAACACACTGTAGCAGGTACTCAGATGGTCTCGGCTGGCTCAAAGCCATATTTTTAACTGGCAGCCTTTTTTCCTGTTGCTGGCATTTACTGGCAGGAACAAAGTGCCCATATATTACTGGATGAAAATAAAAATACTGAAGGTTGGCAACACTGGTCAGAGGGACTCTGACTCTTTTTTCGATCTGATTGTTATTCGGTGGCACTCCTGTGTATCATTTTATATCACTTATTGGTTGTCTTATGAATGTTGTGACTGAGTGAGTTACATAGATCCATACATTTATTTTACATGTTTATGGTATCTGTTTGTGGATATTAGTGGAAGCAGCTATCATTTCTTTGGATGGGTATGTAATTCTTTAGGTGGATTTAATTTTAATTTTTGATGTTTACATCAACACAGAGATCTCTAGAGTGTAGTAAGTCCACATAGCCAACGTCTGCATAGAGATCACTAGAGTGTGGTAAGTCCACATAGCCAACGTCTGCACAGAGATCACTAGAGTGTGGTAAGTCCACATAGCCAACGTCTGCACAGAGATCACTAGAGTGTGGTAAGTCCACATAGCCAACGTCTGCACAGAGATCACTAGAGTGTGGTAAGTCCACATAGCCAACGTCTGCACAGAGATCACTGGAGTGTGGTAAGTCCACATAGCCAACGTCTGCACAGAGATCACTGGAGTGTGGTAAGTCCACATAGCCAACGTCTGCACAGAGATCACTGGAGTGTGGTAAGTCCACATAGCCAACGTCTGCACAGAGATCACTGGAGTGTGGTAAGTCCACATAGCCAACGTCAGCACAGAGATCACTGGAGTGTGGTAAGTCCACATAGTCAACGTCTGCACAGAGATCACTAGAGTGTGGTAAGTCCACATAGTCAACGTCTGCACAGAGATCACTGGAGTGTGGTATATTCACATAGCCAAAGTGTTTCTGTTCACTAATATGGACTTTCTGCATGCAGTTCATTTCTGTGACGGAAATGGGCGCTAGATGGGGATTCTAGCATGCATTGCTAAGTGGTTGTAAACCCTTACATATTCCCAGTGAAGTGACTGGCCTCAGGTGATACACAGAAATGAAACAAATCCTCCCACATAAGTTATACCTGTTTATCTGCAGTCTTCTCTTCTCTAAATCCATTCAAAATCCAAAATTCATAAGCTTGTCTGAGCTTTAAAAAAAACAAGGGCAGAGACTTGCAATTACATACTGCAGAGCCCAGTGAGGATAGCTCTGAGATTTGATTGGAGGGAAGGGACACACTCCCTCCACACAGCACACAGAAAAAGAGCTGAGGCTGTCAATCTGCTGGAGGTCCCTCCCCTGCCATCTTTTTTCTCTTGGTGTCAGGAAAAGTTGTCAGAAGTGACTCATGCTGATAACAGAGTCAGGAGGCAGCAGACACAAATGACACTTAGTGCTCTAGATAGAGACAAGTACACACTATAGAGGGATATTGTCAGGTATCCTGGTATGACCAGAGATGTGTGGACTGACACAGGGAAATGCAGGCTTCAAGTATGTTGTAAAACAATATAATTTATTAAAGACTATACAGTACATCCAAACACACAGTGCAAAAACCAAACCTCCAACAGATCACAATATGTGCAGGAACACAAGCGTAGTCAGGCAGGCTGGGTCGGTAACTATCGGGCAGACAAGGTACAAAGGAGCAGGCAGGAGAGTGGTCAGGAATAGCCGGGGTCGGTGCAGGCAGAGTTCTAGCAGAGTCAAGATCAGGCAGGAAGCAAACAGGATACAGATACAGGGGCTCATGGGAACAAACACCAAGGCACTGATTGCAGGCCTGGTCCTGCTTAAATACACCACCTGCAATCTGCCTCAGGTGATGGCTTGACTGCAGGAGTGAGATTCTGGCTGCTGAGAGCACCCGCTGGCCAGCACTGGTACTGCAGCCCACAAGGCAGGTGAGCCCCAGCACCACCTGTGGTGAGTCCATTCCTGACAGATATGCTTTGTTCATATTATTTCTTGTCTTATGTTTACAACCACTTTAGGTATGACATCTAAATACAGCCCATTTTATTTGATGTAACAAGTGCCTGGGTGCATGGCATACAACTATGAAATCAACTTTAAAAAAGCAGTGATAGTCTTTAAAACGACTTTTGCCACCCAATACTTGTAAAAACTGAACAAGAAAGACAAAGCCATCTATTTCTGCAGCTGCAGTTTTGATACCAGCAGGTATTTGGTTTTGCTTGGTTCCCCTGGTAACAGCTCATTGCTTTGATTGCATAAGCACCCATGAGTATATTGGTCAGATTAGCATTTATTACACAGTAGAATTCTCCTCATGTAACAGAAAACAGTCTCTGGGGATTCTGTGGACAACTCAAGCTTGTGGAAAATGTTTAGCTGCTTTTCCTTTCCTGTTCTGTATAAATAAATATATGACACAAGTACTTGTCATTTTCAAGGAGATTATTGAAAGAACAATTCTGATTGGTTGTTGTGGGTTGATGCTCGTTGAACACCATCGTTTACATGATTACATAATATCTATCTCTTTATACGTTATGTAAAATTCATACTTCAGGTTTGCCAGCTTTTGCTTTGAGTGGCCGGCTTATCGCTTAGGTTATCAGGTCTCTGGGTACCAGGTTCAGTTCTTCGTCAGACAAGCAGGGCCTGGGGTGGCTGCTGGAGGGAGGATTCTGCTCTTTCCTTCCTCTGATGGCAACCTACTGTGAGAGCAAGAGAGCCTTGGGAGGGCTGACACTGAGAACAGACCTCCTTCTCAGTGTGGGTGCTTACCGGGGAGTGAGGCTGGACTTTCCTTCTTCCTCTCCTGTTCTTGTCATATGAGCAGAGACGGGGAGGAGGAGAAGTTGCCCTCATTCCGGAGAAGCACTGAAATCTGAGTGCATAAGGGGAGCTACTCAATCCCACAGCTCCCCTTTCAACTTCAAAGCACCAAAAGAGCCCCTTATCCCCCTGATCTCCCTCAAAGTTCCCGCACAGTGAACACAGAGGGCCACTTGCTTGGCTCCATTCACAGTATGTACTGTGTTTTTTTTTTCAATGTTTGAATTCAAGGCGTTCTCTGATTGGAGGAGGTGGAGGAATGGGGTGATTACATCATATTCTGCACCTTGTCCAATCAGAGAATGCCTTGTATTCCTTGAACAAAATATAAATGTGCAAAGTCTGGGCACAGCTTCAGTTCAAAGCTGAACTCCAGCCAAAAACTATTTTTGCCATGTGAACTGTAAAAATGAACTCACGCTAATGAAGTGTGTCCATGTGTCTAGGCCTGTAGCATTATGTACATCTCTGGCATTCACTCAGCCCTGTACAGTGTAGTATAGAGTACTTCTGAAAAGAATGCAAGAAGTTTACTGAATGAAGGTGACAGAGTGCGAGCAACCCGCTGTGAGTACTCCAGCTGAAACTGTACCTCTCTGCACTGGATGTTTGGTGCTCATTGTAAAGAGGTGAGTAAAATGCAGAGTTATACACAACACTTCAGCCTGGACACTTGATTCAGTGAAGACTGGAGGTATTAGGTGATATCTTTCACAGTCTTGTCATTTAGGGCCCTCTCACAAGGGCATTCTGATCTGGTCAGCCTATCAGTTTTTCACCTCAATGCAGCTCTATGAGTAGCCTGATGTACTCTCATGGGTCCCCTGCTGAACAGAGCAGAGCAACTCTGTGTGAATGAGCCCTTAAGGGCCCTTTCTCTCTAATATTCAGCTAATTTGATCCCATTTCTGACAGAGAGGAAAGGGTCAAACAAGTATGCCTTGTAGGCAACCAACATCCTTCATATCAACTGATGGTGTCATTGGTTATTAGGACGCCGGTGGCTAGAAGGTTGTAATGGTGCACAATGAAAACCTAAAACTTTGTGTAACTAAAAGGCATGCTTGATACATCTGTTGGCTTGTATACAATTTTTAGGCATTTTTTGCAAGGTACCCCTGAAGAAACCTCAAGGCACCTCAAGGTTGAAAAAGGCTGTTCTAGACAAGGAAGGGAAAGGTGGAGCCTGACCCAAATATAAGGCCTTTTTTATCTTCTTGCCGACCAGCCACTGTAGAAATACGGTGGCAGGTCGGCATGGCAGGGCAAAACCACGTTTTAAAACGTGCGTTTGCAAAACAGGTAGGGGCGTGCGCAAGGTGCGTGCCCGCCCTACCCGTCCCACCGATCGCAGCCGCGGCTGTCAGTTAGCGGCAATCACTGACAGAGAGCAGGGCTGCAGTAGCTCTGCTTTCTGTCAGTTCCCTGACAGCTCCTGACATGCTGATCCGGAGAGAAGAGTTTATCTCTCCCGATCAGCGTGTCCCCGTGCAGTACACACCCCCGCCCCCTAGAAAAACACTCCCCTCACACAGTTAACCCTTTCAGTAAATAAAAAAGTTAACCCCTTCCTCCCCAGTGCCATTAGTACAGTGTCAGTGTTTTTTTTTTGTACTGACCACTGTATTGGTGTCACTGGGGATGTCAGTGACCCCAAGTCAGTTCCCCCCAGTGTCAGAATGTCCGCCGCAGTCCTGCCATAAGTCGCTGAACGCCGCCATAAGTCACTAATCACTGCCATTATTAGTATAAAAAAAAAATTAAAAATCCCAGTATCTTTCCCGCCCTTTGTAAACGCTATAACTTTCATGTAAACCAATTAATTTACAGGTATTGGGGTTTTTTTTTTAGCAAAGACATGTAGCAGAATACATTTTGGCAGAAATTTATGACTAAAATTGATTCTTACATTTTTTTTTACTGGACATGTTTTATAGCAAAAAGTCCAAAATATTGTTTTTTTTCCTCAAAATTGTCAGCCTTTTTTTTTATAGCGCAAAAAATAAAAACCGCACAGGCAATCAAATACCACTGAAAGAAAGCTCAATTTGTGGGAAAAAAAGGATGTAAATCTCATTTATGTACCGTATTGCATGACCGCGCAATTGTCCGTTGAACTAGCGCAGCGCTGTATAGCAAAAAAATGGCGTAAATTGCAGTATCTATACCATAGTTTGTAGATGCTATAACTTTCACACAAAGCAATCAATACACACTTATTGGGATTTTTTTTACCAAAAACATGTAGCAGAATACATTTTGGCCTAAATTTATAACCAACTTTGAGTTTACTATACAGTCAGGTCCATAAATATTGGGACATCGACACAATTCTAACATTTTTGGCTCTATACACCACCACAATGGATTTGAAATGAAACGAACAAGATGTGCTTTAACTGCAGACTGTCAGCTTTAATTTGAGGGTATTTACATCTAAATCAGGTGAACAGTGTAGGAATTACAACAGTTTGCATATGTGCCTCCCACTTGTTATGGAACCAAAAGTAATGGGACAGAATAATAATCATAAATTAAACTTTCACTTTTTAATACTTGGTTGCAAATCCTTTGCAGTCAATTACAGCCTGAAGTCTGGAACGCATAGACATCACCAGACGCTGGGTTTCATCCCTGGTGATTCTCTGCCAGGCCTCTACTGCAACTGTCTTCAGTTCCTGCTTGTTCTTGGGGCATTTTCCCATCAGTTTTGTCTTCAGCAAGTGAAATGCATGCTCAATCGGATTCAGGTCCGGTGATTGACTTGGCCATTGCATAACATTCCACTTCTTTCCTTTAAAAAACTCTTTGGTTGCTTTTGCAGTATGCTTTGGGTCATTGTCCATCTGCACTGTGAAGCGGTGTCCAATGAGTTCTGAAGCATTTGGCTGAATATGAGCAGATAATATTGCCCGAAACACTTGAGAATTCATCCTGCTGCTTTTGTCAGCAGTCACATCATCAATAAATACAAGAGAACCAGTTCCATTGGCAGCCATACATGCCCACGCCATGACACTACCACCACCATGCTTCACTGATGAGGTGGTATGCTTAGGATCATGAGCAGTTCCTTTCCTTCTCCATACTCTTCTCTTCCCATCACTCTGGTACAAGTTGATCTCGGTCTCCTCTGTCCATAGGATGTTGTTCCAGAACTGTGAAGGCTTTTTTAGATGTCATTTGGCAAACTCTAATCTGGCCTTCCTGTTTTTGAGGCTCACCAATGGTTTCCATCTTGTGGTGAACCCTCTGTATTCACTCTGGTGAAGTCTTCTCTTGATTGGTGACTTTGACACACATACACCTACCTCCTGGAGAGTGTTCTTGTCTGGCCAACTGTTGTGAAGGGTGTTTTCTTCACCAGGGAAAGAATTCTTCTGTCATCCACCACAGTTGTTTTCCGTGGTCTTCCGGGTCTTTTGGTGTTGCTGAGCTCACCGGTGCGTTCCTTCTTTTTAAGAATGTTCCCAACAGTTGTTTTGACCACGCCTAATGTTTTTGCTATCTCTCTGATGGGTTTGTTTTGTTTTTTCAGCCTAATGATGGCTTGCTTCACTGATAGTGACAGCTCTTTGGATCTCATCTTGAGAGTTGACAGCAACAGATTCCAAATGCAAATAGCACACTTGAAATTAACTCTGGACCTTTTATCTGCTCATTGTAATTGGGATAGTGAGGGAATAACACACACCTGGCCATGGAACAGCTGAGAAGCCAATTGTCCCATTACTTTTGGTCCCTTAACAAGTGGGAGGCACATATGCAAACTGTTGTAATTAGTACACCTTTCACCTGATTTGGATGTAAATACCCTCAAATTAAAGCTGACAGTCTGCAGTTAAAGCACATCTTGTTTGTTTCATTTCAAATCCATTGTGGTGGTGTATAGAGCCAAAAATGTTAGAATTGTGTTGATGTCCCAATATTTATGGACCTGACTGTATATTTTTTATAGCTGAAATTAAAAAATATTTTTCTTCAAAATTTTTGGTCTTTTTTTTGTTTATAGCGTGAAAAATAAAAAGTGCACAGGTGATCAAATACCACCGAAAGAAAGCTCTATTTGTGTGAAAAAAAGGACATAAATTTCATTTGGGTGCAGCATTGCATGACCGCGCAATTATCAGTTGAATTAGTGCAGCGCCGAGTAGCAGAAAGAGGCCTGTCATTAAGGGGGGTAAATCCTAAGGAGGGCAAGTGGTTATATGACCAGTGAAAGCTCAATTAGCAGCCGAATGTAAACGGACTCCAGTGTACATCAGGCTTCCTTCCATCTGTCATGTTTAGGTCCAGAAAAATGGAAAAGAATGCAGTGTTTTCTGTCTTTTTCTGGACCTGGACAGACTCAGAGACACAAGCCCATTTACAACAGCCAGCCCATAGAGCTGTATGGAGATTCTGATTAGGTCCACCTGGAAAACATATATATGTATATTTTTAAATGTTACAATATTATGATGATAAGGCCCTAAATGGATAAAAACTATCATTTTGTCATTGCTTATATGGGACTGTAGGCAGTATTCTTTATTCTATAATAATAAAAGACCACAACTCTTATTGTTTGGCGCTAACTTGGCTGCGGTCCTTTTATCATTGGTGTAAATATCATTCTTTATAATAACTCTTTATTTTTATATATTAGCTTACTAATAATTGTAAAACATTTTTACTTAAACTAATATTACTCAAACCCCCAGCTTAGTCACTACAACTCAATCTGTACTTATTAACACAACACTTATCAACCATATGTATTAACCATACAGCTTTTTGCAATTAACATACTTACGTAATCTACCATAATTTAACATGATATTTACCAATAATAATTGGCCGCAACAAACAAAGGGGCAGGAGGGAAGGGTACACCACAGAGATGCCTCCCATGTTTCTGTTTTTTCCATTAATAGACCCCCCTTTTATAGCCCTCTCCTCTCTCCTATTCTTCTCCCTATTGGTCACTTTTTCTTCCAGGAATGTCCAGGTGTAGTGAGGGGCTAACTCCTATTTTCTAGAAGCTACCCCATTATATTAGTATACCATGGGGGGGGGTTAAAACTATCCAGGTGTAGTGGGGGGCTAAATACTCCTATTTTCTAGAAGCTTCCCCATTATATTAGTATACCATGGGGGAACTTGAAACTTAAACGTTTTTTACTCGTCCTCACACCAATGGGGGGGGACTAAAAACCCTACTGACCTACTAGAATGTTCCCCCACTGTATGGACTTGAAACTTTATTTCCCCTGCCACAGTCCCATAAGAAAAGGGGGGGCCTTTTTAAACCCCCCTTTTCTTTTTCTATTCCATAGATAGAGCTCATAAGCACTCGTATAAAACTTCAGAACTTACCTATATAAATCTACTGAAAGAGCTGGATCAGAGTTGAGTCTAGTAAAACAAAGGCATACATTGTTTCATTATAATGAACAGCACTGAGTTTCATGTGATATGTGATAAAGCTGTTTTTGCACCTGATATATCATGCACGTCTCAGTGATCAGAATTATTTTTAATACAAACCAATCAAGCTTGGAATGAGAAAGTACCAAATAGAGTTATGTTATACAATAACATCTATGTGTGTAGTATAGTAAACAGTAATATCAAGGCAATAGTAAACAAAGGTATCCCTACTGAATTGGGTAAAACCAAGAACATAGGACATAAAAGTTACGGCACGTTTCATTACAAAGAATATAGCCTAAGATAGAATCACAACACTATGTGCAATAAAACTGAAGCAGAGAATATAAAGAAAACTAAAGCTTTTGCCCTTAGCAAACATACAGAGTCCTTCTTTCATTTTCCCAGTGGATGAGAAGTGAAACCTGATTGGTTGCTGCAAGCATCATTTCTGTGTTTGGGCCAGTTTTGATAAACTAGCTTCTCTTTTTCTGATAGGGATTGGTAATGCAGTTAATTGCACCAACGCTAAATTTAATGTCTTCGGATAGCGTGTTTTAAGTCAGGCTGTTACCAAGGCTAATCTGCCTAATTGAGTGGATGGTATTAGGCCCCTGTGACATAAATGTACAGATTTGAGTAGCTGAGATGTGACCTGTAGCAATATGTAATCGTAAATTTAGTTCATTCCTTGTCATTAAAGAAATATTCAGTCATAGGTATTCAGAAACAGATGGTCACCACTTAGCATCTGAAGGGACATAGCTTCCTCTGGAAGTGACACCTGGGTGCCAATAAGATTTGTCTATAATCAGACTTTGCCACCTTCCTGAAGTTTAAAAGAGGAACGCAGACGTTTCGGCTTCATGACACCAGGGGACTCCATTGTGTCTGGGGAGCCCTGACAAATATACACAGATCAAAGGAGTAGATTTCATCTCTCCTAAAAGCTAAAATATTAGTTGCAGAGAGATGAAAATACTTCCTTCTGATTGGGCACTCTGTGGGCTACATCTGCATGTAAAAACCGTATTTGTGACCTAGGTAGAATGCTAGAAAAATGCAGGAAATGGTTATGTGGCGCCGGATGGCGAGAGCTGAACAGTGATTGGTACTGTCACGATCGGACTGATGCGCTGGTGTCGGAAATTCAATCCCTGACTTGGTGATTCAAACCGTTCCTGGTCCAATCGACTTTGGGCATTCCAGTACCCAGAGTGTCCTGTAAGCTGGTACAGGAACACCCCCCAGAGTCAATTGGCCAAGAACTAATGTCCTGCCCACGTCCATATTCCCATAAATTGAGGACCCTGGGATATGGACGTTGTGATTCGTATGGCGCTAGTTCTCTCGACTTTTTCTGACTTGCTCCAGTCGCAGGATAAATCTTGGTAAAAGTTTTATTTCTGTTTTTTATTCCCTTTTAATTTATAGTCAATAGTCAATTGTGTGTCTTCTTGTATTTGTTGTATTTTCTGTAACTTTTTATACTTTACATATTTTATGCACTGCCCACTTTGGGATATTAAATCATAAACATAACAAGTGACTTCTGGGTGTTTAAGCACGGGCTCATATCTCCGGAGAGATTAGATTGTATTGTATATTAGTGTGTTTAAATGCTCGGTCAAGTTAATTGCCTATCTGTATGCAAGTGCACTGTGTGTTGGCAGATTGCATGCAGATTGTAAAGGTAACAGGTCTACCAGACGGAGATCTGTGTGTGTGTGGTGTCCCAGCAGGCCAGTAAAACTGTTGGGTGGTGGCAAGCTACTGTTTGTGGTGTGTCTGGTGTGGAGGTGTGTGGACAGTGGAAGAGTGATTAACACCGGGGTTCTGGCTTGTAGGATAGCTGGAAATATTTTTATTCAAAAATAGATCTTGCAACCAGCAAACATATTTTTTACAAAAGTATAAAAAATAAATAAATAAATAACATAACATAAACTTCCTACCAGAAATAAACAAAGAAAAAACTGGATACATCTCCAGGACATGATATGGCCTACCAGCATACATAAATAACATATCCCTTATGAGGAGAAACCTCACACACTTTAAATTATTCACCTATATGGCGTTGATAAAACTAGAAAACTTACTATACTACCCAACAAAGGCCAAGAAACCTAGACCTTCAGGTGTCCGTGACCATTCTCAAAAAGAGACCTTCAACCAAAATCTAAGGGGGTGAAAAAGAGGAGAAAAGCAGGACAGCAACCACACCAAGAGATCAACAGACTGCCGCTACAGGCCTGATATTCCTCCACGCCTTTATCCAGACCCTTCGCCTCAGCCTGTCTTTCTCAAGACCCCGAATTTTCCCAACCTCACCAAGGATGTCACACACCACCACCTGAACAGGAAGGACCTTCTGCCGAATGGAAACCTGACACCGAGCATTCCAGGTGTAGTAACGGACAACTAGACAAACTAGAAACAGTGTGTCCAAATCAAAACCAGCATGACTTTCCAATGCCCCATATACCCACTCTGCATAAGACATGCAGTGCAGGAAAGGGATGTCCAGAGCCCTCCCCACCTCTTTATACACCTCTACATTGAAGGGACATTGAAGCAAGAAGTGGTCCATACTTTCCACCTCACCCCCACACTCCGTCCTCGGACAACCACGGTTATCCAGAGAACGGCACTTCAAATTTCCCCTCACGTAGAGCCTGCCGTGGAACGCAAGCCAGGCCTGGTCCCTAAACTTTAAGGGAATCCTCTCCATATTTAACAATCTCAGACCCTCCCGCAAAATATGGCCTGGGCAATCCTTCAAGGCCAGAGGTGCATGGAATGCCGAGGCCACGACCCTCTCCCTCAGGAGCCTCCCAGGGAGTGACCGGACCTCCTCCGCAGTCACACACCACCGCCTAAGTATCTTCAAACACGGGGCGACATAAGCCGGGAGCTTACCGTGCTTGACCCTCAGGCTTCTCACTGGCCCGCCTCTCTCCCAACAGTTCAGAAAAGGCCTAAACCAGACTTGGAAAAAACCTACCCATGCAGGCGGACTCTCTTTTAACATGCTACCAATATTATGTTTAATAAACAGCAGAGAGAAGAAAACAACTGGGTTGACCATACCTAGGCCACCCTCCCGCCTGGATCGGTACGTCACATCCCGCCTCACAAGGTTCAGCCTGTTTCCCCACAATAGCTGGAAAAAACAGCTGTAGACTCTCGTATAGAGAGATTCTGGCAAGAGACAGACGAAACTGACGTACAAGAAAATGGGGACCAAGTAAGTTTTAATTAGGTCAACTCTTTCCCTTAGGGACAAACACCACCCCTTCCAGCATCTCACTTTATTATCAGCATCTGACAGCCTGGATTCCCAATTTGCTTTGCTATAATCCTCCGGGCCAAATTCGATGCCTAACACTTTGATCTTCTGTCGGGGCTCTGGGAAGACTTCCGGAAGCTCGAAGCCCTCACCTTCCCTGCCCATCCAGAAAACTTCACATTTATCCTGATTGATCTTGGAGCCTGATGCTTCTGCATACTGTTCCATCACCGAGACCACCTCCTGCGCCTCACTGGCCCCGGAGATGAAAACAGACACATCATCAGCATAGGCCACGACCCTCAAAGGCGGCTCACCAGTTGCACCCACCGGCACCCCGCCCAACACCCCGCCATCGAGCCTCCTAATAAAGGGATCGATGGCAAAGGCATAGAGCAGAGGGCTCAGCGGACATCCCTGGCGGACCCCCGAACCGACCTCAAAGGGCCGTCCAACCCAACCATTGACCAACATGAAGCTCTCAGCCCCTTTGTACAAAGTCTGCAACCAACCAATGAACCTCCCCTCCAGACCATACCTGTAAAGGAGATGCCAGAGGTACTTGTGGTCGACCCGATCAAAAGCCTTAGCTTGATCCAACGCCAGCAAGTACTTCCCACAGCCATCAGCCCTGCACCGCTCCAGAGCCTCCCGGACAGCTAACACCGCTGAGAAGGTGCTCCTGCCCTGGACCGAGCAGTGCTGCTGCTGTGAAAGTAGACCGTCTGCCACTGACGACAAGCGCCAGAAAAGGATCTTGGCCAGGATCTTTCTATCGACGTTGAGCAGGCTAATGGGGCGCCAATTCTCAATCATCGTAGAATCCTTACCCTTTGATAGCAAAATCACAGCTGACTTCCTCATGGAGGGAGGGAGTGAGCCCTCTTCAAAACAGCAATTAAAAACCTCCGCCAGGAGAGGTGCCAAGCGAGATTTAAAGGTCTTAAAAAACTCCGCTGTCAAACCGTCTGGCCCCGGTGTCTTTTTAATGGCCAAACTGTCTATCGCTTTGGCAACCTCTTCAACTGTGATCTCACCTGTCAAACTTGTGGACGGGGTGTTATTCTCCAACCCTGGTGTAGAATCCAGGAAGCTTGACATCCCTGCCCGGTCAAGGTGCTTCTCCCTCAGAAGATTTTCAAAAAAAGCCCTCGAGACCTCCAAGATCCCTGACCTGGATTTTGTCACGGATCCCGTACTATCTTTCAGACCACTGATCGTTTTGGCTGCTATGCTCTGTTTGCAGTTCTGGTAAGGGTCGGGCGAGTGATATTTCCCATAATCCCTTTCCAGAACCAAAGAGGCATGCCGATCATACTGATGTTTCCTTAAGAGAAGCTTAACCTCTGAGATTGCCCCAGAATCTCCACCCTCTGAGACAAGGCGGTCAAGCTTCCTCCGCAACTGCTGATAGGCAATGTATTTCACAAGTTGTTTCTTCTTACCTAGGGCCTTGAAAAACCTGCTGATCCGCACTTTGGTAAGCTCCCACCACTCCGACTTACTGCCGCAGAAATCCAGGATGGTCTCCTGTGCTTGAAGAAAATCCTCAAAGGATCGTCTCACTTCTTCGTCCTCCAGCAGAGCCGAATTCAACCTCCAAACACCCCTTCCCTTCAGCAGCGCATCTGAAGCATTCAAAGCCACAGTCAATAAAAGGTGGTCAGAAAACTCCACTGCCCGACACTCAGGTGCCGAGAAAGCAGAGTCCCCCTTTAAAAAAAACCTATCTATCCTACTCTCACATCTACCTCTTCTAAAAGTGAACCCCGTGCTGTCCGGGCTGCACTTAACCAAGGCATCCACCAGACCTGCTTCCCTGACTATCGTATTTAAAAAAATGCTGTCATATCCCAGCCTGTCAGTGGAGCCTTTCCTGTCTTTGAGCCTAGTAATGGTGTTAAAATCACCTCCAAAGACAACCTGCCGGGACGTAAAAAGGAATGGCTTAATCTTTGTGAAAAGGCATTTCCTATCCCACGTAGACTGGGGACCGTATATATTAATAAGACGTAATTCCTGCCCCTTCACAAGGACGTCTAAGACCAAACACCTTCCAATCTCCACCTCAAGGACCCGCCGACACGTTACCATGCCGGAAAAAAGTACCGCAACTCCGCTGTAAAGCTCAGCCGCAAGAGACCAAAAAGATGGGCCACACCTCCACTCTCTCTTTGCCAGATGTAAATCGGCCAGGCAATTAAGCCGGGTCTCTTGCAAAAACAAAACATCAGCACCAATCTTGCTGAGCAAAAATAAGGCTGTACTACGAGCACTTACAGATTTAATGCTGGCAACATTAATGGTTGCCACCTTTATCGGAGCGGGAACTGCCATTAGGATACTTGAGATGGACGTTTCTTAACCTTTGTTTTCCCACCCTTTCCCGGAGGCCTAGACCTCTTTAGGGAACCCCCAGCATCCTCATCCTCCATCGGGGATAGGAACTCACCTATGTCCCCATCCTCCCCCGACAGAGTCCCAAACCTGTTGGTCAGATGTACCTCCTCTACATCTAAAGAGGAGAGGGAAGATGCAGGGGAAATTAAAGGCCTATTCCTATTTCCCTTCCCCACTACAGACCACCCATCCCCCTTATTCTCTGTCCCAGACCCCTCAACCCCAGGACCTGAGCCTGAACACTCCTGCTTACCTCCCGACATCCCATCCCCCTTCACCTGACTCCTCCGTCGACGAGGGAGCAAAACTGGAGAAGAAGTCCCTGAGGGCCCCGCAACCCCTGCTCCCTTAGCAGCCTCCTTGATTTTTGATTGGCTGGAGGAGGGAGACACACGAGGAGGGGCAGATGACAACTGGGAAGAGACAGAAACAGGGAATACTAACAACAGGGGGAATGACAGACACATTGGGGGACACACTAGGTGCCCCTGAGGCTGGCCCAGCATCAACTGTTGGTTCAACCAAAACCCGACCTGCCTCTACTTCCTTAGCCTCCTCAGCCTCCATTCTAGCCAGCTCTTCCATCACCCCTGGCAGGTTGTGCAGAGCCTCTGGGCAATTACTGTAAGAGTGACCCAACTCCTGACACAGATTACATCTGATTTGATTGCAGTCTTTAGCTACATGACCAACCTCTTGGCACAATGAGCATTTCAGTACACTGCACCCAGAGGCAAAGTGCCCTTTGCTCCCGCATCTGTGGCATACTTTGGGCTGGCCTGCATAAAAAATGACCAGCCTATCTTTGCCAATGAAGGCTGATGATGGGATATGACTCACTATGTTACCCTGCACTCGCAGCTTCACCACCTCTGTCCATCCCCCCGTCCATATACCCCTGTCATCAAGCTGTTTTCTCAGTGGACTCAGTACTTCCCCGAAGCGACTCAACCATACTACCAGGTCTGCCGCCGGTATGGACTCGTTCCTGACGAGTATTGTGATGTTTTTGACTACCTGCTGCCTGGAGACCACCTTTGGCCTCAGTCCCTCCCACCTGGGGGTATCCCCCCACCCCCCTTCATACCTCTGCCAGAACAGATCAAGGCTCTCTGGCCTCACAAAGGAAACATCGTATTCACCTGTGCCAATGGGTGCAATAAAGGCAAATATGTCCCTGGCACAGAAGCCCATGTCCAATATACGATCAATAACCTCCCTTCTAGTGGGGGTGGGACTCCCACCCTCCCACTTTATTTGTACCACATTCCTTCTCTTTATCACAGTGCCTGCCTCCCCAACTCGTGCCTCTGAGGACCTCACTGCACTCTGCCCACCTCTCACGGCTGCAGAGTAACTCAACACTGGCTTGGGAGCTGTGACAGATCTAGGGACAGAAGGATCAGCTGAGCTGGGACGGGTGCAGAGATGGGACCAGGGGTGGGACCACAGGCGGGTGCAGAAGCAGGAGCCTGGCCAGAGGTAGGGGTAGGACTAGCAACGGGAGCTGAGACCGGAGCAGAGGCAGGATCAGAGGTGGGTACACAGACTGCTGCCTGCACTGCTGTAGAGACGGGAACATGGGTGTGAACACTGGCAAGAGCCAGAACATGGGCGGGTACTGAGACGGGAGCTGCCATAGCAGAGGCAGAAACATGTGCGGGAACACCACTGGGAGCCATGACTGCAGCAGGGGTGGGTACTGAGACGGGAGCCGCCATAGCAGAGGCGGAAACATGTGCGGGAACACTACTGGGAGCCATGACTGCAGCAGGGGTGGGTACCGAGATGGGAGCCGCCGTAGCAGAGGCGGAAACATGTGCGGGAACACCACCAGGAGCTACGACTGCAGCAGAGGTGGAAACACGTGCGGGAACACCACTGGGAGCCATGACTGCAGCAGAGTTGGAAACATGTGCGGGAACACCACTGGGAGCCATGACTGCAGCAGAGTTGGAAACATGTGCGGGAACACCACTGGGAGCCATGACTGCAGCAGAGGTGGAAACATGTGCGGGAAACCCACCAGGAGCCATGACTGCAGCAGAGGTAGAAACGTGTGCGGGAACACCAACGGGAGCCATGACTGCAGCAGAGGTGGAAACATGTGCGGGAACACCACTGGGAGCCATGACTGCAGCAGAGGTGGAAACATGTGCGGGAACACCACTGGGAGCCATGACTGCAGCAGAGTTGGAAACGTGCGGGAACACCACTGGGAGCCATGACTGCAGCAGAGGTGAAAACATGTGCGGGAACACCACTGGGAGCCATGACTGCAGCAGAGGTGGAAACATGTGCGGGAACACCACTGGGAGCCATGACTGCAGCAGAGGTGGAAACATGTGCGGGAAACCCACCAGGAGCCATGACTGCAGCAGAGGTGGAAACATGTGCGGGAACAGCAGCGTCAGCAGGGATGGAAACACTGTCAGAGCAAAGACCTGAAGCAGACACAGCTGCAGCTGAGTCAGGCACACACATGGGATCCAGGTCATCTAATACCACAATAGGCACAACATTACCAGCAGACATGACAGAACCGTCCATAGCTTTACTTACAGTCCCTGGTGCTTCCTGCAGCTTCACTGCTGCACCGCTCACCTCTCTCAAGCTGACTGCCTTCTCTATCTCACTGGGCAAACGCTCCAGTAGAACAAAAGCAGCTCTCTCCTTTCTCCTGGGTCTCACAGGTTTGGGAACCACATCATCCTCTGGGTCAGTGTCTGCTGAGGAAAACGCAAACTGTCTCCCCTGCAGGGGGGACTCCAGTTCCCCAATAAACTCCATCACCCCCTCTGTAGCTTCATCCGGCACCTCTGAAGCCCAATCTCTCACCGGCTGCTGGGGAGGGATAGATCCCTGCTCCTCTTCCACCGTCAGGGCCTCCATGGCTTCCTCTTCATGCTGACACTCTGTTGCTGGGGCTGCTGCTGCATGATCGGAGGAATCCTCTGATGACAGGGTCTCCACCCGGCCTCTCCCAGATGCAAAGGACTTTTCCCGGGCAAGTTTAAATCGCTCCTCATTGACATACCGCTCTCTGAGGGCGCTGCTTGCAGCTTTGAGCGTGGCCACGAGGTCTCCTTGCACCCGGACGGCTCGCTCCATTTCCTCCAGCTTTGGCCGCATGGCCTGACGTTTTGTGCTCCGTACACGGTCATAGGCAGCCTTAAAACGCTTCAACTCCATCTTCATTTGCTTCAGCTTCTCCTCCTCGCTCCCAATCCTTCTGATATGAGATGTCACTCTCCCCCTGTAAGCCGTATAGTTTTCACCTGCTTTAGGACCTTTTCCCAGGTCCTCCACTGGCATGGCATCAGGACCGGTACTAAGTGTCCCTGGGGGGTCGCCTCCACCCGGATCACGGCCGGGCTCCGCCATCCTTTTTGGGATGGGCTCCAAAATTGAGCCCCAGGCTCCAGATGAGGCCTGTGGAGCTCAGGACAGTCAACACACACACAGCAGTCTGCAACAACCACGCCCACTTCCTTCTAATGACGACCAGCTGTAGGATAGCTGGAGGAATCCTAGAAGGGTGTGTGATTGCTGGGCTGCTCCTCAACCCTAGTTAGTGCATCAGATTGTATGTAAGATTTGTATCTGCCAGTGTGTGGTCGGCCGGCTGGATTGAAGTGGAGTCTCCCTCCAGTGGTGGCCAAGAGGTAGTGCGGGCTGTGAAAGTGTATCACGGGCGGTCTTATATACTTTATATATTAGAAGTTAAGTCCCCCTTATTCCCTCTTACCCCAAGTCACGGCCGTACGTACATGCCTCGGTTAGCTAGTCGCTGTGGGCATGGTGTGTGGGTGGACTGTGACAGCCCCCCTTTTTTCAGAAAAAACTTTCAGACATAGGTCTGATAGTACCATCTCCACTTGCATCCTTCATGGCCATGAGAATGATGGATGACCTAAACCAAAGGGCTAAGCTCAGCCATTATTCTCTTAAACTGGAGTGGGGGAATACAGCAGAGATCAGAAATGTTGCAAGGAAGATACCATGTCACAGGAACCATACATTGTAGTCTTCAGCCGAGGCCTGATGTATTTTATACCCAGGGTGGTTAGGAGGTGAAAGGGATCCTGCATAACAACTCTTAAAGTTTTTAAAGGCCAAACGTTTTTTTAGTTTTTGATAGAATGGAGAGGAATTAGAACACCTGTCAGTGTTTATTGCTGTCTGTGCCCCCAGTAGGGAGATTCACCTTCTCTGTTTGTCCTGTTTACTATTATTGTTGAAAGTAAAAGAAAATACCAAATTTTAGGGTGTTCCCAGAAAAGTAATAGAGGGGACATCTTTCAATGGAGACACTATTTCTGGTGACCTGGGGGTCCCCAAGGAATTCCATTCATTTGCAGGGCTTTCCTCTCACTTCTTGTTTGGCTATGGGACAGGAAGTGAAGGAAATCTCCATAGTAGGATACAGATGGTGAAAAAACTCTGACGGGTTATAGCCCTCCCTTACTCTATCCAAAATGGAAAAAAAAGGTTTTGCCTATAGTTCTACTTTACCTATCCATTATATGGAACCAAAACTGTCTCTAACTTTTTCCTCTTCAGTTGTCCCTCATTTAATCTGATGTTTAGAACAATCAAAACAATCAAAAGTTATACTTCACTAAACCTATCATCTAACCTCTAAATGTTTTCTTTTTAAACCAGGTAAAATCAACTGGATGTTGATTTTACTTTCATACTTTGTTCCAAGAAGTTTCCCTTTGGGAGGTATACCCATGTAAATATAGTTTAAAGAATGACCCACTTGAATGGGTCATGCTTGGCAGATGCTACACCCACCAACCATGACAGGGTGTAAGAGTAGCAATACAGAGGAGACATCAACTTATGCAGCTCTTGCTCCCTACTACAGCTCCAACTTTATAAGTAGTTCCTCTGCATTGAAGTCTGTTTGATGCTCTGGAATGACAGGTCAGCATGACCGTGATCTACCAGTCACCTGGCCAAAATCTACTGGTTGCTGACCCTCGGTTTAAAGTTACATTATGCTTTCAGAAAAAGTCCTTATGAAAGATTGACACAGACATCTGCCTCTTAGCAAAAATACTCTGCTTTTCTAGATGTGGAAGGGGAAGGTGGAGTCTGACACAAATATAAGGCCTCATTTATATGGTCATATTAGCCATTGTGCAACAAGTATACAGTGAATATTTGTGACTGGTACCCCAGGTGTGAATGACAGGCTGACAGGAGCCGCAGGCGTCCACTACTGTAAACATGTATCTGCCCATAGTGGTGTACTTAGGTCTTGTGCTGCCCTAGGCAACACAAAAATTGGATGCCCCCTCCCTGGCAGAGAGAGAAACCCCCTCCCCCCCTCCCCAGTGGAGAGAGCTTGACAGTGACCAACAACACCCCTGCCCCATCCTCCCTCCACCCAAGAGAGCCTTCCTCTAACACCCACACCCCACCCCACCCCCCACAGCGACAGAGAGAAAGACACTCACCTTCACAGCTCTGGACATCCCCAGGAATGACAGTTGGGCTCTGCATGCACCATCAAGTAGCCCAAAGCCTCTCTTGGATCCCACCTGGTCCCCATGCTGCATATGTCCCTTCTTCCAGGGGACAGTTCTGCCCCCTAAAAAATGCCGCCCTAGGCAAATGCCTTGTTTGCCTTGTGGTAAATCCACCCCTGTCTGCCCATCAAGTGGTTACATGTTGTAGGGACAGGAGATTGTCCCTGGACGCTGACATATTGTGCCCAGTGAGGATCATCTGTCCCTAACTGCATCTAATAGCTCAGTGTGGAGATCCATGCAGATACATCCTGACGGTGGCAGACAGCAGCAGATTCTTTCTTCTTTTTTGACTACAGGCTTCCTGGCTACATCTATCCAAAAATAGCTGGGCTCCCAGACAAAGATACTAGCTGCATACTTGCAGCACAAATGTTTGATTTGTGCGAAAGACACCTAGGAGTCTAGGCATCCACTGCTAAGTGTCAGACAGCTGACAGAAACACACTTACACCAACACCGGTACTATCAG
This sequence comes from Staurois parvus, assembly GCF_062004578.1. Classification (NCBI taxonomy): domain Eukaryota; kingdom Metazoa; phylum Chordata; class Amphibia; order Anura; family Ranidae; genus Staurois; species Staurois parvus. The sequence goes on from NW_028318001.1 coordinate 8,159,948, forward strand.
TCTAGCTATACGGGGGGATCCTTTTTTGGCCTGAAAGAGTGTACTATTGCCAGTGCCGGAACAAGGTCACCCAGTGCCCATGGCAAACATGCCAAGCTGCGTCCCCCCACTCCCGTGTTGTGCATGACTAATCATCACCTGATCATTTTACCTACATATAGAGAGCAGCAGTCAGGATTGGATATATTGCAAAGGGCAAAGGTCAGGAAGTAAAACAATGTACAGAGTACAATAATCAGGAGCGGATAATGTACAGGGTGCAGGGGTTAGATGTATGTAATATCCAATGTGCAGGAGTCAGGCATGAGTAAATTACAGAGTGAAGTAACCAGGAGTATATACACTTTAGTACACGGCAGTACCCCCTATGAGGCATTTCACACCTACATATATACATACAAACACTCACCTATATATGTAAAACCACCCATTTATGTACCTGTCTGGCTCAAGTGTTTTCTCTGAATTTATTTCATAAGAAAGGCTTATATCCTAACTCCAGAAAAATAAAAAAAATCACCCTTTCGGTGAGGCTCCCCACTTATTAATCCAGGAGCAGAGGATTAAGGAAAAAATACTTAAAGTTTACGTTCACCTTTATTTAAAAAATAATGCATGTACATATTTTTGCAGGTAAAAATGTGCATTTATTATTATTTAAAACAGGAACCTGCTAACTGGCTCCTGCAGACAATGCCTACAATATTCACAGTTGTAGACACTGTGAATGAAATACTTCTGATTAGTGTTCTCGCAGTTCATTCAATTTACAAGTCTGTCTGTTTCTACATTCACAGATTCTTGTGAATGAATTATGTGGCTGTGTTGGCGGACCCCTACACAGTCCTGCTGTTTTCAAAATGTGACAGCAGGTATGCGGAGAAGATCCTCTGCCTGCTGTCACACTGGGGAGGGGGGATGCTGAGGAGGAGAGGGTGGCAACTGGAACATGTTACATTACCCCCTGAATATGGATGTAACATGTAACACGTTCTAAAAGGTGAACTTAGCCTTTAAGCTGGTACACATGCTTAGGTGTTTTTTTTCAGCGTACTGGCCAACTGATTTCTGTATCCACACAAGTGAGGTGGATGCAGGAATACCCCCCCATTGGTATGTTGTATTCTGACAGTGGGGCCTCTCTCCTGTTGGAATACACTGATCAGCGCTGCAGCTGATTGGGTACAATCTGCTGACTGAACATTGTTTTCCATCATTCAATTCAGCAGAAGCTGATCTATCGATTGACTTCTATCAGGGAGGACTACACACTATTCGAAATTTGGCTGGTCCCTGCTGAGCCAGATGTATTTTGGTCTGTGTGTACCCATCTTTACTCCATTCCTTGCTCCAGTAGGCTCCTCTAATGCTGTGACTGGTCCCCCACAGCTGCTGTGTAAGTTGTGAGTGTTTGTGGTCACACTCCTGCCCCCTCATCATACCCTACAGGGTTAATATTCATGTATAGTATGTGATGGTGTGCAGGCTTTGGCTGGAGGGGGAGAGCACTGGAGCTTGGAATCAGGTAAGTGAAAGAGGCTGTTCTTCCCCAAGCACTGCAAGGGTGGACTTTTTTACTTTGCTGTAGTTGGGCTGTTATATGGCATCACATTCATTGCTTTTTATGCTCAGATTTTTTTTAAGTAAGGAATTAGTGGGACTTTTCAGGAGCTACACACAAGAGATGTATTCCACATATACATTATATCTTATTAAAACATTATATCTTATTAAAAAAGAATGACTTTTTATAAGATATAATGTGTATGTGGAATACATCTACTGTGTGTAGCACCTGAAAAGTCCCACTAATTCCTAACCTATTAAAGAATTTTACTTTCAGTAACCCTTCCCTGCAAGATGCAGGGCAGGTTTACAACACATAGTACAGTAAGGAATGCAGAATAGGTCGTGAGTCACAGGGGGAGAAGATACAGTCTTCCATCCGTGTTCATACAGCTTCACTCTGCCCCAGGAAGAGCTATAGAATATTTTTCATATATTTTGTAATATATAAAAATTTTAGTTTTTTTCAGATATTTACCAAAACATATTAAAGCTATAGTTATATAATGGATATGGGATGCAAGAGTAGCCACCACCCCCCCTTTTTCAAGGGACCAAAAGTAATTGGACAATTGAATGTAATCATAAATAAAATGCCAATTGTTAATATTGTGTTGAGAATCCTTTACTGGCAATGACTGCCTGAAGTCTGGAACCCATGGACATTACCAAAGCCAGGCTCTAACTGCAGCTGTCTTCAGTTGTTCTTTGTTTGTGGGTCTTTCTGCCTTTAGTTTTGCCTTCAGCAAGTAAAATGCATGCTGAATTGGGTTGAGATCAGGTGATTGACTCAGCCATTGCAGAATATTCCACTTCTTTTCCTTCAAAAGCTCCTGGGTTGCTATTGCAGTGTGTTTTGGATCATTGTCCATCTGTGCTGTGCAGCGCCGTCCAATCAACTTTGCTGCATTTGGCTGAATCTGGGCTGACAGTATATCTCTAAACACTGCAGAATTCATCTGGCTGCTTCTGTCTTCTGTCACATCCTCAATAAACACCAATGACCCAGTGCCACTGGAAGCCATGCATGTCCATGTCATCACACTGCCTCCAACATGTTTTACAGATGATGTTGTATGCTTTGGATCATGAGCTGTTCCAAGCCTTCTCCACACTTTTTTAGTTTCCCGTAATTCTGGTACAGATTAATCTTAGTTTCATCCGTCCAAAGAATGCTTTTCCAGAACTGGTCTGGCTTTTATAGATTTTTTTGGCAGTCTAATCTGGCTTTTCTATTCTTCAGGCTTATGAATGGTTTGCACCTTGTGGTGAACCCTCTGTATTTGCTCTTGTGAAGTCTTCTCTTGATTGTAGACTTTGACAGTGATACGCCCACCTCCTGGAGAGTGTCCTTCACTTGTCTGGATGTTGTGAATGAGTTTTTCTTTACTGTAGAAAGGATCCTGCGATCATCCACCACTGCTGTCTTCCATGGACATTCATGCCTTTTTATGTTGCTGAGCTCACCAGTGCGTTCTTCTTTCCTCAGAATGTACCAAACTGTTGATTTGGCCACTCCTAATGTTGCTACTATCTCTCTGATGGATTTGTTTTGTTTTTGAAGCGTTACAATGGCCTATTTCACTTGCATGGACAGCTACTTTGAACGCATGATGTAGGTTCACAGCAATAGATTCCAAATGCAAATACCAAACTTAGAATTAACTCCAGACCTTTTATCTGCTTAATTGATGAAGAAATAATGAAGGAGTAGCCCACACATGGCCATGAAACAGCTTTTGGTTCAATTGTCAAATTACTTTTGGGTCATGAAAAAGGGGGGGGGGGGGTGGCTAGTCTTAAGAGCAGTAATTCCTAAAATCTTCCTTCAACCTCAAATTAAATCTGAGAGTGTGCACTTTCAGCCCATATCCATTATAGAACTGTAGCTTGAATATGTTTTGGTAAATACCTGAAAAAATATAAAATTGTGCCTTTGTCCAAATATATATGGACCTAACTGTATGTCGATGCTGAGAACCCAAAGACCAGTGAAGAACTGATTTGGGTGCGGTGGATCCCTGGACATGTAAGTGTCCTTATAATAAAAGTCAGCAGCTACAGTATTTGTAACTGCTGACTTTTAATTTTTTGTGGGGGACACTGAAGATTCTCTTTAATGTTGTTGGAGTCACTTTTAGAAGAGGCTTCAGCCTAGCATGACTCTGGCGTGGGCAGCCAAACAGAACCCTGATGCAGAGTCATTCTAGGCTAAATCTTCACCTAAAAAAACAACACTTTCGGGAATATAAATTTTCTGTGTCTCCAGCAGTGTTAAGGAGAGGTAAGTAGTCCTTTGCATGCTTGCAGTGTTTTATGAACCCCTAGTTCAGGGAAAAAGTCTTGAGCCGTTTGGAGAGGTTTGTTTGCTGATAAAGTTAATACATATTCTTTGATAGTTTGCATATAAAAATAAACATTTTATTGCCAAGTTCTGTGGTATGACTGAGCAAAGGGAACTGCTGTGTATTTGTGAATGTTGCAGCTTTATCTAAAAATGAAATATTGAAAACATAAAACCATACTGCACACGGTGCACCCCCTGATCTGTTAACATGGTTGGGTAACAATGACGCTGATATTATCATGACCACAGTGTGAGGCCCAGATGGGTTTGTCAGACATTTCTTTTGTTCAGAGTACACATAAAGGTTTTTCATCTTTTGTGTTATTTTGTTAAGTTGAAAGTGTCTCCGAGACTATAAAGAACAAAATGGGAAATATAGAAAAGGTCAGCAGTGCTGCACTACAAGAGCAGATAATGTTGGGGAATGTAAGATGTGCACAAAGTATATGTTTGATGTGAAACAAAATATTAGAAAAACTTAGATTATCAGCATGTCAAATTGACTCATTTTGTAAAATCACCCAGTGAAAACTACCTAAGCTGGGAAAGAAGATTTTGATGTTGCTTTTCAAAGGGGCTTTGCAAATATTATCTGCTCATAACAGGAATGCATTGGTAAAAAAAAATGTTCTAGTGGTTTTAACAAGCTTTACAGCAAGGATTTAACAGAACTGTATTTTACTGTGGATTTTGTACAGGAACATAAAGTTGCAAGGCTTAGGGTAAAGCAGCATGTTGGTTATTGGCACTGGTATCTTGGCATCTTGGCATGTGCATTTTGATGCTGAAGAAGTGTTACAACGCACACATTGAATCTCTCTATATTCTTACCCTTTAACTCATCTTCATCTTCTTTAGACACTTTCCATGATGTTCCTCCTCCCTCTCCTGTTATACAATCAGACTTTTATTTTTTTAGAAACACCTTTTTTACATGACTCAGCCCCACGCTTCCGGCTTTCTCATCATGTATCCCAAGGGGCTTCAAGGCATCATCAGTGGGCCAGTTGTGTCTTCCTTGCAACCCAGCCACCACTGCACATGTGCATCATCAAGGGAAAGGGGAGGGTTGCAGCTGAAAAAATCAAGAAGAAGTCTCCTGATGACGTAAGAGATAAAAATGGTTGGTGTAGTACTGGGTGTAAAGCGGAGCAATGCTGGATTCACTTGGCATGAAAAGCAGAGCAATGCTGGATTCACTCGGCATGAAAACCAGAGCAATGCTGGATTCACTCGGCATGAAAAGCAGAACAATGCTGCATTCACTCGACATGAAATGCAGAGCAAAGTTGGATTCACTCGACATAAAAAGCAGAGCAATGCTGGATTCACTCGGCATGAAAAGCAGAGCAATGCTGGATTCACTTGGCATGAGTACGATAATGAAGGACAACCCAAAGAAAAAGCGGTTTTGGGGAAAAAAATTAGAAAGGTGGTTTACGTTCCCCTAAACCCTTACGGTCCTTTTACACTGGTACATTTTTCCTGCATTTTTTACTTTGCAAAAAAAAAAACACAAGAAAAAAGTTTCCCTTTAAATTCTATGGGACTCTTCACACCACTGCGCTGCAGCTGCGGTGCATTTTGAAAAATCCTACATGCTGCATCCGCACGGCACACTCCCAGCACAGAGACAGATCCCGGTCCCGTGGTAATGATTGGGACTCCCGATTCTGGATCACTTGATCGCTGTGATAGCTGCTGATTGGCTGTCACAGCGATCAGTCACTGTGAGGCCTGCCCTTGTGTTTTCTCTCTCTGAATGGAGGAAAGAGATACATTATATCTCTCTCTGTCCTTTCACAGGAAAAAAAAAGTGAGTGTATAAAAAAAAAAATAAAATAATAATAATAAAAAAATAAATACCTAAATCGAGGTTTGATCTAGGTCAGTGCCAGGGTTAGTGTTTGGGTCAAGGTCAAAAGTCAGATTCAGGGTCCGTATTTTTTTTGTTTAATTTTCAAATTAATATCAGTGTCAGTTAGTGCCAGTGTCATATTTTTAGGCAGGATGAAAAAAAGCAAAATATACACTCTTGTTTCTGGCCGTACTATGGGTACAAACAACAACTAACATGCACATATGTGGTATTACTGCGATCGCGAGGAGCAGGAGAACTTATTTTGTGTTATTCTTTGGTGGTAGGGTATACTAGTAGCAAGGAATATACAGCTAAATTTAAAAAAAACATGATTTTTTTTACTATTTTTGGTCAGTTTTCCCTTGATAATAACAAAAATCAGGAGATATACATTACCATTCACCACAAAATGAAAGCCCAATTTGTCCTGAGAAAACAAGGTATAATCCACCTGGATGCACATAGTAGTTGTGATGATATGTGTGGTTTTACTGACATGTCAAAATTGCAAAATTGTGCTTAGGCATTAAGATTTGTTTTACTCTTAGGTGCGAAGGGGTTAAGCTAACTATAAATCTTAACCTTTGACTCTTTACCTTAAGCTTAGGGCTGGATTTAGATGTTTGTGTCCAGTTAAAGGGAGTTAACGCATACTACATTGCATGTTAGGGTTTGTTATGTCAACACAAACAAATGGTATATGACCCTTTTTCAGGTAGTACACCACAATGCGTGTTGCCCTCTACTATATTCACAGTAAATTCAAGACTGCAAAGACTTCCCTGGAAAGAAGAGGGATGCTATTTCCCCTCTCCTCTGTATTTAAATGCTATACTGGCTGGTGGCATGGTCCATTTAGCTGGACTTGGGTCACTATTGTGTCCTGTAGTGAGACAGTGGCTGGAACTACAGAACTCGGGAATCGGCCAAGTGTTGGAAACCGAAGACTTCAATGTAGTGTTTGAAGACATTGAAGACTGGTGCCAGGAGTGACAAATATTGACTTCTTTATTTGCTGGAAAGCCTTTTTAGATTTTTCTTTTATTATAGGCAAAAAAATTACCCTATAACCTTAACTCTTAACCCCTTACTCACTGCGTAATAAAAGCTTCTCTCAAATTCATTATGGTATAGAGGGGAATCCACCCCAAACTAATTGGGTTCTTTAGGAAGCTGGTCTATTGAATTGCTCAGTTGTTTTTTATATTGCTTTGAGATTCCTGAGTTCTTGGGTCTGCCTATCTGCTGTCCTGTTATAAGAGGTATTATAGGGGTATTACTCTAACTTGAATTCCTCAATTTTTATTTTATTAGAAATAGAGGAGAATCACTGAGTAGAGCATGAATATTATGACTTCTCCTGCACAATGGGAGAGGTAAGACTCAAAGATATTGGCAATGAACTGCACTGGAAATCATATCAGCTGGACCCTCTAAGGCTATCATTGGATTTTTTAGTCTGCCTGTTTCTTCTATAACTGAAATATTCCTTTTGCTCAGATGCCCCTTTTTTCACCCCCATACAGTTTAATGAGCGTAGCTGCTGCTGGTATAGACATAATAAATAGCTACATCCAACCCTAAATCAGGTGACTAATCAATAATTTTCCTATCAAAACCAACTTTGTAGTAGAATATTTAGGATGAAAAGTTTTGAAGATGGAAATCATGCACTGTGACCGGTCATCCCCATAATACAAACTTGTGCATGTGGGAAGTTAAATTAAAAAAGGTACTTGAAATGGGCTGCGACATCGAAGGCCAGCAGGAGGGGCTCCTGATCATGCAGCAGTGCAGTTGGCTGCACAGTGCTGACATCTTTGGGAAGACCATCCTGCCATCTCCTGATCATCAGTAGTTGGACTTTGACCTGTTGGTGACAGGTAAGTCCTAGTTCTGGGGGTGCCGATGGAACTCATCCCAGAACAAGACAGCGTTGCATATATGCAGTGGCCGGGTGTTAAGGCCTGCTTATATGCTTATTCCTCTTGTAAAGTGGATGGTGCATCCTTAAAGTGTTACAAGACCCACAACAATAAAACCAGTCTGTATATGCAGTAAAGCATGCTTGTTATACTCTCTGTAGAACCTAAGGGGTTAATCCTCCACATTATGTAAAACGGCTGTTTGATCCCATCTTCCCTGATAGTCCCCTGCTTCCACAGTCCCCAATCCATTGCTGATAGTACAGAGCTCTAGGAGTCACTCTCCACATGCTCAGTTTAGTGTGTATTGCTATAGAGTTTTTATTTTCTTTGAGAGGGTGCATGTCATCAGCACAGGGCCAGTCACCACTGTCCAGACAGAAGGTCAGGGGCTATGTAGTCTCGTAGGACAGTCAGAGCAGAATGAAAACTCCTAAAAGCTTTAACATGTGCTCTGCTTGACACTGATAGAAGTCACGAAACTGCTATATACTGCTGATGAGAAAAGGTATTTAGCAGTTTATATTTACTAAAATAATTTCATTTCCATGTTCTGCGTACTGTGGGAGACCAGATATAGTGAATGCAGGGTCCTGGGTTTAGTAACACTTTAGGCTTGAACAATAAAACATTTTACATAAAAATGTTTAAAATACAAATAATATCTTTTCTTATGAAAACACTGGTACTTTAGTACTGCTAATGGAGGGAACATTCTATGCTGTGCTGTGCTGTGCTGTGCTGTGAAGTGTGTGGCACTGGGTCAGGAGAGAGGGATGTGGCCGAAGTATGGAACACATTGACCTGCACCATGCAATAAATGAGGTTACTTGAAACTATGTGGATTCAGCTAACAGGGCAGCCAAGTGTAAAAGATGAATGCCAGCATGTAAATTAGAACTACTTAGTTGGCAGGATCCATTCCTTTAGCAAGTTTAAACGTAACATTTTCAAGTGTGACCATAGTGTTCCTTTAGGCTTATAAAGCTTTTGGGGGTCTACAGATTACTCCACCCTCATTATTCCATTCCTTTAAAGCTAACCACACACATTACAATCTATTTTTACAATTTATTTAAGACTTACTAACAATTTGGTTGTGTTAGTCTTTCTAAACAATCAGATTTAAAGTGCTACTAAACCCACAACAGTAAAATCAGTCTGTATATGCAGTAAAGCATGCTTGTTATACTCATTGTGGAACCTAAGGGGTTAATCTTCTGCATTGTGTAAAAAGGAAGTTTGATCCTTTCTTCTCCTATCCTCCCCTTCTTTTACTGTCCCCAATCCATCTGCTGATAGAACAGAACCTTGGGGGCATGCTGCACATGCTCAGTTTGATGTGTATTACTAGAGAGTTTTTTTTTCTTGGGAGAATGCATGTGATCAGCACAGGTCCAATCAGCGCTGTCCAGACAAAGGTTCAGGGGTTATGCAGTCTCATAGGACAATAATGGGATAATTAAAAATCCTCCTACAACCTTTAACCAGTGCTGGGCCGGACACTGATATAAGTCACAAGACTGCTATATACTGCTGATGAGAAAAGGTATTTAGCAGTTTATATTTACTAAAAATAATTGCATTTCCATGTTCTGTGTACTGTGGGAGACCAGATATAGTGAATGCAGAGTCCTGGGTTTAGTAACACTTTAGGTTCAACCAGTTTGCACTACATAACTTTTGGAAACTCTAAGGGCTCCTTCACACTGGTGGCCTGGGGGACTGTAAAAAACAAACGGCTGAGCCACAGTTTTACCACTCTGGCTGCCCACTAGGATTCTACCATTACAACTGGACAGGGCAGTACACATGCCGTGGCAGTGATGCTGTGCTTTGTGGAAAATTTAACTCAGGCTGCAGAGTTAGACTGTCAGACATGTCCAATAAGACCAATGGGGCCACACCCCCTCACAGTTGCAATGTGCAAAAAAAAAAAAAATGAGGTGTTAGGAGGTGGTGGTAGCACCTCCTGAACATTTGCCAGCCACTTCTATACCACTCACACCCTCATTGCAGAACACTTTTCAGAGGGCAGTAAAATAAAAGTATATTGAATGTGACCAGCTTTTACTGCTTCTAAGTGATTTTGCATTTCTGCAGTTTGCATTTTTAATCCAAAAGGAAAAAAACACTGTTGCTGTATGTGCAATGTGAGCTGCAGCTTGGCTTCAGTTTGTTGCTGTCCACATGTGCCCCCTGTGCTCATTAACCGCTTCCCATCTCCACCCTATAGCAGAAGTACTGCTACAGGGAGGCACAGGTGAGCAAAATCACGTATATATACGTAACTTTGCAGTTCCAGGTAGGGAACGTGCAAGCCCTACACGCGCCGCCATTCGTGGCCTCGGCTGTCAATCATTGGGTCCCGGCCGGTGATTACTCCCTCTCCGACAGGGGGTAGAACTGTTTATAAACAATACAGTTCTCTCCCCTGTCAGCTCCTGCACGCTGCTTTGCATGGATCTGCATAGCACAGCCATACAAAGCAGTGTGCTTACAGTGATGCACACAGTGAAACAGCACACAGTTAACTCTTTGATCATCCCACATTAACCCCTTCCTACCCAGTGCTATTAGTACAGTGTCAGTGATTTTTATTAGCACAGATCACTGTATTGGTGTCACTGGGAATGTCAGTGACACCAAGTAATTTCCCCCCAGTGTCAGAATGCCCACTGCAGTCCCACAGTCCCACTATAAGTCGCTGATCGCTGCCATTACAAGTAAAAAAAAAAAAAATCCCAGTAAATATACCGCCATTGTAAACGCTATAACTTTCACGCAAACCAATTCATTTACACATATTGGGATTTTGTTTTAGCAAAGACATGTCACAGAATACATTGTGGCCTAAATTTATGATGAAATTTGATTTTTTTAATTTTTGTACTGGAAATGTTTAATAGCAAAAAGTTAAAAATATTGGGTTTTTTTATAGCGCAAAATATAAAAACTGCACAGGCGATCAAATACCACCGAAAAAAAGCTCTATATGTGGGGGAAAAGGACATACATTTCATTTGGGTGCAGAGTTGCATGACCGCACAATTGCCTTCAAGTAAGGCAGCGCCATAACGCAAAAAAATGGCCTGTTCAAGAAGGGGGGTAAATCCTCTGGAGGGCAAGTTTGTAACTGAAATTGTGGGTTGAAAACAAAGGCAAGTCTTTTCATTGCTGTGGTTGGTGCAGTTTTTCCAGGCACACTATGTGGCCTACAGTGACTCTGCAGATTTTCTTCAAGTGTATTTAAGTCTTATTCATCCTGACACCATATTTCCTCTTGTTTCATTATTGATTGGATGACTAAAATTGAGAGGAAGCCACCAATAATTCCCAGAAATTCAGATATATTTTTCTGTGTAAAGTGGGTGAAAAGGCCTTCTAAGTGCACTCAGTTATTTATAGCTGGTATTTACCTGCTTACTATTTGTCATGTTCCGCCAATAAAAGACATTTTGTTTCAATGACTGTGCCAAGAACAGTGTGTGATGTTCAGGATATGCTATAAGTATATGGGGGGCACTTTAAAGTAAAGTAAAAAAACAGAATGAAGAGCTGCAGTTCTTTCATTTTCTCTGTAATACTGCGATTTTAAAGGAGACGTTTGAGATTAAAAAAAAAACCCACAAAAAACAACTATGTCTTCCTTGTATGTTTGTACTTCTTTGTGCTTTTTCAAAACAATAAAAAAATGATTGAAACAGAAGAAAAAAACAAATGTTTCTACTAATCTACTAGGTGGGTGCAGCATTGCTCCGATGTTGCATATGTCCCCCGCAAACTCTACATTGAGAACTGAGTGGTCAAAGAATGCTGATCACTCAGTTCTTGGTCTTCGGTGAGCAGAGAGCAGGTAACTGTCAGTATTTTCAGCTTTTCACTGTATGGTAGGCCGCCTTGGTGATGTTTACGTCACCTTACTAATCTACATTGGATTTACATCGGGGGCAGGGGGATTGACGTTTTCCACAGTGTGGGTGTCTTGTTCTAATTTGTATTTTTTCGGGGAATATTAGCCTATTCCATACTAATTCCTGTTGGGGGGAACAGATATCTTGGGGACAAAGTGCCTTCTAAAGGGTTGACTTTACCCCCTTGCAAGGTACTCACCCAATGTTGGCAAGGCAGGTGCAAGTGACCTGGTATTCTTCAGGAGAGCAAGGCACAAGCTTCATGCCTAGATAAAGGTCTGGTCTGAATTTTAGAGGCATCCCCAAAGCTGTGTTTTTTTCATTTTTTCCCTCGATGTAAATCTAACTTCTATAATGTCATCTATCAATGTAGATCCTTGTCAGTCACAATGACTGTGGTGATGCTACTGCTGGTAAATGACAGATCCCTAGACATCTGTTGTACATAAACAAACCAGTGGGGGATCCTTTGTGGTCAAACATGTCACCCAGGATCCCCAGATAGTTTGTTTCCATAGAGCAGGCAGTTGGGGATCTGTCATTTTGCATCAAGAGTGTGTTGGGTCAGAATTGTCAGATGACAGGTCAATATTTTTGGCAGTGAGTTGTCATGGCAGCAGGTCAGTAGGATTAACAAAGATTTACATTGCTGGGTGATGTGATTGACATTGGATTTACATTTGAGGACATTGTTTTTTGTTTTTTTTTTCATATTATGGGTGTTTTTATTTTTCATTTAGTAGGAATGAGTAATAAGAGTTGCTAATGTAGCCCATACTTATTACCCTGACAGAGGACAGATATCTGGGGGCTCTTTGTTATTAAAGGTAGCTTCCTCAATGCTCCACATCCCTTTTGGGGAAACAAGGTGGGTTGCAGGGGGAAGAAGGTTTTGCTGTCCACCCTTGCAAGGTACCCTTCCAAAGTTGAAGGCGTATAGCTTGGTATGGTTCAGGAGGGAGGGGCGCATGCTTGCTGACCTTCCTTTCCTGGAGTGGCTGCTTTCTTGAATAAGTATATGCTATGGAATTTAAGGGGGCATTTATGCCATTTTTTTAAAGGGCACAGTACACAAAAAACAGAGAAAAACACCATCCAGCCGGGGTTCTGGAAGTTTGCAGTGGTAGTGCTTAAGTTCAGGTGGGCGAAGAAGCTCATCTCTACTCAACACCCTTGGCATTGTACATATTCAAAAAGCATGTTACCAAGCAGAAGATTCCTAAGTCATACAATTATATTACTATTGTTATTATTCATGAGTGGAGTTTTGGATACTGGCAATTACTATATTCATGGGTGCATGTAGTAGGCTTTAGGCATCCATAGGTTATCTTATTAGATAGATATAAATCATCTGTCCCCTACAACCACAAGTCCTACACCCCTCAGACTGTGACTGATGATATCTTCTATCATTGATTCTTCTCCTCGTCTTGGGGATGGAGACCTGTTTATGTCTTCTTCACAATGTCCTATAAGAAATGAATGGCTGACTAGTGGCAACTGCATGTATTTTTATTACAGCTACAACAACCCTTTGAATGTTGTTCAGGAAAGTTAAGAACCTCTGTGTTACATTACCAGAAGCCTACCAAGATATAAATGTAATTTTTCAGCATCCTCAGGCAACTCTAATTTGAAGCTAAAAAAATGGCTACTATTTCAAATTGTGTTCTTGCTTTTAATTTTTTTAATTGGCATATATTTGAAAACAATGTGATTCCTTTAATTGCGTATGTACAGAGTAATCACCATAAAAGATGAAAGATAAGAAATAGAAAGATGCAAACCCACATCTACCCCCCGGCAAATGATTGTCTGTGGTGTCTGTAATGGCTCTATTTCCCCGTGTTCTTTTCCCATGGTATATGACCACACGAACAACAAAAGGAAAAATGTGAACCTTGTTGCTATGACAATGTCATGTTCTAAAAGAGCTGCAAGGAGCAAACAGTTTTTCTCTGTTACAGCGAAACCTTGCCAGCATTTTCAATGTAGAACCATGATATATCAAAGTAACAAGTACGTCAGCAGTATTGAAAACCCAGGGCCACATGAAGACACTAACACGCCTATTAACAGAGAAACCCACGGAGATGTGGCAACCAATCAGATTTCACCCTATGGCAGTTTAAGGCAGAACAAAGAACAGAGAGTGCAACAAGGTGACTTCTGATTGGTTGTGATGGGTTACAAAAGATGGCTTGAAACCACTGGATCTCTAGACTAGGACAAAGCCTATGTAATTCAGAGTTATTTATACCTATTTTTTGCAAAACACATGAAGAAGCTCATAAGCTCATGTAGGAATAATATGTACCATAATAAACATTGTTTGCTGACACTGCATTCAGGATGGCTGAATATACCCGTTGTGGGTGAACCTAGGCTGCATTCACACTTGACCTGAGCGATTTTCAGGCAATTTTATTTGACAGTTTTGCAAGCATTTAGAAGTGTTTTAGACATGTGCTACAATCATTTTACATGTGTATTTAAGCTTCAGGTGTTTTTATTTTCACCAATAGAAAGCACTAGGGGTAGGATATTAGGGGTGGAGAGTTACTGCTTGGCTGGAAAATGTGCATCAAAACACCCGCATCATGCTCGTTTTTCAGGTTTCCTATTAAAGTCTATGGAGCCAAAAAAGCTCCTTTAAGCAACAGAAATTTTTCTACAGGTGACAAAACATTCAGATGTGAATAGGGGTCATTGAATTGAATAGGATTTTGCTTGCTGAGAATCTTTGACCTTCAATCTACACAATACTCAGGTGTGAGTAGTGCCTAGAGTAGAAGCCTTAAACACCTTCAGTCTAGTCCAATCCTGACATTTCTCATACATGTAAAAAAAACAGCATTTCTTTGCTAGAAATTTACATGATTTATTTTTAAAGGCCATGGAGAATAAAATGGTTGTTTTTGCAATTTTTTACGTTGCTCAATTTTTGTGCTGCAGTTTCTCAAATGCAAATATTCAGGAAGTAAATACACTTTAATGCACTCTAGTGCTCACAAACACAATATAAAATCCAGTTTTTGTCTCTGGATATGAAGCTGAGCACGTGCACTCACCTTCTTTGGTCGACCATGGCCTGTTCTGAGTGGAATCTGTCCTGTTAAACTGCTATATGGTCTTGCCCACCGTGCTGCAGCTCAGTTTCAGGGTCTTGGCAATCTCTGTATAGCCTAGTCCATCTTTATATAGAGCGACAATTCTTTTTTTTCAGATCCTCAGAGAATTCTTTGCCATGAGGTGCCTTGTTGATCTTCCAGTGACCAGTATGAGAGAATGAGAGCGATAACACCAAATTTAACACACCTGCTCCCCATTTATACCTGAGACCTTGTAACACTAACAAGTCACATGACACCGGGGAGGAAACATGGCTAATTGGTCCCAAATTGGACATTTCACTTAGGGGTGTACTCACTTTTGTTGCCAGCAGTTTAAACATTAATGGCTGGGTGTTGAATTATTTTGAGGGGACAGCAAATTTACACTGTTATACAAGATGTACGCACACTACTTGTACATTGTAGCAAAGTGTCATTTCTTCAGTGTTGTCACATGAAAAGATATAATAAAACATTTACAAAAAATTGAGGGGTGTACTTTGAGATACTGTATGTCAGCACATTCACACTGCATGTGTTCTACCTATGCCTCTGCTCTTGCACCATCACTTTTAAAAACAACACTATTGAAGGTTGTCTTCTTCTTCTATCTCCTCTGCTGGCCCACCTATGATCTTTTGCACCTTATCTTGAGTGTAATGTCGTAGGGCGCATTGTGAGATGAAGCGCCTAACGTTATGTGTCTCATATGTGTGTATGTGCCATGCGACATTAAACTCATTTGTTAGAAAACATAAAAAGGTGCAAAGGCTGCAAAGCTCCAGCCAGGGCCACACCATGAAGATCGCTGGAATGGTGGAACATGGAGGAAGGTAAGTGTTTTACCAGGCTGGTTGCACTCATTGGGTGGGAGGATTAATTAAAGGGCAGTTGTGCTAAAACTACTAAAGATACAATTGTCCTTTAAGTGCAATGATGAAATGATGTACCCTACCGACAACAAATGTGATTTCTGATTTCCTGGATTTAGATTGATAAAGAATAAATACTTATTGGTTTCCAGAAGGGATCTCACTTCACACATGCTTCACTGATAAGTCCACACAGAATACATTTTCAGTATCCAATAATCCAGCATTCGGAGTTCATGCTGGAAAGTACAGTTCAGCAGCAGGTGGACAGACAGCAAATATTTATAGTGCAATATTGAGGAAAGCACATAATGAGCATCATACAATTGGCATCAGAGCTTTCTCATGGAGAACCTCTAATTCTGCCTCAGTGGATGTGTAAATGCTGGCGAACACAGACCTGCTTTTCTCTTCAGTGCCGTACACTCGCATAGGGAAATAGCTTGCCGGTCAATACTGTTTTAGCTTGCAGGAGAGCATAATCAATGTTTACTGCTGTAATTTGTGCAGAATCTGCCATTAAAATCCCACTTTTTTCATGAATTCAAAATCCCTGTTATTTCATTTCTGCTAAATGATCAGTCACAGCTGTTGCAAATTAAAGAAAACCTAAATCTGTGAATACTTCTTAATAAGGCTAATGATAATAATGGAAAAATATTAATAATAAAAATCATCATCATCATTTTAAGGGATTAAAGTAGACCTAGCATCAGATTTTTCTTTCCTTTTTAATGTTAAACCTTTATTATTAAAGGAGGCTTCCAAATTCCGATAAGCCCAACTTCTCAAACCTCTTATTTGGGGGACAGAATATAGGGCTGAAGCTCTTGTCCACTTGACTTTTAGACAAGGTCTCTTGCAAATGGGAGAGAGGCTTTGTCAAGGTGTGCTCACAATTTTGAAGGCATGTGGCCTGGTATGGTTCAGGAGGGGGCTGCACGTTTTCTGCCCATCATTTCCTGCCACCCAGGCTACATCCCTGGATAAGGATTGGGTATTCGTTGTAAGAAATTCCCATGCTGTTTTTGTTTTTTAATGGGACAGTACACATTTTAAAAAAAGGTTAAAAAAAACCATGGGGGAGTTTTACTAAAACTGGAAAGTGTAAAATCTGATGCCGCTCTGCATAGAAACCAAACAGCGTCCAGGTTTTGTTCCCAAAGCTTAATTGAACAAGCTGAAGTTAGAAGCTGATTGGCTACCATGCTCAGCTGCACCAGATTCTGAGTTCTCCAGTATTAGTAAATCTCCCCCTGGCCATTTAAAGATCTGTCATTTTGGGCCATATAGTTACCAACGCATACTGACAGATCCCTGGCTGATGTTTGTGGGCGAAATGGCCAATTGTGACCAGTTTGTTAAGCTGTTCGCTGACCCCAAAGATCATGAGCCCTCCTCAACTGTACAAATTCAAAAAGCAAGATGACAAACAGAAGCTTCCTAAATCATAAAATTGTATTGTTATTGTTAACCTCTTTTGATCCACTCACTGTGACTGTTTAACTGGATCTTAACCCTTGGCGCCTCCCGGCCCTTTAACCACTTGCCTACCAGGCACTTATACCCCCTTATTTACCAGGCCAATTTTCAGCTTTCAGCGCTGCCGCACTTTGATTGACAATTGCGCGGTCATGCAACATTGTACCCATATGAAATTTTGATCATTTTTTTCTCACAAATAGAGCTTTCTTTTGGTGGTATTTAATCGCCACTGGGCACTTTACTTTTTGCGCTATAAACAAAAAAAGTGCAAAAAATTTGAAAAAAAAAAAAGTTTCTTTGTTTCTATTATAAAATATTTCAAACAGGTAATTTTTCTCCTTCACTGATGTGCGTTGATGAGGCAGCACTGATGGGCACTGATAGGCGGCACTGATGGGCACTGATAGGCAACACTAAAGGGCACTGATAGGCAGTACTAATGAGGTGGCACGGATAGGCGGCACTGATAGGCAGCACTAATGAGGTGTCACGGATAGGCGGCACTGATAGGCGGCACTGATGATGGGTACTGATAGACGGCACTGACTAGCATCACTGCTGGGCACTGACTGGTGGCACTGACTGGCACAACCGCTGGGCACTGACTGGTGGCACTGACTGGCAGCACTGCTGGGTTGCACTGGTGGGCAGCACTGGTGGGTGGGCACAGGTGGGTGGCACTGCTGGGCACAGGTAGGTGGCACTTCTGGGCACAGGTGTGTGACACTGCAGAGTGGCACAGGTGGGTGCATTGCTGGGCACAGGTGGGTGCACTGCTGGGCAAAGGTGGGTGATCTGCTGGGCACAGGTGGGCGGAGCTAGTGGGCGCACTGATGGGCACAGGTGGGCGGAACTTGTGGGTGGCACTGCTGGGCACCAATCATCAGGGCACTGATCATCAGTGCCCTGATGATCGGTGCCGATCCTCGCTCCGACAACTGCCGGTTCTCAGCAGTACTTTCCTCACGATCTGACAGCGTGAGGAAAGTGCAGCCGAGAACCGGCAATTGCATTTCCCTGTGATCAGCATGTCATTGGACACCGCTGATCACATGGTAAAAGGCCGCTGTTATTGGCCTTTTACCACATCACGTGATCAGCTGTGTCCGTAGGACACAGCGATCACGGAGATTGCCGGGTGCGCACCCCCTGGGGCGTGCAGGAGAGCGCGTTCTGGGAGGACGTCATATGACGTCCACCCAGAACTGGCCGGCCGCAGTGCAGCCGTCATTCGGCTATCTGCGGTCAGCAACTAGTTAAAGGTTTCAGAAGCCGGGAGGCGGGCGGGGTTTTAGGGTCATGTGACCGCCGTGATTCGCTGTCATGGCAGTCACATGATCGGGAAAGGTCCTGATCAAAAGAGGAGATCGGGACCTTTTTGTGAGTACCGGACATGAGTGCTGTGAGCGCGCAGGGCAGGCGCTCTTAGTGCATATGGTTTTTTTAATTGCATGCAAATGTGCGGCCACTCGGCGTCAAGGCCCAGACGCCGATAGGCCGCACATTTGCGTGCACTCGGCGTGTAGAGGTTAAAGTGGAGGGACAGGATGGAATTCCTTATCACGTGATCGCTGTGATTATCACAATGATCACATGATCAGGAGCCCATCTCATCTCGATTATAAATAGAGACTAGGAGCTGTCTGGGATGTTTTCTGAATGGCAGCAGTGCCAAACCAGTGACTCTATGGGGTGGATTTACTAAAAGCAAATAGACTGCACCTTGCAAATGCGATTGCACTCATTTTCCCCAGAGCTTAGTAAATGTGATAAAGCTCTGCTGATTTCCATCATCCAATCATGTGCAAGCATTTTATTTGCCCCTGATTAGGTATTCTTTACACAGTGAAACTATACCTCATTGTATTTACTAAGGAAAATGACTGAACAGTGCACAGTCTGTTTGCCTTTAGTAAATCCACCCCTATGCCCTCAGTGTACCAGGCCGGAAGATGCTGCTTTGGCACCCGGAACAGGACAGCCCCTCACTGTAAGTAGCAAGGATATAAAACCAAGATGGCCCAATGTAAATTTTAAAAATAAATTATTCCTGAAGTTCAGCTTTAAGTGCAGGCATGATTAGTAATATGTAAGTGTTAAACCTAAAGCTGGACTATGCGGGAACAAAGAAAATCCTGTTGCAGTGGTGCTCCCCCTGCACAGCATGGGTTAAATGCTCATTTATACCTAGCCTACCAGTAACAGAGACTTTTATTTACCTAGCCCTACTTGCTATAAGACCGCTCCCAGAACCCTTTTCTCTTTGGCCCAATTAACACATAGCGGGATATAGAGAGGCATAGTGGAAACGAATGCAGAATGCGTGTTTGTTTTCATGCATTTATGGAAAGGCTCGCAAAATGCGCTAAAATGAGCAACAAGCTTGTGCTATTATTTCTTAATGATACCCCAAACATGGGTAGTAGTCGTAAAACGTGCTTGGCTCATGTCCAAAACTTGGTACATTGGCTTCCTGTAGCACTTTTTTGGAATAGAGGGTGGCCCATTCAAATGAATTGTGTAGCTCCAAAAATGTGCTTCCGTGTAATATCCACAGTTTCTGACCATCTTGTGTAACGTGCCCAGTTTCTGACCATCTCCTGTAGCGTGCTTGCAATATATGACCATCTCTTGTAGCATGCCTGCAGTCTCTGTCCATCTCCTGTAGCATATCCACAGTCTATGACCATCTCTTGTAGCATTCGTGCAATTTATGACTGTCTTCTGTAGTATGCCCACAGTCTCTGACCATCTCCTGAAGCATGCCCACAGCCTATGACTATCTTCTGTGGCATGCCCACAGTCACTGACTATCTCTTGTAGCATTTGTGCAATTTATGGCCATCTCCTGTAGCATGCCCACAGTCTCTGACCATGTCCTGTAGCATGCTCACAGTTTCTGACCATCTCCTGAAGCATGCCCACAGCCTATGACTATCTTCTGTGGCATGCCCCCAGTCACTGGATACAAACTTGTACAGCGAGCGCTTACTGTAATACGGATATGAAAAAAGAGAGAGAGAGCCACTAGAACATCAAAAAGGTAACCAACATGACCCTCCAAGATAATATATAGAGAAAAAAGGTGCAGCGCTAATAGCAAACCATCAATATAAAACAAATTATAGGACTAGAACAAATGAGGACATGAAGACATATATTCGTCATAAATGCGATCTTCAATCAAATGTCCTAAAACATGCAATGAGGTGCAATGTGCCAATACTGCCAGGTCTCCTTTAAGAGGTGAATGATCCAAGGTGAGCAGGAAATAAGTAAAGTGCGCACTCACCAGAAGTGCGTTTACAATACGCATAAAAGAAGTATGCTCTCTCCTGGTGCATCTAGGTTCTCCCCATCCAGGTGAAGCTGCGTTCACTAAATCTCACCGGTCATCAATCCTGGTTCAGTGGTGCATCCGACACTACTGCATCTCCAGAGTCCCTCCTTAAAACTTGGTGCTGTGAAAGGGTGGCGCTCATGGAGAGCCCAATAAGGGACATCACATAGCGTGATACTGCATAAACACTTTATTTGGAAAGTAACATCAATCAAAATAAGGTACTGACCGCAATCATAGAATGGATGTCCAGGTGCTGTAGCCCTTGACGCGTTTCGTGCTAAGCACGTTCTCAAAGGGTGCAGCCCTGCATTTAGTGAACGCAGCTTCACCTGGATGGGGAGAACCTAGATGCACCAGGAGAGAGGATACTTCTTTTATGCGTATTGTAAACGCACTTCTGGTGAGTGCGCACTTTACTTATTTCCTGCTCACCTTGGATCATTCACCTCTTAAAGGAGTACTAAACAATATGGTAGTGTGACAAGAACACCCCTACCTAAAAAAGCAGGTTACTAAATGATCCACGCGGAGTAATATGAATTCAAAAGAATTTTAACAATACTTTATTTGATCACATAGATCATAGGGAGGTTAAACATAAGCACGGTGTACATATGAAAAAAATAAAATCATGTTAAAAAACACTTAGCGTCTTCAATTTAGGGTCATCTTAGCAAATAGAGCACCATATAAGGCAGAGTTGTGTAATGATGCGATAGTTATCCTGGATTTCCGTGGGTTTCCCACTTAAATTCGAGTAAACCATGTGTTCAACAGATGTGTTCCCCATATATTTCAGAGAACCTCCTGGAATGTAAGAGCTGGAACACAAAAATACATAATGTATGTATAGGAATATGAAAACCAATTCACATCCAAAAATCACCAGGCCTCCCTCCACATTAGTCAATGGATACTACTATTACCTTCTCAATAATGAGACTATCATGCCCGCTTCTCAAATGTAGGGACTTCCTGGATAGCCACCCCAAGTAAAACAAGGTCCACAGTACCAAATGATTCTGAGGATATATATAGAGAAAAATGATAAATATATAGATCATAGGCATCAAGTGACCCCGAAAACAAAACACACACAAAATGTGGATATATTACCATCAATAAAGATCAAGAAGACTCCTGTCAACTTGAAATAGGATCAGGTCCTTGATGCTTTTTCAAAAATGCATATGGGGGTGAGGAGCCAGGTAGTCACAGTGCGTGGATTCCAAACACATATATAGTGTGTATGTAGCATATAGCAGGCCGTAGATACCTGAGTTTAATATACCCAATACAGGGTTTCCAAAAATTGCTCAATTAGAGAAGGTTATTGCGGTTTTATAAGGATGTGGCTATGTCACAGCAAAAAATGCCTGAATAGGATAGCGTATATATATATATACATGTAGATTATCCTCCAAAGAGGGTTTCCAAAAAATTCCCCGAGTATACAGGGTAAATTAGGCCCATAAAACATGCCCTATTGCCACCATATAGGCTCTATAAATCTCAACAGCCGTAAGCTTTAAATAACTTGCCACCGGTGGAAGGTATGTTTCCCTGAAGGATTGCCGTTTTGCGAACCGCTGTAATAGTAGCCCAGTGGTAGTTCTCAGAGGGTCTTGGCCTTCCTAGCAGGGAGCTGTGACACCGCCGTTCCTTCCCGCCTCGTGGGCGCCGCACCCAGTGAAGACGCCAAGCGTAGTGACGTCAATACGTTGACGCGTTTCGTCCGCCAATCACCGCAGACTTCGTCTGGTTCTGACGAAGTCTGCGGTGATTGGCGGACGAAACGCGTCAACGTATTGACGTCACTACGCTTGGCGTCTTCACTGGGTGCGGCGCCCACGAGGCGGGAAGGAACGGCGGTGTCACAGCTCCCTGCTAGGAAGGCCCAAGACCCTCTGAGAACTACCACTGGGCTACTATTACAGCGGTTCGCAAAACGGCAATCCCTCAGGGAAACATACCTTCCACCGGTGGCAAGTTATTTAAAGCTTACGGCTGTTGAGATTTATAGAGCCTATATGGTGGCAATAGGGCATGTTTTATGGGCCTAATTTACCCTGTATACTCGGGGAATTTTTTGGAAACCCTCTTTGGAGGATAATCTACATGTATATATATATATATACGCTATCCTATTCAGGCATTTTTTGCTGTGACATAGCCACATCCTTATAAAACCGCAATAACCTTCTCTAATTGAGCAATTTTTGGAAACCCTGTATTGGGTATATTAAACTCAGGTATCTACGGCCTGCTATATGCTACATACACACTATATATGTGTTTGGAATCCACACACTGTGACTACCTGGCTCCTCACCCCCATATGCATTTTTGAAAAAGCATCAAGGACCTGATCCTATTTCAAGTTGACAGGAGTCTTCTTGATCTTTATTGATGGTAATATATCCACATTTTGTGTGTGTTTTGTTTTCGGGGTCACTTGATGCCTATGATCTATATATTTATCATTTTTCTCTATATATATCCTCAGAATCATTTGGTACTGTGGACCTTGTTTTACTTGGGGTGGCTATCCAGGAAGTCCCTACATTTGAGAAGCGGGCATGATAGTCTCATTATTGAGAAGGTAATAGTAGTATCCATTGACTAATGTGGAGGGAGGCCTGGTGATTTTTGGATGTGAATTGGTTTTCATATTCCTATACATACATTATGTATTTTTGTGTTCCAGCTCTTACATTCCAGGAGGTCCCTGACATATATGGGGAACACATCTGTTGAACACATGGTTTACTCGAATTTAAGTGGGAAACCCACGGAAATCCAGGATAACTATCGCATCATTACACAACTCTGCCTTATATGGTGCTCTATTTGCTAAGATGACCCTAAATTGAAGACGCTAAGTGTTTTTTAACATGATTTTATTTTTTTCATATGTACACCGTGCTTATGTTTAACCTCCCTATGATCTATGTGATCAAATAAAGTATTGTTAAAATTCTTTTGAATTCATATTACTCCGCGTGGATCATTTAGTAACCTGCTTTTTTAGGTAGGGGTGTTCTTGTCACACTACCATATTGTTTAGTATGTAGTCTTTGGGTTTTTGTATCCACACTTATACAAGTGAGTCGGAGATATGCTAATGACACCGGTAATTTGTGTCATTTTTGGTGGCCTGTTTTTGCTTTATTGTTGTGACCTCTTAAAGGAGACCTGGCAGTATTGGCACATTGCACCTCATTGCATGTTTTAGGACATTTGATTGAAGATCGCATTTATGACGAATATATGTCTTCATGTCCTCATTTGTTCTAGTCCTATAATTTTTTTATATTGATGGTTTGCTATTAGCGCTGCACCTTTTTTCTCTATATATGCCCCCAGTCACTGACCATCTCTTGTAGCATTTCTGCAATTTAAGGCCATCTCCTGTAGCATGCCCACAGTCTCTGACCATGTCCTGTAGCATGCTCACAGTTTCTGACCATCTCCCGCAGCATGCCCACAGCCTATGACTATCTTCTGTGGCATGCCCCCAGTCACTGACCATCTCTTGTAGCATTTCTGCAATTTAAGGCCATCTCCTGTAGCATGCCCACATAAATTGTTTTATGTCCATTCTCTGACCATTTTATGAGCCATTACATACACTATACATTATGTATGTCCATTGGTGATGTCAGGGGCTGTACGTAAGGCTTCCTGTATAAACTAAGTTGACAACCATTGTTCTATATCGTACATCCAACCAAATCTAAAAACATATTTGTTACAAGCTTTGGGCGCCACAGCAGCAAAATCTCTGTACCTAAGTTCGCAGCTCAGCCCAACTCATGGAGGCAGTAATAGGAAAGCATCTACTTTGTTAGAAACTCTACCTACTGTGGTAAGTGGAGGTCAGGCAGGCCTTGGAATTTTAGCATGAAGGGAATCAAGATGGGCAGATTTACATTTTTCTGTGAATTTCAACTTGTGCAAATAAAATCTTTAGAATGAGTATTCTACAGGAAAATGTGTGGTGAGTTCATACTTGCGTGGTTATACAGGAGTGGCTAGATAGGTTATAGAGCTGAGATGGATGGAGACTTCAAGGAGAGCTCCTCTGTGGAGCGGAAAAGTGCAGACATGATGCATTTTATTTCACCTCTCCACACCCATCTGCTCTGTTGTAGTCTGTACAGAGCACCTAGAGAACAATTGTTCCTACCTTTGTCTGCGCACAACTGTGAATGAGCCCATACTATTGAAATCGAAGTCCATGAATGATGCCAGTTCCGGTGTTTTGCCTCCACCCCTCACTCTCTACTGTGCCATTCACAAAGCACAGGACAAGCTTCATCACTGTTCTATGCTTTGTGAGTCAGCCTGTCTTTATGAATGAAGTAGCTTCAAACAAGTAAGGGCATTTTTTTTTTTTCTATTTGTCAATGAAAGCATAGTGGAGAAATGTTTCTGAGGTTGATTGCATGATGTTAAAACATACTATATCTGATTTACATTGGCTACTTACTATACAACTTTCTTTAATGACAGAAATTGTATTTAGTATCTTGACAATTGTCTTTGCAGGTTGGCACTTAACAGGTCAACATCTTGACATTTAAAAACGTACCAAAAGCTTTTAATGCTCAACGCTGTGTAGATGCCTGTAGAATCAATCCAGGCCATGTGTGACTAAGGGCTAATCATGCTTTTCTCTTGGCAGCTCTCCAGATGAACATGGAAATGATTTGTAGACTTCTGTGGGGGGAAAACAAATCAAAATAAATAAATAAATGCCAAAAAAAAAATAAAAGCATTGCGATATTTGAATTCCCAGCAAGAAATACTTCTAGCACTGCTGAGCCATTGGAGTTGCAAGGTAGTCCCTTCTTCTTAGGGCACTACAAACTGAGCTACCTGTAAAGTCTTTGCAAAGAATATGTATGAAAAGCATGCTAATGGGAAAATTTGTGTTGCCTGTGGCAACCAGTTAGGTTCCTATTGGCGTTTCTGCAGTACAGAGCTGAGAACGCAGCAAGGGTTGTTATTTGACATTTTCTTTCGAACGCACTATTAAAGTATATGTAAACGCCGACAAAGAACTTCTCTTATTTATTCTCTTTTGGTCTGTTAAATATGTACCATTCAGAATGTTTTGTTTTATTTGATAAGTGCAAAAAAAAAAAATACCTGTTGCTCATGTCAGGAATTCAGAGTTATGTTGCCTCAAGGAGAGTAATAAGCCATCCCAGTCCTTATCTTGAGGCTACAGAATGATTAGCTTTTATGCTGTGGAGATGGGAGAGCAGGTAGATATGGGTAGTTTTGTAAGAGAAAACTGAGCAGGGCTGACAACACTCATTTCACGAAAATTCTGCATGTCATTATCAGATGAAAACACTCTCCCTTTTCCATTCTTCTTATCCTCTTTTTTCCTACAATTCCCATGGGCTGCGGTACCTTTTTGGTATGCTGTAAAAAACAAAGTCCTGGATTTTCACCCATTAAGCCAACAACCATCAGTTGACTGATTGTGCCCCGGTATATCATGAGATCTGATGGATTTTATACCACAGGAATAATGCTATTACCTTTTCACTTGTGTGATGTCTACTACCGGTATTACCTTTTCAGTTGTCTGGTACTGTGTTCAGTATCTGCTGTTAACTTATATTTGTGAGGTTGCTAATAGAAATTTTTATTATTATTATACAGGATTTATATAGCACCAACCGTTTGTGCAGCGCTTTACGAAATGAAGGTAGACATTACAGTTACAATAAAATTCGGTACAAGAGGAAACAGAGGGCCCTGCTTGTTAGAGCTTACAATCTAGGAGGAAATGAGCTTAGGTTCTGTTCTGGGTTCCATCTGAACCTGTTAGGACAAGCTCAGAAGTTCCGGGCAGGTGGGGGCATGTACTCAAAGGGATGGGGATGCACTTGATATCATTGACCTAATCTGGCCATGTGTTTGGTCATCTTATGTGTCAAACCCAGAGGACTTCGTTGTATTATACCCCTGAAAACTTTATAATAAAAACACATTTAAAACAAAATGGTGTGTTTTTTTCAGCCCACAATAGGAATTAAAGTGGTTAAAATGGCTCAGCCTTCTGTCTACAGCAGCCCCCTCAATACATATCTGGGCCCCGTCACTGTCAATCACAGCCAGTGAGCAATGAGGAGAGGGTGGGGGGTCGAGACACGGTTCTGTGTGTGAATGGACATTCAGAGCAGTGGCTCAAGAGCTAGCCTGCTTGTATGCCCTCATAGCAAGCTGTATGCTTTGGGGGCCCTTGGCAGGAGGGAGGAGCCAGGAGCACCATTGGGGGACCTGAGAAGAAGAGGATCAGGGCTGCTCTGTCCAAAACTGCACAGAGCTGGCAAGTATGATGTTTGTTATTTTTTTAAAATTGCCTTTACTATCACTTTAAGCCTGCTTGTGTGCCCTCATAGCAAGCTGCATGCTTTGGGGGCACTTGGCAGGAGGGAGGGGCCAGGAGCACTGTTAGGGGACACGAGAAGAGGAGGATCAGGGCTGCCCTATGCAAAACTGCACAGAGCTGGCAAGTATGACATTTGTTACTTTATTTTAATTGCTTTTAATATTACTTTAAGCCTGGGTTTACACTGATGCGGTGCAGCATATCGCCTGTGATTCACACAGGAACCACACTACATTCCTGTGCAAATCAAATGCGAATTCTGTGCGGTGAGATTTGAGCTATAAATTTTATAGGGCTCAAATCGCACCACATCTGCACCAGAAAGGTGCAGGACCCTTTTTCTGTTACACACTAGAATTGGATCGCATGGATATTCACACCCATGCGATCTGATTCTGCACATCGCACCGCGTTTTGCGAAACAATTTCAGGGTGTTGTTAACAAAAGTTTTCTGAGCACACTTACCAGCTAGCTTGCAAAAAAAAACAAAATGGCACTGTCCAACAATTTGTGTAAGAAACTGGACATCTTGCTTGCACACATTTGCCAGTATATTAGACATGTGTATACTGGAAAGTTTCATTACATATTCGTTATGTTGAACCGTTTCAATTTTGGAATTCGATTCGTATCTTTGGCATTCATTTCGTATATTTGTTGGTCCAGGTGGATTACAAAAATGTATCACTTTTTCCAGAAGATGCTATAAATGCGATATATTATTGAATTGGACGAATTTGAATCAGAAGGATGCAATGTTTTTTGGAGTTGATTGGACAAAATTGACTGGTGTCATGTGCATATGAATTACAAATGGAATGAAATTCAGATGCATTCATTATCTGAATCCACATTGTGGAACAAATTTGAAAATTGAATTCATTCTCCCATAGGCCCGAGCTACTGTCGCATCATGTGACGTCATCCAAATAAAACACATGCATTGGGTAATTTCATTAGAACTAAATTGTTACTATGTCCAAGATTCATATAAATTCCCGATCTCCAAAAATGAAATTTTCATCCGAAAAACTAATAACGAAACGCACATGTCTAAAATATGTGGAAGCTGAATTGCCTGGTCAAAGCCCTTCTCTAAAGTGTAGTCTTAACTCTTATATTTTAGAGTCTTAATATTGGAGCATATATAGGAATGGATACATTAAGTACAGGTATGCCTGGAGACAGCACTTTTCTCCTTAAAGTGGAACTATAAAGCATCTGAGCACCATAAGCCAAAAATGCTATTTATTTCATTTTTAATATTCAAAGCCAACTCACCCATCCAACCTCACCCCCCATGCTTTGTTTTGCTGAGAAATCACTCTCCCTGAAGACTCCTGGGATGTGTGACATATGCCTAGACCTGCAAACCAGGCAGTAACTGAAGAAATATTAAAAAAAGTTTAAAATGTAGAATTTCCTATTTATTTACTAATGCTAGCAGCATTAAAAATAATCAATGTTGATTGAATTTCCATTTTAAAGACATAAGGACACATTAGAAGCCCAGCAAGAGCACGACGGCAGCTGAAGGTGTCTACTGTGTCTCCACGCCAACTTCAGTGAGGAAGCTATACAAAAATGGCAACCACCCCAATTTATAACTAGCTTTTGAAGTAAGATGCATGGTGCTGGCATTGTGCTCTTGCTCCTCTTCTAATGTGTTCCTGCACCTTTGGGGTGGTAAAGGCACAAAATTTAGGTAAATGTTCTTAATTTTGTCAAACATAGACTTATAGCAGTGTTTAGCCTGTTTTTGGTAGGGTTAAAATGTCGAAGTCTTGACTTATTAGAAAACATGGAAAGGAAACCCTCCAAATACGTAGTGTCCTGAGATCGAGACCTCATTATAAACACATCCATGTGTCAGCAATGCCTAGGGGACACATCATGCTAGGGAATTTGTTTGCAAATTACCATCTACATCCTTGAATGATGCAAGACAGACAGGTGCAGAGAGCGGCCGAGAGAGATTATATACACAACAGAAAATATCTGTTTGTAGTCTAGGAAAGCTACCCTGAGAAAAGGTCATACAGACAGTTAGAGACAGATAGATACACTATATTGCCAAAGGTATTGGGACACCCCTCCAAATCATTGGATTCAGGTGTTCCAATTACTTCCATGGCCACAGGTGTATGAAATCAAGCACCTAGGCATGCATTGTGAATAATGGGTCTCTCTCAGGAGCCCAGTGAATTTAAGCATGGTACCGCGATAGGTTGCCACCTGTACAATAAGTCCATCCATGAAATTTCCTTGCTAGTAAATATTCCATGGTCAACTGTTAGTGATATTATAAAAAAGGGGAAGCAACTGGGAACAACAGCAAACTCGTAAACACATAAAATGACAGAGCGGGTTCAGGGCATACTAAAGCACTCAGTGCACAGAAGTTGCCAACTGTCTGCAGACTCAATAGCTAAATACTTCCAAACTTCATATGGCCTTCAGATTATCACAACAGTGCATAGAGAGCTTCATGGAATGGGTTTCCATGGCCAAGCAGCTACACCCAAGCCTTACATCATCAAGTGCAAAGCATCGGATGCAGTGTTGTAAATCATGCCACCACTGGACTCTAGAGCAGTGGAGATGTGTTCTCTGGAATGAGGAATCACACTTCTCTGTTTGGCAATCCGATGAACGTGTCTGGGTTTGGGGGTTATCAGGAGAACGGTACTTGCCTGACTGCATTGTGCCAAGTGTAAAGTTTGGTGGAGGGGGATTATGGTGTGGGGTTGTTTTGCAGGGGTTGGACTTGGCCCCTTAGTTCCAGTGAAGGGAACTCTTAAGTCATCAGCATACCAAGACATTTTGGACAATTTCATGTTACCATTTTTGTGGGAACAGTTTAGGGATGGCCCCTTCCTGTTCCAACATGACTGCTACCAGTGCACAAAGCAAGGTCCATAAAGACATGGATGAGCACGTTCGGGGTTGAGGAACCTGACTGGCCTGCAAAGAGTCCTGACCTCAACCTAATAGAACATCTTTGGGATGAATTAGAGTGTAGAATGTGAGCCAGGCCTTCTCTTCTGACATCAGTGCCTGACCTCACAAATGCACTTTTAGAAGAATGGTCAAACATTACCAAAGACACACTCCTAAACCTTGTGGATATCCTTCCCAGAAGAGTTAAAGCTGTAATAGCTGCAAAGGGTGGGCCAACTCAATATTGAACCCTACGGACTAACACTGGGATGTCATTAAAGTTCATGTGCATGTGAAGGCAGGTGTCCCAATACTTTTGGCAAAATAGTGTAAATAGATAGATAGACAGATAGATTATAGTAAAAGAAGAGTTGTTGCAACCAAATAACTCACATTGCTCAAAGCAATCTGATTGTTTTCTAATTTAGGCATGCACTTTATTAGCACTATGGCTCTTCATACTGCTGTTAATTTAAATGATAATTTTGTATATGGCAAGATGAAGACAATTCCATTCCCATGAAATATTCATCTATTATATAAAGTATGTACTGTGTCTACATAGCCTTAGAATTAAGGCTCTGGTGACTGAGAGTAGATGCACTACTAATGGGATTAACATATCTGTAATTTAGTGTTACAAAAGTCCCCAACCTACCTTTTTGCCAAAGAAGGAAATCCCAGAGATTATAAAGCCAAAAGATCAGCTGTGCAATCCTCTTGATCCTAAACTAGCGTACAATATGGCCATGCTGTGGTAATCTCTGGAAATCAAGCGGTTAAAAAAAAAGACTGGCAGCTAAAGGTGTCAGAGCAAAGCCTGTCATTATTCTGTCCATTGTGTTAAAGATTTAAATATTCTACACACCTCTCCCACTTGTTGGAGGTTATTGCTCCTTGGTGAAAACAGATTTAACCTTGAAGCCACTGAAGTACACTGAAGCACATCTATTCATCACTGTCTTATTGTCCCAAGACATTCACTGTTTAAACACCTTGTTGACCTACTTTATAATACAGGTTTTTCCCATTGGATGATCTGTAGAATTACTAGTCTTTGACTTCATAACATGAAGTTAATAAATCCTTCAGTGACAAAAGAGCTGCTTGGTATTGGCACAAATCATAGTAACTAAATGATTGTATTATTCACTTACTCACTATTCATAGAAAAATATGCCAGCCATACATTGGTAGAATTTTGCTAAAGAGCTAGTGCAGAAATTCTTCATATCATATCTTGCGACAGTACAATCGGTGATTTAACAAATTTCATTATGCCTTACACATTTTGTTCAGTTGGAATGCCAATGGTTGAAATGTTAACGTTTGACTTCAGGATGCATGAAAGTGATGTAATGTGTATGCCTGTGACCCTAAGACTTACAATATGCACTCACCAGCCACTTTATTAGGTACACCTTGTTAGTGCCAAGAAAATATCCCCCACACCATTACACCATCACCACCAGCTTGAACCGTTGATATAAGGCAGGATGGATCCATGCTTTCATGTTGTTTACACAAAATTCTGACCCTACCATCCGAATGTCGCAGCAACCAGTCTGCCCATTCTCCTCTGATCTCTGACATCAACAAGGCATTTTCGATCACAAAACTGCCACTCACTGGATATTTTCTCTTTTTCGGACCATACTCTGTAAACCCTAGAGATGGTTGTGCATGAAAATCCCAGTAGATCAGCAGTTTTTTAAATACTCAGACCAGCCCATCTGCCACCAACAACCATGCCACATTCAAAGTCATTAAAATCCCCTTTCTTCAACCATTCTGATGCTCATTTTGAACTTCAACAAGTCATCTTCACCACGTCTATATGCCTAAATGCATTCAGTTGCTGCCCTGTGATTGGCTAATTAGCAATTTGTGTTACCAAGCAATTGAATAGGTGTACCTAATAAAGTGGGTGTATACCATAAATAGAATGAACAGATTTTCATGACAGACAAAGTTCTACTGAATCTATCTAGACCTAGAACATGTACATTTGGTCATCAGATTGTCCCCATTAATGATTACCCATTAACTAAATTGAAAGAACATTTAGAAAACAACCATTTTCTAAAAACAAATCTAATTGTGTATGGCTAGCGTTAGTGGTCAACCCTGTGCAACAATTGAAATCAATCAATGGACTACTAATACTTTATAGCAGTAGCTTCCAAACTGCAGGCCAAGAGCCAAATGTGGTCTTTGGCTTGCCTTTATCCGGCCCTTGAGGCACTATTTCTCCAACTGATACAAGGCATTATTCCTCCCACTAATACCAATGATAAGGCATTCTTCCTTCCACTGACACCAACGATGGGGCACTATTTCTCCCATTGATACCAATGATGAGGCTCTATGCCTCCCCCTAACACCAATGACAAGGCATTGGTTACATCCACTGACACTGGAGAACTTTCTACTTCCACTTGACAAAGTCTAGCCCCCTTAAAGTCTGAAGGACAGTAAACTGGCCCTTTGGAAAGATAGGAGACCCCTGCTATATAGTAAACCTTGCCATTATAGTAAAGTCATAAAGCAATAATACAAGTCGAGGGATATCAGTGAAAGCCTTCTTAAGGGTGGGGTGGGCCTGTACAATAGTTTTTGCCTTATATAGGTCACAACTGTGGTGAAACAATAACCTTATAGGCAGGCACATAGGTAAATATATGTACATCCATGTATTTTTATTACATTTGTAGTTTGTCTGGAGGTAATATAATATTTGAACGGTTTTGAGTGTTACACTTGTTGCTACTTATATGATCTCCATAATCCTTGCATTATATAGCAATCACACTATTTTTTGACTAAGCAGCTATTTCCATCGCAAAACCATGTTTGACTTATTACTGTATGATGATTTGTGACAGATGGATTGTGTCTCATACTTCCCAGAGCAGAGATAATATCATCAATTTGCCATGCCTTAGGAAACATTGCGTGCTGGGGGTCAGACTGTTCATTGCTGAAAACAGTCCAGAGTTAAAATTGATTAAACTCATTTTACCCATATTTGGAATTAACCTCATGCACTGTGCTTTGAAATCATTTCTTCATCATTTTGTCCTTAAAGAGACAAAGAAGAAAATGGGGTTGATTCATAGAAATTGGAGAAAAGAAAATGCAAAGCGAAGTTGAGTTGTTTCCGATACTACCCAACTTTCACCATGCTTTTCTAAGGAGAACTTCTGATCTGCTTTTATGGGCTACAATTATGCTTATGTTCTAATTTAGTTCTTAGGAATTATCCCCAAACTTCAGTATGTATAATACTATTTTACTACTAATTACAAATAATTAAAAGCCCTTAATCAGTTCCATGATGAGACCACAGATTGTTGGAAGTTTGCTGTCACTTCAGCTAACAATGGAGCATATGTTTCCCTGTGTGTTTTCTCCATATCTGTTATATCATATAAGTGACACTGGGGTGAAATGGGGGCTTATCCTCAGTATGCCTGATTGGCTACATGGCAAAACAGTGCAAAGCATTTTTTTTCTTTAAGAGCTGATTCACACCATGCATGCATCAGAATCACGCTGTGCGTTCCTGTGCGAGTCACATGCGGCTCTGTGAGGTGCGATTTCAAGCTCATTCATTTTAAATGGGCTGACATCACACTGCACCGTGCCAAAAGTAGTGCATGCACTACTTTTGAAACACACTGTAACCAGATCACATGGTACTTCTGTATCCAGTGCGGGCAGATGTGGGCAAAAGCGCTGCGTTTGTGACCTGCGTTTGGGGTTTAGTTAACATTTTATTGACACATTTTATTGAATCGCACAGGAACGTACATTGTTTTTCTGTGTGATTCCAGTGCAGGCAAGGTGTAATTGGGCACAAAAGTTAATATGGCCAGTGCTCTGTAATATTTATAGGTCATAAGAAGAAATTATAATTTTAACATTTTCAGCAACAGTAGCCTCGGGCAAGCTACTGCTTTCTTTTCTGTATTAGCATGGCTCAAAACTGTTTCTATTATGGGATCAAGTTTGCTTTGTGCCAATATGGACCACTTTGGGGCTAAATTTTGGTAGATTAGGAGCAGTGTTCAGGATTTTGGCTGAAATGGCTACACATGTAAATGCGTTTAAATCGCAAGCAGGAATGCATGTTCCTGCTATCTGAAATGTTCACATAATACAAACTGATTGGGCAGGAACAGGGGAGGGGCGGGCATAGCAGCTGCAGTTACTCTACAAATGAAGGAGCGCAGACCAGTGTCTGAGCTCTGAAACTAATCTTCCTCGAGCACAATAAACCCCTCAGATCAATTCAAGAGATAAGTCCATGACGTGGACATAACTCATGGTATGCCTGCGGTTATTACAAAAGTAGCTGAATTTCCGGAGTTCAACTTTAAAGTATAGAGTTGTCGTGAAAGTCAGAGGCTTGGGTAATCTTGCCATTGGACACATTTTCTGGGACAGTTGCCTATAACAGAATTCCTATCATTTTGGGGAGATTTTAAATCACTTCCTGCTGATTCTCAAAGACAAAGTGAAGGGACGTCTCCCTAGCAGGAAACTGGAAGTAAATAACAACCTGATAGGGGTTTTAACTTTTTTGCATAGCTTTGATTTTCATTGATCTGCAAATCAAACCTCAAATTTAAATATATACATATTAACCCAATATAGTTTTATCTTTTAATATATATTTAGTAGGAAATTTTATTATTTTGAATTTGTGTGCACTAATACTAATTATACTGTATTTTTATTAAAACATGTTTTTGATAAACATTTGCATAACTGTTATTAGAACTATAATCAGGGTTGAAAAATCAGCAGTACCATATTTTTTACTAAAGACCCTGCACTTCCACGTTATATATAGTATGGAATCTTTGGCAAACTTTAAAGCTTTATTGTGCTTATGAAAAATGTCAAAATGAGTTCACCCATCTGAGGTGCTAAGTGGGAGGCATTAGTAAAAGAATTGAGAGTTTACCCTTTGGTTTGAATTACGGCCTGGACTATTGAATGAATAGCTTAATCCTTTTACTACCCTTGATGTATGTCATATGGCGGGAGGGGGAGGGCAGTTTTGGCAAGCCAACAATCAACTGTCAGATGGATACCCCAGTAATGGCCGCCCTGGCAAACAATTCCCAAAAAAGACTCTGGTAGTGAAAGGGTTAAGCACAATTTGATTGTGCTTTATCAGGGCATACACACTGTACACTCTCATCTACAGCAGAATATTTTTTTAACGGTTATACAATAGAGTATTTAACCACTTTCCAAATATGAATGTACCCATACGTCCTCTAGTTTAAGTGGTTCTACCAGAGTCATGACTGCAGCTTCAGTAATGACCCTGGTATCTTTTTTTTCATCACTCAGCAATGCTGAATAATGTAAAAGGGACCTAAGTGGCTAGCTAGCCACTAAATTGCTTTTACATATGGCAAAAGGTGGTCCCTCCCTTCCAATGCCTTCTTCCACTTTCCTGGGCTCTCTCATTCCACTTGGGAGCCCAGGATTGAAGCCAGCAGTTTTCCCAGTTGACCATAGAGATGAGGGAGGAACGGAAGGGGAGAGGAGAGACCTGGGGTCTAGTAGACCCCAGATCTCTCAGTAAATAGGACCTGTCACTGCCCATGCTTTTGTTTATCTCTTGTAAGAGACAATGTAAAAAAAATGTAAATAAATAATAAAAAAAAATTAAACCAACCCCATGTGCACTCACAATTGCACAGTGGTCCCACACGCATATATGAACTGCAATTGCATGACACATGTGAGGTATCAAAGCGAACGGCAGAGTGAGAGCAATAATTCTAGCACCAGACCTCCTGTATAACTCTAAACTCTCTCTCTCTCTCTCTCTCTATATATATATATATATATATATATACTCTATATATCCTGTATAACTCTAAACTGGTAACCTGTAAAGGCTTTTAAAGCATTGCCTATGTAGATTTTTGAGTACCGTAATTTTTGAGTACCGTAATTTCTCGCTATTCCACAGGTCTGCAAACTTTTCAAGCATGGTATGTTTGGTATCTATTTACTTGGCATAACATCTTTTATGTTTTACCAAACAATAGGGTATTATATTGTCTTTGTGTGCACTAACATTCGTTAAAGTGTATTTTTTCCCAAAAAATTGCATTTGAAAAACCGTTGCACAAATATTGTGTGACATAACAAAAATTGCAACAACCAATATTTTTTTCATTTGAGATTGTCCATGATTTTTGAGAAGTTTTGTTCCCAAATCCTCAGACATTTCTTTGTTGCTATTTCTCTTCTCCATGCTCCATGTGGCACACAGAGACACACAACAAAAAGTTTGAGTCAATTTTTCACCATTTTAACTAGTTTCCATATTGTCAGCACCTGTTAATTGATACAGGTGAGTTTAATTACAAATTAAAGGAGCAGCACAAACTTGGAATGCAATTATTTCTTACAATTTTGAGAAGGTGCCAATAATTTTGTCCAGTCCATTTTGGAAGTTTTGTGTGGAATGTGTCAGATTTGGCTTTTTGTGTCATACCAATACAAACAAAAGAAATAAACATGAGAATGACTAAACATTTGTAATTTTCTGGGCGAAGCTGTGCATTATCTGACAGAAATGCAGGGGTGCCAATATTTTTAGCCATGACTGTAGATGTGGTGGATGCATTTGTTTTTCTTTCTTTCCCTTATTTTTATCTGGTGATCCAGCCAGAAAGCCTCCTGCTAATGACCCTACCCGCATCGCTATTTGCGGCCACGGCTGTCAATCACAGGGAATACTCATCGGCACCCAGTGATTGTCGAGCATCTCCCACAGGGGGGGAGAACTGTTTGTAAACAAAACAGTGCTCCCCCCTGTCAGCTGCTGCACACTGCTTTGCATGGCTGTGCATAGTCCTGCAAAGCAGTGTGCTTACAGTGAAGCACCAACACACTGTCCCACAGTAAAACACATACAGCACACAGTTAACCCTTTGATCGCCCCACATGTGAACCCCTTCCTGTCTAGTGCCTTTAGTACACTGCAGTGCTTTTTATTAGCACTGCTCACTGTATTGGTGTCACTGTGGATGTCAGTGACACCAAGTCAGTTCCCATCAGTGTCAGAATGCCCACTGCAGTCCTCAGTCCCACTATAATTTGCTGATCGTCGCCATTACCAGTAAAAATATAAAAGTTAAAAAAAAAATCCCAGTAT
Source organism: Staurois parvus (assembly GCF_062004578.1). Lineage (NCBI taxonomy): Eukaryota > Metazoa > Chordata > Amphibia > Anura > Ranidae > Staurois > Staurois parvus. Next base: position 8,196,922 of record NW_028318001.1, read on the forward strand.
ATGTACCGCCATTTGTAAACTATAAATTTCACATAAACCAATTAATTTACATATATTGAGATTTTTTTTAGCAAAGACATATAGCAGAATACGTTTTGGCCTAAATTGATTTTTTACATTTTATTACTGGACATGTTTAATAGCAAAAAGTCAAAAATATTGTTTTTTTCTCAAAATTGACGGCCTTTTTTTTATAGCGAAAAAAATCAAAACAGCACAGGTGATCAAATACCACCAAAAGAAAGCTCTATTCGTGGGGAAAAAAAGGATGTAAATTTAATTTGGGTGCAGCGTTGCATGACCGCACAATTGTTCATTTTAGTAATGCAAACAATGACCTGGTCAGGAAGGAGGAAAAATCCTCAGGAGTGCAAGTGGTTAATCCAGAGTGGAGGCACTCTAATACAGGAGGTGTGTTACTGACCAGATAAAAATGGAGGTAAGAATTCCTAAAAAAGAAAACTAATGAACCACCACATCTAATGATTGGTAATCTGAAATATATCATGTTTTTGGTTTTGGGGTTAATACTGGTTTATTCTAAGTTCCATTGCTACTATTTCTAAAACCTCATGGTCGTTGACAGTAGCTGGTCTCAACTAAGATTTGGAACCCAATCAGTGTAATTGCTAATGATGTAATCATGATTAGTACATGATTAGTACAATCACAGCCAACTATTTTTTCACATGGGGTTTGTTTATAAACAAATATTTAGATTCAGCTGTTACTGTGCTTCCCACAAACAGATGCACAGTGACAGCTGAGCTTGTTAGGCTGCATCTGTCGCAGGGAAAATTTGTACTTGGTGTAAAAATTCATAATCACACACAAATTTACAGTACATAGTTGCAACTGCCATTCTTGAGTTCAAATATGTATTCATCGAAACAACTAAAGTCGTAGTAAAGCAAATCTGACAGATTTTTTTTTATTTATAACATGGATGGCTGCACTAGTCTCGTAACTGGAGTAAACTATTTAAAAATACCATCTAGGTTTTTGAAGTCAGGTGAGGCGATGGATAATTATAGCTTAAAGTAGCTTCCATACTGAGATCACAAGTAGGAAGCATCCGTTTGGCCTTGTGCATTGCAGCACTGGATCAAACAGACGGTATGCTCCCTGCTGAGGGGGTTAAGGGCTTGCTATTTAAGGAGCTGAGTGGCTCTAATCAGTTATTTTACAGAGATTAATACACATTTACATATATGATGCCGTCATTTGTCCTGCTGCCAAATGAAGTACAGTTCAGAGTAAAATATTAGACTGACACTAAAGCACATGTCTTCAAGGCCCATTTGGGTATTCTAAATGATGTCAATGTCACTTCAGGAAACTCCAGCAATTGGATGCTAATTATCGGTGTGGCTTTTTATAAAAACCTTTGGGCAGAAAGCAAATTAAGTGATATTGAAGGAAAGATGAGTAAATATGTACTTCTGTTGCTTAAACAGAAGCTAAAGGTTAATTTTCTCTTAGACTTAAAGTGGAACTTTAGTTAGAACATTAAGTTCTGCTAGATCACTTCATGCTGCCCCATTTTGAAGCTTTAGGTATATAAAACATTTAAAAAAAAAGTAAGGGAAAGAGAGGTGCCAGGCCACCGATAGTGTAGCTCAGTTTATTAGGAAGACATCAATATACAATAAAATTCACTCACAAAAGTCCAAAGTAATAGGCATGTAGTAACAGCAGGTGAAGTCACCATGTGCAAGTCCTACCCAGATGGAAGCTACAGGATATCAGAGACTAAGCGACGAAGCTGTGCAGGATTCCAGACCAGGCACTAGGAAGCCACCATGAGGAGAGAGCTGTGCGCAGCTATCAAACGACCTGTCAAACCCAGGGACTCTTAGCCAATAGGGACGCGTTTCAGAGGCTGGACTATGCCTCCTTTCTCAACCAAAGGTAGCACTGAGTGAATGCGCTTTTTTTCTAAAATAAGTTTAAAATCTAGTAATACACTGTTTTACCCTGCTCTGCACATGCTCAGTTGCCCTCTGTTCTTGGTATTTTTTGCATTGTGCTGAAAAACAGTGCCACTAGAGGCCGATCTGCTGACAAGCTAAAGATTTCCTGCTGCTTAGGCTCTCTGGGATTCAGAAAAATTGCAGCCTTCGGCAAGAAAACACAGGAGCACTGCTGGAGGCAATTTACAGCACACAATAATAGTTGTTTAAGGTAAAGTTAAGAGTAAAGTTGGACAGTTGATTCGCTACCTCCTGCCTACCTCCAATCTAGTCCCCTGAAAAAAAAAAGCAGAAGGGGATCTGTCCCCCTCTGTCTAGATTGATCAGATTGAAGAGCAGTTGGCTTTAAACCGACCGCATAGTCCATTTACTCCTGGTCACCCATAGAGCAGAGCAGGCTCTGTCCATGTCCGTTCAGCAGAGCGGACATGTACCTGTCATCCACCCACAACAACAATACTAACAGACTGTTGCCACATCTATTTTTTGGAGTGGATAAGTATCTGCCAGTGTATGATCTGCTTAGTACATGAAAGTCTTGTATTTGCTGGCTTATCATTTGGACATTCCCTTAAAATATACCTGTCATTATAGAACTATGGGTACTGAAATAACCTCTTGAAAATTCTAGTTGCATTGCTGATTTAACAATTGAGTACTGTCCATGATACTTTTTTAACTTGCACTAACATACAATTTTAAGGACAAGCTTTCGGGGTATGTCCCCTTCTTCAAGCTTCCTCACTCATTATCCAACAGTTTTATGAACCCCTCTGTGAGTGTTGTCTCCCACCCAGTCTTTGCTTTTGCTGTCTTATCTCTAGTCTAATCCTAGTCTTATAACCATTGCTGTTGACATTTGTTTGTGTGTGTTTCTTTCTGTTTTTTTCTCCCTCTTTCAACTTTTCTTCTAACATTCTGCTAAAACTTTGTGAAGTAGTGCTGCCTGAACCTTGAAGAAGGGGACATCCCCGAAAGCTTGTCCTCAAAATTCTATGTTAGTGCAAATAAAAATGGTATCACGTCAGTACTCGATTGTTTCTGTTGCAAGTGCACTAATATGGCTACAATCACCTCAAGCATTGCTGATTTAGAGTCATAAAACTTGATTTACGAAATGCAAAAATGCTGGTACATAGTTGGTAAGATTGAATAAAGACACTGGTCAACCTCTGTGTGAGTGTGTGAGTTTATGGCACTGCCATTTGCAATATCCCAGTATATTGTTTCACTAAGAAATATATCTAAATTTTTTTTTAATTTATCGAAACTCCTTGCAAACCCCAACTGTGGAAAGGAGTTCTACATCCTTACTGCTCTAATAGTAAAGAACCTCTTACTCAGTTTAAGATTAACCTCATTGACAATGATATTGTTTGCCTAGGCATGGAAACCAGGAATTAATGAAAGAAAAAAAGGTTAAAACAAGTAAATATGATATCCTTTCCTGTCTATTTACTAATGATAGCAGCATAAGGTTGAGAAATAGTCCATGTTGATTAAGTGAAATTCCGCTTTACGATAAGGGAAAATTCTCTTGCAAATTGAAAATTGGCTTCACGAAGTGAACATGCTCTAATCCTGTAGTAAATTAACTCCATTGCCTCTGAACCCAACTTAGAGTATTTTTAATTATTTAGTTAATGAATAGGCAATACTTTATACTTTTCATCTATAAGATGTCCTAGTGCTACCTTTTTTCATAGTGTATTGGTCAAGAGATCAGTGCTGGTGTTGTCACCTCAGCTCCACTCTATGAAACTCTGAGGACAGTCCAGTCCTGGGGAGAATTGAAAGATGAAGAGGACCTGATATGTCACGACTGACCAAAAATATCAGGAAAAGATGAAAAGCCAGCAATTGCATTTAAAAATCAGCACTGACATACACTTCGTATTGCGAAATAAATTCATACAAAATTTGTAAACCGAGGCATTATTTTCAGTGGATTTTCATTTGTAAACTGAAAATTACTTTAACCGAGGCGTTCTTAAACTGAGGAATTACTGTATGTCTCTGGTCATCTCCTGTACTATGTCCGCAGTCTCTGGTCATCTCCTGTAGTATGTCCGCAGTCTCTGGTCATCTCCTGTACTATGTCCGTAGTCTCTGGTCATCTCCTGTACTATGTCCGCAGTATCTGGTCATCTCCTGTAGTATGTCCGCAGTCTCTGGTCATCTCCTGTACTATGTCCGCAGTCTCTGGTCATCTCCTGTAGTATGTCCGCAGTCTCTGGTCATCTCCTGTACTATGTCCGTAGTCTCTGGTCATCTCCTGTACTATGTCCGCAGTATCTGGTCATCTCCTGTACTATGTCCGCAGTCTCTGGTCATCTCCTGTACTATGTCCGCAGTCTCTGGTCATCTCCTGTACTATGTCCGCAGTCTCTGGTCATCTCCTGTACTATGTCTGCAGTCTCTGGTCATCTGTAGTATGTCTGCAGTCTCTGGTCATCTCCTGTACTATGTCTACAGTCTCTGGTCATCTCCTGTACTGTGTCCGCAGTCTCTGGTCATCTCCTGTACTATGTCTGCAGTCTCTGGTCATCTCCTGTACTATGTCCGTAGTCTCTGGTCATCTCCTGTACTATGTCCGCAGTCTCTGGTCATCTCCTGTACTATGTCCGCAGTCTATGGTCATCTCCTGTACTATGACCGCAGTCTGGTCATGTCAGGGACCATCGCGACGCATGGGTCTACACAGGCGTAGGTGTCTGCCAAGACATGTAGGTGGCAGGGCACTAGGACCCAGGCGCACCCGTCGTCTTGACAGTACTAGGCAGGCACTAGGACCTAGGCTACGCCTGTCAGGTGCAGGGCGGGCTATTTAAACCAGCTCTGCACAAACACTTGTTGCCGAATGGTCTTTGTATGCTGTTACCTGTGTTGTGAGTATCTTGATCTGGATTGTTTGACCTTGCTGCCTTCTCCTGTCCTGACCCTTGGCCTGCCTGACTCTGCTCCTGGATGTTCCCCTTTAAATCTGATCTTTTGGTATTGACCCTGCGTAAGACCCAACTATCCTTTGCCTACCGTTTTGTACCTCACCGACCCGCTAGTTACCGACCCGGCCCTTATGACTCTGATTTAGCTCATCCATCCATCCCGCAGGGATCACTAGGCTCCCTCACATCAGACTCTTAGCCCCCTGGAGCTCCTGTCAGACTCCTCTACCCCTGTTGGAGATACCTAGCAGCTGCGACCTGGTACCGGAGTGCTCCAAGTCCATCCCCACCATCAGGGGCCCTGGTGAACAAGTGCTCCGGTGCTTAGACTCCGCACTCTGGGGAGGCTCTGCCAGGGGATTGATAGAGGTGCTGTCAGGCGGTCCCTTACAGGTCATCTCCTGTACTATGTCCGCAGTCTCTGGTCATCTCCTGTACTGTGTCCGCAGTCTCTGGTTATCTCCTGTACTGTGTCCACAGTCTCTGGTCATCTCCTGTACTATGTCTGCAGTGACCGGTCATCTCCTGTACTATGTCTGTAGTCTCTGGTCATTTCCTTTACTGTCTGAAGTCTCTGGTCATGTCCTGTAGTATGTCTGCAGTCTCTGGTCATCTCCTGTACTGTGTCCGCAGTCTCTGGTCATCCCCTGTACTGTGTCTGCAGTCTCTGGTCATCTCCTGTACTATGTCCGCAGTCTCTGGTCATCTCCTGTACTGTGTCCGCAGTCTCTGTTCATCTCCTGTACTATGTCTACAGTCTCTGGTCATCTCCTGTACTATGTCCGCAGTCTCTTGTCATCCCCTGTACTGTGTCTGCAGTCTCTGTTCATCTCCTGTACTATGTCCGCAGTCTCTGGTCATCTCCTGTACTATGTCTGCAGTCTCTGGTCATCTCCTGTACTATGTCTGCAGTCTCTGGTCATTTCCTGTACTATGTCTGCAGTCTCTGGTCATTTCCTTTACTGTCTGCAGTCTCTGGTCATGTCCTGTACTATGTCCGCAGTCTCTGGTCATTTCCTGTACTATGTCCGCAGTCTCTGGTCATTTCCTGTACTATGTCTGCAGTTTCTGGTCATTTCCTGTACTATGTCTGCAGTCCATTAGTTCAGAAAATTTTTGTTTCTAGTTTACCTGCTCTAAAATCTAAGTGCGTCTTATGGTCAGGTGCGTCTTATGGAGCGAAAAATATATCTTATTTAGTATATCTTACAAATGTAGGAGCCTCCGAGGGTAGTGAAAAGGGTTATAGCCTGTGGCAGGACCACAGGGCACAAAGTTGGACATTAACTTTGTTGGATTTTGGTTTTAAAATTACTCTTTATCATTTGAAGCACATTTAAGTATAGCATCTTCTTTTACATATTCATAACTCTTGTTCTGGAACATATCTTTGGGTTTTGATAACATTTTATATCAAACTTTTGAAAAGCCTCTGCAAAGTATGACAATCGCTGAATGCATATTCAGGCATTATTTTTCTTTTCTGCTCTTTCTATTTAGAAGAGTAAAAAAAAAAAAACATGAACAGTTGGTCAGATCAAAATAACGTGTCATTATGTAGAACACCCACTTGAAAAATGAAAAATCTTAAACAGTTTCAGAGAAAATTAAACGAATAAATGTATTCGGCTTCAAGACCAATGCAAATAGCAAGCAGATGCAGCCCACATTAAGCTAGCTGTCAAAAACTGGTATTTAGTTCTGTTTTGCTCCACAAAAGTGCTGAGAGTGATCTATAGTGAAAGAAATGCTTAATAAATGCCTAGTTTTGTGAACAAGAATTGCAGATGTGTTCCGTAATCAAGCGAGAATTATTTTGACAGAATGGCAAACAGGAATTCAAAAAGGAAGAAAAAAACTTTAATGACTAGCTACTGACTGTCAATAGCGTTAACATCTGCAAACAAGTCAGCAGGAAAGTTATTGAGCTTCATTACATTTATCTAGACTTATAAATCTTCTGGGCTTTTGATTATTCTCAAAGAACCATAATTATTCAAGCACAAAATTTAAAGCAGAATAAATACTTATATTTCAAATTGCTGGCTCTAGAGATAAGCAAAATGGGCAGAGGACTTGCTCGGGTAGGGTGAACCAGCTGAGATTTCTCCCTGTGTGGACCAGTCCACTTTTCTAATGCAAAATGGCAAAGCAGGGTACCCACTCTCTAGGGCACCCCATTGTCACCTTTTACAAACCATTGGGATTCCTGTGTTGAGGGCCCTGGTGCCCAAACTGTGCAGCCCACGGACCTCAGCGGTTTGTAGTGGTAACATTGATTGGGGTCAGGGGCGGACTGACCATTTGGAAACTCAAGCACTGCCTGAGGGCCCGTGGTCAGTAGGGGGCCTCATGAGATGCCACTGGGACCTTTTTCATAGGCTTTTTTTTTAGTTTGGGCAAGGACACAGGGGCCCCATGATCCCCTATTGCCTGGGGGCCCCATGAGTTGTCAGTCCGCCCCTGATTGGGGTAATATAAAGCTTATAGCACGGGGTAAATATAGCATGTCCACACTCTCTGACCCTTATTTCCTCTATTAGGTCTACAGCTTCTGACAGTCCTTGCAAGTGTTACATATATTGAAGATTATGTATGATCCTTTGGTAATGTCAATGGCCACATTGGAGGCCCCCTTTAGCTCATAAGCTGATAATCATTGGTTTAGGAGGTAACAAGGAAAGAATCCTCACCTAATGTGGCAATATTGACTTATAAGGAAGTAGGATACTTTCCTGCAAATGTCGTCCACTATGTAACATCACTGGTCTAATAAGAAAATACCATTCTTTCTTATTTTTGTTTAATATATTTAATTTTATTTTGCCAGAGACCTATAGCTGTCTTACACAGATTTTAGTAACAAATTAGGTTTCAAATTAGTAACGGATGTAAAATGCATTAGACTTAGATTGGGATTTAACAATGCATTCTTCTTTATCTGTAGATTTACCAAATTGACCCTTTAACTGCTTAAATTATATGGGCGTCAGTACATTCAGGGTGCTGACCCTACCTAAAGCCCCGTACACATGATATTGGATGAATGATCTTCCGATTCTTTTTTTGCATACTAGTCTCACATTGATAATGAAAGGTTACTAAAGTTACGAAAATTCTCGTAGAACAGAATCAAAATTCTGAAGTGATGTTATCTATTGTAATATATTTGTATTGTATTTTTGGATGAAAACTGTACCGATTAAACGAAAATTGTACGATCATGTATTGTACGAGAAAAAATTTCATGCTTGTCTCTTTGAATAACTTTGGACGAAATCTGTGTACTATCAATCAGATTATTGAATAATCACTTCGAAAGCGGTATTTGTATGATTTCCTGATCGTGTGTACTCGGCTTAAAGTGTTAATAAACCCACAACAGTAAAATCAGTCTGTATATGCAGTAAAGCATATTTGTTATATTCACTGTGGATCTTAAGGGGTTAATCCTGTGCATTATGTAAAAAGGATGTTTGATCCTGTCTTCTCTGATCCTCCCCTTTTTCCACGTTCCCCATTACATCTACTGTAATCTCTTACAACCTCGGGGACACTCTGCACATACTCAGTTTGGTGTGTACTTCTAGAGGGTTTTTTCTTTTTCTTGGGAGAGTGCATGTGATCAGCACAGGGACAATCAGCACTGTCCATACAGAGGGTCAGGGGTTATGCAGTCTCATAGGGCAGTCAGAGGTGATTGAAAACTCCTCCTACGCGTTTTAACCAGTGCTCAGCTGGACACTGATAGAAGTCGCAAGACTGCTCTAACTGCTGATAAGAAAAGGTATTTAACAGTTTATATTTGATAAAATAATTGCATTTCCATGTTCTGTGTACTGTGTGAGATCATATATAGTGCATACAGGGTCATGGGTTTAGTAACACATTAAGTCGCCCTCCTTTTGTTTTTATTTGCCTTCCTGTCAGAAGAAATTAATACACTGGCTAGTCATGGCTGGATGCAAGTCCACTATAAAGCCCATGATAACTTGGTTCTGGCATCTTTGTTTGGAAAACCTGCAAACCTGATTATATAAAGGTGATCTCTGCAGATAAAAAATTTCATAAAACTACAGTTGTGTTTGGTCAGTAGGTTACCACTGGCAAAAGAATTATAATAGAGTTACTAGGTTATGGAAACAGTAGACCACCATAAGTCACCATTAGGATCTGCCTTCTTCAAATTGATTATTTTAATATTGTATTGCTGGCTAGTCTTAGTGCTTATACTAACCTAAGCTGTCTATATACAGTTGTGTTCAAAATAATAGCAGTGTGTTGAAAAAAGTGAATAAAGCAAAATCCTTCTAATAGCTTTTATTTCCATACACACAAATGCATTGGGAACACTACACATTCTATTCCAAATCAAAACATGAAGAAAAATATATCAAATTTGTGTTGTTCCTCTAAAAAAATTGAAGAAAAGTGAATATTAGACTGTTAAAAAAAATAGCAATGTTTGTATTCTTCTTTACAAACTCAAACATTCATTATATAAACTGAAAAATGTTTGAAGATTTTGCTTTCCTTTGAATCACTTAATAATATTTAGTTGTATAAGCACTGTTTCTGAGAACTGCTGTACATCTGTGTTGCATGGAGTCAACCAACTTCTGGCACCTGTGAACAGAACTGTCCAATCATCCTGGGTTGGATTACCTGTTCACAGGTGTCAGAGGTTGGTTGACTCCATGCAACACAGATCCCACACAACGATCCCAAACACACCAGTAAACGTGCAACATCTTGGTTCCAGACCAACAAGATTGACGTTATGGAGTGGCCAGCCCAATCCCCGGATCTTAATCCAATAGAAAACTTGTGGGGTGACATCAAAAATGCATTTTCTGAGGCAAAACCAAGAAATAGCGAAGAACTGTAGAATTTCTTGGTTTTGCCTCAGAAACTGCATTTTTGATGTCACCCCACAAGTTTTCTATTGGATTAAGATCCGGGGGTTGGGCTGGCCACTCCATAACGTCAATCTTGTTGGTCTGGAACCAAGATGTTGCACGTTTACTGGTGTGTTTGGGATCGTTGTCTTGTTGGAACACCCATTTCGAGGGCATTTCCTCTTCAGCATAAGGCAGCATGACCTCTTCAAGTATTCTGATATATTCAAACTGATCCATGATCCCTGGTATGCGATAAATAGGCGCAACTCCATAGTATGAGAAACATCCCCATATCATGATGCTTGTACTGTGGCTTGTACAGTGGCTTGAATTCAGTGTTTGGGGGTCGTCTGACAAACTGTCTCTGGCCACTAGACCCAAAAAGAACAATCTTACTTTCATCAGTCCACAAAATGTTGCGCCATTTCTCTTTAGGCCAGTCAATGTGCTCTTTGGCAAATTGTAACCTCTTCAGCACGTCTTTTTTTCAACAGTGAGACTTTGCGGGGGCTTCTTGCAGATAGTTTGGCTTCACATAGGCGTCTTCTAGTTGTAATAGTACTCACAGGTAACGTTAGACCTTCTTTGATCTTCCTGGAGCTGATCGTTGGCTGAGTCCTTGCCATTTTGGCTATTCTTCTATCCATTCGAATGGTAGTTTTTCGCTTTCTTCCACATCTTTCAGGTTTTGGTTGCCATTTTAAAGCATTTGCGATCATTTTAGCTGAGCAGCCTATCATTTTCTGCACTTCTTTATATGTTTTTCCCTCTCCAATCAACTTTTTAGTCAAGGTATGCTGTTCTTCTGAACGATGTCTGGAACGACCCATTTTCCTCAGAATTTCAGAGAGAAATGCACTGTAACCAGCATGTACAACATTTGCTGCCTTCCTTCCTTAAATAAGGGCAATAATTGCCACCTGTTTTTCAAAGAATGAATGACCTCACTAATAGAACTCCACACTGCTATTATTTTGAACATGCCCCTTTCAATTGGTGATTCAATTACACAGAATCAGCAGCATGCATGTCATGACTGTTGGGTCTGTTGGATTTCTATTACTCTACTACACCTGCTAGTAAATTATTTGCCATGTAGAAATATCATTTGTACCAAAAACAGTGATTGATCAGGTTAGTGATGTCTGGCTGCTATTATTTTGAACACAACTGTATACTTTCTGTGTGTTTTAGCTGTTTGTAAGTTCGGCATCACCTCAGTGTCTCAATGATAGAGGAAAATGCTTTTGGCAAGTTTGAGTTTTTCAGTTGGCCACAGTGCTCACAGTTTATTACATGTTCAACCTTCAGGTGAAAAATGGATTCTATACTGGTAGTTTTTTCCAATGAGTAGCCAAGGTTTAATTCTGTTGAGTGCCTTTAGCAGACGTTTTCTGACAGGAGGAGCCAGTGCTGACAAATTGATAGATCTTGTCTTGAAGTATATGCAAACCATAACAATGAACTTCCCGTTTGTTCACTTTTGGTCTGTTAAATGTAAGATCAAAAGTGTCTGTATATATGTTCGTTAAGTGAAAAAATACCTGTTGATTTTGCAAATCTTGCATCTTGTGAGATGATAACTTCCTATGCTCTCTCTGCTCTTGCACAAGGAGGGGTTATGGAGATGAGCTGAGGGGAGAGGAATAGAAGGCAAGGCTGATCCCATGCACTTAGGAATTCAGAGATGTGTTTTCACGTCAAAGACGAAAGGAGGACCATACTATGTTTCTGGCATATCTGTACCTGCAGCGTGTTTAAAGGGCTAAAACATGTGGAAATATGCATATATTCCAGAACTGTACTAAATATATCTTTATTTTTCTTTTGAACATACACCTTAATTTGAGACTCTGCTGGAGGAAGCTCCAGTAGCATACTGTAGTCAATAAAGGAAAGGATTGCAGAACTTTAAGCAAATAGAAGGCAATAGAATAAAGTGATGTGTACCTTGTATTGCAGGTCCCTCCATGTGACTGTCCTTCAGTAAAGAGCCATGACCCCAAATAATAAATGTGTGAACAGTGACCAGCTTTCATGAGCCACCAAATCTAGCTGATGTTTACACATTAGCACACCTTGGTATTTAGGGATCCAAGAACTCTAGAGAGCCAATCCATGGTGCCTGCAACATAAAGGATTTTTGTTATTCATGTAGATGTCACTGCTCCAGGCCTGTTCAGCTGTCTCCACCGCATTTGCTCAGGGTGCTCACATGGCTTGTTATCGCTGCATACCCAATATCTTAAGAAGACTAATGATGGTGCCCTGGTGGATCTTCCAAAAAAAAAATTCAAATATTTAAGAACCACAGAGGAACAACAAAACACTTTGATTGCTTACTTTATGATTTAGTATTATTTAACTCAAAAAAAAAATATATATATTTTTTTTTGCCATGTACACACTTTAAGCTAGACACAGATTCCTCTTAAAAGTACAATCCATTGAAGCGTAAATCCACCCATTACTAATGTTTTGGTTTTTGTTGCATAATAGGGAGATAGACTAGTAATTTCTTCTTTTTTCAGGCACTGTAGTGTTGAGATTTCTTCTCCTGAGCTCTCCTGAGGTTTCCTTTCTTCCTTTCAGATTTTTTTTGTGTTATGAGGACTGCATAAAAATGGGTGGTAATACCCTGCTTGTAGCAAGTGAAGAAAAACCTAAAGGTAGAATGGAAGAGAACCAGGAAATTTGGCAGGGAGATCTCACCATTGGAGTTGCAAGGAAATAAAAGAAGCCAGCTGTGACTCCACCCACCAATTTCCAACTACAACCGGAATGTCACTTTAATGTGGACTTACCCTTCAATTATAATGTTCTCTGACATTCACTTCTCAAATCAGATATTGTGTTCTGCGTTACCAGAATGTTTGTACTATTTCTTGACCTCTTATTGAAGTGTTCATTAATTAGCCGGTCAGATTGCCGATTATGCTCTGCTTATCAAATCACAGACCAATTCTTCCTGATGTAATGAAATGACTTTTGTTGTAACAGCAGCCCTCTGGCCAGATGTAATTCATGCAATCCCTGCTCTGTTAACAGTCATGTTGGCTGGCTGGCTCTTAGCCCGTATTCTGAGCATATTGCTGTAAATCTTTTTACTGCCCTTGTTTGTGTTTGCTACTTTTGATTTGATGTGTTTGATACCAGAAACTAAAATGAAAAAATTTTATCATCTGAAAGAGCCCAACAAAATACATGTTCATACATTAATTAAATGCTAAACTTTAACTATCTGCAACACAGGTGTCAAACTGGCGGCTGTCCAACTGTTGCCAAACTACAAGTCCCATGAGGCATTGCAAGATTGACCGTTACAGGCATGACTCCCAAAGGCAGAGGCATGATGGGACTTGTAGTTTCGCAGCAGCTGGAGGGCCGCCAGTTTGACACCCCTGATCTACAACAACAAATGCATCTGGACTAGTTTTTTTAAGAACTGTCTTCTCCATGGTAATTCTTTATTTTTTACTTGCTTCACTTTTGGTTCAAGAATTGGCTGTTGACAAGCTCTCTGGTTGCAAGTTGTGATACTGACATTGATTGGAGGGATGAATTTAGAAAGATATGTTCCACCTACATAGTGGCAAACAATATGCAGTTTATAAATGTAACGTTGCTGTGGATGTGAAATGGGACCATAGTGGTCGCACTGTTCTAACTAACTGGGACTTCTGCATACAGGGGTTACTGCCATTCCCAAAATAATTGGCCATCAAAACTATAACTGCATTGGAAATGGCTATGGTCAGAATTTAAGCCTGCATTGAATCATTTAAGCATTTGTCTGCTCATCCATAGAAGCTATAGTACAGCTTTTATGAATGAAGGAGGGGTGGAAAGGGCAGGTGTATTCGGCCTTCTTGAATATTGAGTGAATATGACAGGTTCCTTGGCTCTACTAACCCCCATTACAACAGAAGATTATGGCTGCAGGGTAGGGAAGGATTGGTGGATAGAAGATTTCAACTAAGGCAGCAGGCAGCAGCACAAGGGACATGTCACATTGAATGTAAGCAATGTCCCTTGTGCTGATTATAATTTTTTTTTGTTTACATTTTTTAATAAGTCTTTAATTATCTAGAAAAGTAATAGGCATATGCAAGTATGGGGTAAGCAAACCAACATGCAAAAACCCATAGTAATGAGACAGCAATTGTCTTTTGTTATTCTGATTGAGGTTGCTACAGATGTATGAACAGTTGCATCAACTGGCATAGTCAGATAAAACCACTATTCTTTATATGACCCTTGCATATACTCATCAATGTACTGGCAATCAGTGGCATGCCACCAAAACTATTTAATCACAAGGGCAAAACATATTATTTAGGGCTGGTCACTGTGAGTCATGGTCTCAAACAGAGAAATAAAGAAAATTTTGTGATGTGACTTTACAGGGACAGTTAGGGCAATCTGTGATCTTTTAGGGGTTTAGATAATATGTCACTCCAACGTAGCTTTTCTAGGCTTGTTAGATGTATGTGCCATAAATCCTGTTAAACATAAGAAAGACGGATCTCTTTGAACTTTATATGCCTTTCAACCTGCCTAAAAAAACTGTAAAGATTTAGCTAATCATTTTCTTGTACCAGAGGTCATGCACATCATCAGGATGTTAGGAGATCAAGGCAACCACTTACTTTATCTGAGAACAAGCAATTCCTGCCCCACCAAGTGGTACAAGAAATCATTATCTTCCATAAACAATACAAAAACAACTGAAAACACACTAACCAAATTCAACCCCAAACTACTTTTGATAAGTTTCAAGAACCTTCTCTGATGTAAAAGAGGATTCTGATGTTTAAAATAGAGGAACCTCTGGAATGTGATACAACCAGGCTTTTTTTCAGCAGGAATGTGGGGGAACACAGTTGCCGCACCTCCAGCACTGAATGTATGTAATGGCAAAGGGGTGCTGGGGTGTGATGGAGAATCTATTGTTGCTGGATGCTGGGGGATCTATTTCATTGAAGGGGATTTATTTTTGTATGGTGGTCTGTTGTTGCTGGGAAGGTGTTTTGTTGCTGGCGGGGGATCTATGGTTGATGGGAGGGGTAAATTTTTTCTGAAAAGGATCTACTGATGGGGGAGGGGTTTGTTTTTTTGGGGTCCATTGTTGCTGGATGAATCTATTTTTTGGGTGGGAGGTCATTGCTATTGCTGCCAGCTGGGGAGCTTTTTTATGCTTTTCTTGTTATCATTAACAAATTCCATACAAATTACTTAGCACTGCAAAATGATACCTAGCTCTGTATTCTCTAAAAGGAGAGGTTCTGGGAGGTGGGTAGGGGGTAGAACCAAGTGACGGTGCTTGGAGGAGGTTGGGGGATGGAGATAATAAGTGACTCAGAAGGGGGGGAGTTCCTGCACCTATTTTTTCAGAAAGAAATCCCTGGATAGAACTCTCCCTTCCAGGTCATTCAGTCCTAAAATGAAAAAAATAGTTAATACTAACAAGCATAAAGGGTTGAATCACAAACACTTGTGACTTATTCAGAAAGATAAGGCTGTAGAATATTAACCCCTAAAATGCTATAGCTCCTATGAGGTCTCAGACTGTTAAACTATGATATGGTATGATTGAGCTACTTGGTCTTGAAATGTGTTTTTTATTGCACTGTACTTTGAACAATACATATAATAATAAATGCTAATAATATATTTATTTATATATAATGATATAATATATATTTATATATAATGTTACAGCATCTGCGGTAAGCAGAAGGCACCCAAGGGGTCAGGAGAACTCTCTCCCATATACTTGCCAATTCAGGTACTGTCATGTGAGAATGGTGGTTCCTAAGCCTATGCAGATTCCAACTTCTAAAAAGTTGATATTTACATGAGATCTTCCCAGAGCTCCAGCTATTTTCTATTTAATTATATTCCTCCCTAGCCACAAAAGATAATGTATAAAAGGATAATGTAAAATAATGTAAGCCCACCTTGTGTGCACCAGATGGCTTTTTACATCCATATAACGTAGTTTTGACATCATTGTGCTGCACAAAGCCCATACAGAGACAACAGCTGTGGATAAGACCCAGCAGGTCCACCTTCTACACGTTGCCTTAAAAGGTCCACACAAGGGGCATAGTGCAGTTTATCCATGCTGGATTACTGCAAGAATCTTGAAGAAATTCAAAAAGGAAACTAAGATTCCAGTAACAATGTAGAATTTCATATGATGCAGCATTACTTTAGTTTTCATAGCATAAGCCTGTAATTACCTATTTGTAAACCCTGAAATGGGTGGAGGTAACTCTAGAGAATATTTATGTCACCAACAGATGTTTTCTGAAGGAACTGGCCCCCTTTCTGGAAGGTACCTTCATACTAGGCAGGAACATCATTTTAGCATTAGACCCTTAATGGACATCTTCATGCGGTTTCTCGCACTTTTCCAATGTGTTTCTCAGACTTTTCTGAGCGACAGGACAATCTTTCAAGATGTTCATCCTCTAACCTGACACCAGTGATAGACTACCCCAACATAAACCTGTGAGGATAGAGGTGTGAGAGAATTTCTGTTGCTGACCAATATTTAATTTATGCAGATTCCAGTGCCCTGATTGTGATCCTGGCTTCTCTACCTAGTCAGTCATTTACCAAGAACAACCAGGGAAGTCAGAAAATGTTTAAACTTTCATCTTACATGTTTTCTGCAACGCTGTGATTCCAGGATCAAGATCACAGCCCAGGAGCCTGCATTTTTTAAAAGCAAGTCAGCAATGACACCTCGCATATCTCCATCTTCACAGATATTGATGTACTTAAAGCAAAACACTGGAAAAGATGCTGAGAATAAAATATTTTTCCAGTATAGAGATGTTAGAACAGCCCCCGCAGTTTGCTTTTATCGTGCGTATTAATGTCATTGTGGATCAGCGCTTACCCCCTGCAGTATTAATGTCCCTATTAGATCCACTGAGCGTAGAGACACTTATGTAGTTTACAAAAACCCCAACAAAAGTTCTTACCCTATTATCTTCTCCTCTGGAGGCATGCAAAGAAATGCAGAGGAAGCAATGTATAACAGTGTATTATTGCAACTACAGTAAATGGACAAATGTCAAATCTTCCCGCAGCATGGGAGATCTCAACTCTAAAGTTTCCTGGAATAAGAAAACTAAATCACATGTGGATGTATCATGCTTCATGCAGCGGCCGAACTCTCTGCTATATAAATCATGAATATTACATATGTTTATAGGAAAAAAGACCTTAGACTCAGCAGGTGAAAAGAAGCCCTCTTATGTATCCCTTGAAAGGAAATCTGTGTAGAGAGAAATAAATAGGATGCTATTGTTGAACTTCCACTCTGAAAATGCTAGATGCTTGACTGTCAAACTGATTGACTGGCTTTAATGTACCCTGAATCGCTAACCTGAAGCAAGTTTGCAGATTAGGCATTCTGACGTTACCTTCACTAGCTGTGTACTTATTTGACTTGAGTGATGGCTTGATCTTCCCAGGATCCGGGATCTATGAGCTTGCAGATTGTTGCCAATGAGATGTAGTAAGTAGTTGCTATCAGAGGAAATTTTAATTCAAATAAAAAGCACAGAGTTCTGAAACATTTATGGTAATGCTATAGCTTTTCCAACCTCTTTCCACCTTTCTTTGCTTAGGACATTCCAGCTGTCAAGCATAATGGGACAATGAACGATATTGTATGCCTACTAAAGCTTGCCCCAAACCCTCCCACCTTGCACCTCCCACAAATTCCTATTAACCGAATGGAATATATTTGGGGCAAGAGAGAGTGATCCAGCTTTAACACTACCATGAAGTATATGAGCTACCTGTCAGCAGTTTGTATTTATTTCTTTAAGACCAGGCCTTTTCCCTTGTGATAACAATAAGCAGTGACAGGTACTCTTTACTGAGACATCTGGGGCTTATTTGACCCTAGATGTCTCCTCTGACCATAAAAGCATCTGATCACACCAAGCTCAGTGTGATCAAAAGCTTTCCCAAGTCAAAATGGCTTTGTTGACATCTTGGGGAAACTGGAAGTGACAAAATACTCATCACTTCCGATTTCCTATATCATAGAGATGATAGGGGACCACTGGCTTCAGTGCTGGGCTCCCCACCAGGGTGAAAGGGCCAGGAGAGTCATGGGAGGGTGGCGGGAAGGGGGACCCCCTTTTGCCACCTGTAAAAGCAGTCTATCAGCTAATTAGCAGCTAGGATTGCTCTTACAAAAAACGGAATTGTCTGCTTAAAAAAAAAATACAGGGATAATGCCTGTAGCTGCAGGAATTGTCCCGGTATACCACTTAAAACCTGCAACATATATATATATATATATATATATATATATACAGTGGGGATCGAAAGTTTGGGCACCCCAGCTAAAAATTTGTATTAATGTGCAAAAAAAAGAAGGAAAGATGGAAAAATCTCCAAAAGGCATCAAATTACAGATTAGACATTCTTATAATATGTCAACAAAAGTTAGATTTTATTTCCATCATTTACACTTTCAAAATAATAGAAAACAAAAAAATGGCGTCTGCAAAAGTTTGGGCACCCTGCAGAGTTAATATCTTGTACTGCCCCCTTTGGCAAGTATCACAGCTTGTAAACGCTTTTTGTAGCCAGCCAAGAGTCTTTCAATTCTTGTTTGAGGTATCTTTGCCCATTCTTCCTTACAAAAGTCTTCCAGTTCTTTGAGATTTCTGGGCTGTCTGTCACGCACTGCTCTTTTAAGGTCTATCCATAGATTTTCAATTATGTTGAGGTCAGGAGATTGTGAAGGCCATGGCAAAACCTTCAGTTTACGCCTCTTGATGTTATCCCCCGTGGATTTCGAGGTGTGTTTAGGATCATTATCCATTTGTAGAAGCCATCCTCTCTTTAACTTCAGCTTTTTCACAGATGGCATCAAGTTACCATCCAAAATTTGCTGAAATTTTATTGAATCCATTTTTCCTTCTACTCATGAGATGTTCCCTGTGCCACTTGCTGCAACACAACCCCAAAGCATGATTGATCCAACCCCATGCTTAACAGTTGGACAGAGGTTCTTTTCATTCAATTCTGTGCCCCTTCTTCTCCAAATGTACCTTTGCTCATTCCGGCCAAAAAGTTCAATTTTAACCTCATCGGTCCACAGAACTTGTTTCCAAAATGCATCAGGCTTGTCTATATGTTCATTTGCAAAGTTCAAACGATCATTTTTGTGGTGAGGACGTAGAAGAGGTTTTCTTCTGATGACTCTTCCATGAAGACCATATTTGTACAAGTATCTCTTTATAGTGGAATAGTGTACCACAACTCCAGTGTCTGCCAGATCTTTCTGGAGGGATCATGCAGTCAAACGTGGGTTTTGAATTGTTTTTCTCACAATCCTGCGAGCTGTTCTGTCTGATATTTTTCTTGGTCTTCTAGATCTTGCTTTAACTTCCACTGTTCCTGATGACTGCCATTTCTTAATTACATTCCGAACAGAGGATATTGACATCTGAAAACGCTTTGCTATCTTCTTATAGCCTTCTCCAGCTTTGTGAGCGTCAACTATTTTCAGTTTCAGTTTTCTAGACAACTGCTTAGAAGAACCCATGGTGGTGATTGTTGGGGCAAGGTCAGATGAGTCTGGGCATTTAAAACCTTTGAGATTGACATCACCTGGTCTTCCCAGACGATGATTGAGAACAATCCATGACACTGGCAGGTCTCAGCTTGGCAAAGGGGGCAGTGCATGCTATAAATTCTGCAGGGTGCCCAAACTTTTGCAGACACCATTTTTTTGTTTTCTGTTATTTTGAAAGTGTAAATGATGGAAATAAAATCTAACTTTTGTTGACATATTATAAGAATGTCTAATCTGTAATTTGATGCCTTTTGGAGATTTTTCCATCTTTCCTTGGCTTCTTTATGCACATTAATACAAATTTTTAGCTGGGGTGCCCAAACTTTCGATCCCCACTGTTTATATATATATATATATATATATTTATATATTATATAGCAGTCTGTCTTCAGTTGGTTAAAGTGAGGCACTTTAACCAGTTCCCTACCGTGCTATAGCCGCTATAGACGGCTACAGCGTGGTTGTCTGGTTCTGGGACGACGTCCATGGACGTCATTCCAGAACATGCCCTCCTGCGTGCCCCCGGTGCCGCTGGTGTTCGCTGTGTCCTACGGACACAGCTGATCACGGGGTATTCTAAAACACCAATCAAGGCAGCCTTTTACCATGTGATCAACTGTGTCCAATGACACAGCAGATCACCAGTAAATGCAGTTGCCTGATATCGGCTCACTTTCCTCATGCTGTCACAGCGTGTGGAAAGTACTGCCGAGAACCAGCAATTGTCAGCGAAGGGACCGGCACTGATCATCAAGGCACTGATGATCAGTGCCCAGCAGCGCTGCCCACCTGTGCCACCCACCTGTGCCCAGCAGTGCTGCTACTTGTACCCATCAGTGCCGCCCACCTCTACCCATCAGTGCCACCCACCTGTGCCCTGCAGTGCCACCCAGCAGTGCCACCCACCTGTGCCCAGTGTTACCCACCTGTGCCCTGCAGTGCCACCCATCAGCGCCACGCACCTGTGTCCTGCAGTTCCACCCACCTGTGCCCAGCAGTGCCACCCATCAGTGCTGTCAAGCAGTGCTCTCCATCAGTGCCGCCTATCAGTGCAGCATCATCAGTGCCACCTATCAATGCCGCCTATCAGTGCCTCCTATCAGTGCCCATCAGTGCTGCCTGTCCGTGCCACCTCATCTGTGCCCATTAGTGCTGCCTATCATTGCCCATCAGTGCTGCCTATTAGTGCAGCCTCATCAATGCACATCAGTGAAGGAGAAAAATTACCTGTTTGCAAAATTTTATAATAGAAACAAAGAAAAACTTTTTTTCAAATTTTTTGCTCTTTTTTTGTTTATAGCGCAAAAAAATAAAACACCCAGTGGCAATTAAATACCACCAAAAGAAAGCTCTATTTGTGTGAAAAAATTTTTGAAAAATGTCATATGGGTACAATGTTGCATGACCGCGCAACTGTCATTCAAAGTGCGACAGCGCTGAAAGCTGAAAATTGGCGCGGGCAGGAAGGGGGTAAAAGTGCCCAGTAGGCAAGTGGTTAATGGAAAGATTTAGACTGCCGCAGTGCACACATGTGGTAGTACCCACTGCATCTCCTAGATTGTAAGCTCCAAGGAGCAGGGCCCTCCTTTCCCTCTTGTATTGAACTGTATTGTTGCTGTATTGTCTCCCGTTATATTGTAAAGCGCTAAGCAAACTGTTGGAGCTATATAAATCCTGCATAATAATAATAATGAAGACTGACCTCAATTTCTAATGATCTGTCAGTGCACCACAATACAGGCTTTAAAGTGGAACTTCACTCTCTCAATAAATATTGACAATTTTTATTCCTTATGCTGCCAGCATTTGTAAATAGATACGAAAGTAAATCATATCAATGTCTTTTAAACCTTGTTTTTACGTTACTTCCTGGTTTACAGAACTAGGCACATAATGTCATACATCCAGGGAGGGAAGGGGGGGTTTTCTCAGGTAAACACACCCTCCTGCCTGCGTGCCTGATCTAAAGGCAGATGGATTCCAGGGAGTAAATGCTACATAAATTATCTGCCGTTACTCAAGATGGCCACAGCCAGAAATGCTAGGGAGTGTTTTCAAACTGATTACTCAACAAAATAAAGCATGGAGACATGGATGGATGGGTGAGTTTGCTTTGAATATTATAAATGAATTAAATGGTGTGTTTGGTTTGTAGTGCTCAGATGCAGTGTAGTTCCATTATAATGCATCTACACTTTTTTATTTATAAAACGCAGCGTACCATAACGCCAAAACACTTCACATCTGTGTAAGGCCATTTTTAAACATGTGAGCCAGGGAGATTACTGTAATAATACCTCATATTTTTTTAAATTTCTTTAAAAACCAGGTTCTTGCTGGTTGACATCCAGAGTCACATCATACCCTTGACATCAATATATTCGTAAATTGTGTGAAGACTGATTTAAAGATATTTTACAAATTTGTAACAATATCGCTATTATTTCTGACATTCCATTAAGCATCTCTGCTGAGCAGCTGCCAAAAAAACATCGGTAACCCATCTAAAGAGTATATTATTATCAGACTGAGCAGAGTAGTAGGCTTGCATTGATAAGAGGGAGACCACTACACAGTCTGCAAAAGAAATGAACAAATATGCCCCACACCCCTGAAGTATATATTTACAGGATCATTAGCAAGTATACAGTGCGTGAAGAATGTATAAATCTCATAAACAATAGCAACTATGGGCCTCTGGACCCCTGAAATTCAAGTCCACTGGACTTCTTGTGACCAATTATAAACATCTATAAGAATATATAGAAGGAATACATGGTATTCAAAAAGCAGTAAGGCTAGGTTTACATCTGTTTGGTTTCCCTGAGATTGCGCTAGCTTGGGCACAGAAGCCCATTTATTTATTTCAGGTACTTATATAGCACTGTCAATTTATGCAGTGTTTTACATACATATTGTACATTCACATCAGTCCCTAACCCTCAAGGGATGTACAATCTAAGGTCCCTAACTTGCATTCATACATACACATACTAGGGCCAATTTAGACAGGATCCAATTTACCTACCAGCATGTCTTTGGGGTGTGGGAGGAAACTGGAGTACCCAGAGGAAACCCACGCAGGCACAGGAGAACATGCAAACTCCAGGCAGGTGGTGCCATGGTTGGGTTTTGAACCAACGACCCTAGTACTACCAAGCAGAAGTGCTAACCATTTAGCTACTGTGCTATCCACTTGAATGGGATGTTGTACCCATGGAAAACGCAGGGAAAAGGTCCCTGCACCTTTTTCAGAAAGTTGGTACCCCTGCATCTCCTGGCATTGTGTTTTTGGCATGGGAAGGCGTGCGATTACATGCCTTTCCGCAGCCTGCACTAATGTGAACCTACCCTTAATGAGGACCTAGCATTGTATATACAATTGTTAGACACAAAAATGGAAACACTACATGATTTGCAGGTGTGAAAATGACATGTTTCGCATTGAAAGCAGAAGTGATGTTACATTCTTTTGCTTCCACTGTGTGATGAGACACCTAGCTAACAGGTGGGAAGCCTCACTTAAGTCAGTCACTGCGTGTGCTGCTGGTAATACGGAGTCATGTCAGAGCTTAAGTAAGTATACACAAAACCCCAGCACACAGGAATAACTCCAAAGCTTACACCCAGGTAATAGATTGCTGCTGTGCACAGGTAAAGTAAACCAAAAAATGAAAAAAAACAAAACAGCGCAAATCAACACCTTTCCTCAGTCAATAATTTAAACACCTTAAAGTGAAAAAAATCAATAAAGGTGCCCTCAAAACATATTAATACAAAGAAATGTCAATAAAAAAGTATATAAGAAAAAGTCCTTTCTCCCCAAATGATGAAAGAAATGATGAAAAAATCAAATGTCCAAACCGAGATAGTGCTTCCACCAATCACCAGTGAAAAAAACCAATATCAGCCGCACTCACCAGATGAAGGTGAGTAATACACCTTTTAGGATGTATAGGGATCCTAAGCCCCCTCTAAGCCTTCAGGACTCCTTTCCACCATGTAGAACTTGGGGTATTTCTTCCACTCGCTCCTGCCTTATCCTCTCACCAAACTCCACAGCAGTGCAAGGGAGAGAAATGTATAATAGTGTAATACTCCTAATAACTGATGTATTGTTAAAAAAATATTCCCAGGCCACTCACATTTATCAAATGAATAAAAAGCATCATTTTATTGCCTCCATAGGCTCACATAAATTCCACTGCTTCCACACCTCATTGCAGAGACCTCACAGCCTGGTTCATCGAGGGATGACAGGATACAAATCCAAACAATAGTCAAAATGGCTGCTTGGAATGCATCGCTCGGCGTGAGTTCCACTCACCGGAAGTGACTCAGGACGGCAGACCGGACGCACTTCCAGTCTGCCGTCCTGACGTCCTGTGTCACTTCCGGTGAGTGGAACGCACGCCGAGCGGTGCGTTCCAAGCGGCCATTTTGACTATTGTGGCCTGGGAATATTTTTTTAACAATACATCAGTTATTAGCAGTATTACACTATTATACATTTCTCTCTCTTGCACTGCTGTAGAGTTTGGTGAGAGGATAAGGCAGGAGCAAGTGGAAGAAATGCCCCAAGTTCTGCATGGTGGAAAGGAGTCCTGAAGGCTTAGAGGGGGCTTAGGATCCCTATACATCCTAAAAGGTGTATTATACACCTTCATCTGGTGAGTAATTGGTAGAAACATCATTGGTTTTTTTCACTGGTGATTGGTAGAAACATCATGTCAGAGCTTACTGAGCTTCAAAGAGGTTCTCTTAGCTGGTGCCTCTGTAACTGAATTTGCTGTGCCATAACGTACAGTATCAATGGTTATGACGGCATATACAGCTTCCTGGAAAATGTTGTCTGATGTGCATAAGCGCGGTCAACATGGTCAACTGACTGAAAGAGACAAAATGACATTGCGTGGGATTGTGACCCGAAATAAGAAAATAACTGCTGCAAAAGTGACTGCAGAGCTCAATCTCAGTCCTGTGAAGATTGAGAGTTGAATGCATTGCTGATAAGTAATGTCTTGTAAGTGTAACACTCACTGGTATTTTTCATCTTTCAGAGTTCTTTTGCGATCCTGCTGGTAGCGATTTGTCAAAATCGGCAGAGGCAGATCACTAAGAGGTTGCCTGTTTGTTTCTATGGAATCACTCCTTCTGTAGCTAAGGGACATGATGATGTTCTAGTGACCAAGATTCAAAATTGTTCACTCCAGCAGCAAGGCAACATCTGCTGCATCTGGCTACAGAGGGAACAATTCCATAGGGACAGACGGGCAGCCTTGATAGAGATCCTGGGTGCTGGCGATATTTCTCTAGCTGCAGAATTGCTTTCTGACATTAGCCTTAGAAAATACTTCTTTTTTCCTGCAGCTGATTGCTGACATCATCTCAGCCTAGACTAAGTTAACTAATTTCAACCACTGATTTTTATTAATAAAAGGTTTTGAATAAAATACACAATTGCTGTTTATTGTGAAATGTATTCATGCACTTACTGAAAGGTCCACTTTAATTTGCCATTCTTTCTACCTAACAATGAGTTTCAAGGATATGCACGAAAAGTGGTACAGAACAGAAATGTTGGCATTTAATTACACAAATACTTCTGTTAGAAACTTACACCTAAAACAAACTTGTAAAACCAGCTTCATACAAAGTTGCTGAAAAAGCTAACAGCTCCTAGGTTATAATAAAAAAGAATAAAAGTTCTATCTTGTTTAAAATGTTCAAAAAAAAGTTCAGGCACTAAGACTACATTCACACAAAGCATATCCAGCAGCGATCTCCACAGGTAATTGCTGGCTGTGTGGACAGCCCTGAGTAGCTGTGCCCGCTGGCGACCTGCCATTATAGTGAACGGGGCCGACGGCCACAGCAGCAGGAATCAGAAGATACCTGCTACTGCAATTCACACTGGGCTAAATCGCCGGAGTGAATGTAGCCTAACAGCAGGATAATCAAATTGAAACATTGCAAAAAAGACACATATACAGACAATGTATAAACCAAATGTATAAACTCCTGGAGGCTCCATGAACACCATAAATTGTAGATGCCATAGAAACTGATTTTAATATTTGTCCAATTAACAAAATTTATGATTCAGACTTCACCATTTCAAGTGCCTGTTTGTATTCATAACTAATAAATTGCATTGCACTGGACTTTTTTCTCAAAAACAGAAACATTTATTAGAGGATAGAGTACAGATGTGTTTGATCTGATTTCAGGACTGCAGCGTGTGAAGACCTTTTTTGGGTGGCAAGAGGATTGGATATTTTTCCTGTCTATCATGTACCCAACACTTTTTTTTTGCTTGAAGGGAGTTTATTTAAACATCTCACAACAGGCCCCTGTTGTCATAATAAAGGGCACTATACATACCCGTCTTCCTACATGATTTTTGTTTGGCCTGTCCTTGTAATTTAATATAAGTAAAGGGACACTACTCAAAAAGTGATTGACCTAATCTCCCACCATAGACATTCCATCCCTAAAAATAATCTGGTGTTACTGGTTTATAAACAGTTTTGCAGACAAGGAACATTCGGAGACCAACCTCCTGTTTCATGGTCAGAGTGACAGAGCGAATTTCATTCGGTGGTGGATTTTTTCATGGTGTTATTTGTTTCATACAAGATTTCAGAGTTGATTATCACTTTTATGGTGGTTGGATTTAGACAAGATTTGCAGACATTATTTTGTATTCATCATTTATATATTCTTTGTGGTATTTTGATACTATATTGTTTATTAGCGCATTCCTTTATTTATTTATAAAACAATGGACTACAAGTGCAGTGATGTCACAGTGATCCATTCAGCATTCAGGCAATGTTGAAGGAAGAGTTTGAGGGTGGCGAGCAATGGAACATTACCGTGTTTCATGTTACAACCTAAATATTGGTGTAACATGAAATATGGTCAGAAAAATGGACTATCCATTTATTACTTAAGCTACACCTTAAATGTATGTAGGCATGTGTCATCCTCTACAATTAGTTCAGCCAAATGTTTTAGGCCAATGATCCAGAGACAGCTAGGGCTCTACAGAATCCTGCCACCCAGATAGTTACAGATTAAAGTTCACCTGGCTTTGGGCAGATTGTGCTCCCAGAGTGATAAACATTGAAAGAGAGGTTAAAGGTAATCCAAATGGAAAGCTGACTTTATTGGGCTTGACAGATTGACCTTAGGTTACTTAAAATGTGATTTATAGTATGTCATCCTGGAGATACAAAATACAATACATGTGCTTTTGTGAAAGTTGTACTCATTTTGTTCTCTCGCGCCTTCTCACACCTAAGGGTAAAACAAATCTAAATGCCTAAGCACAATTTTGCAACCTTGTCCTGCGTTAGTAAAACCATCCATATCACAACTACTTTGTACATCCAGGTGAATTATACCATGTTTTTTTCAGGATAAATTGGGCTTTCATTTGGTGGTAAATGGTAATGGATATCTCCTGATTTTTTTTTTATCAAAGGAAAACTGGCCCAAAATAGTAAAAAAAAAATCTTTTTTTTATTTAGCTGTGTGTTTCCTGTTACTGCCATAACCTACCACCAAAGAACAATCCAAAATAAATTCTCCATCTCTTGACAATCGTAGTGATACCATATATGTGTATGTTATTTGTTGTTTGGACCCGTAGTACAGCCCAGAAACAATAGTGCACATTTTGTTTTTGTGGTTTTTTTAACCTACTGACATTGACACTAACTGACCTAAACACACTGACATTGACACTAACTGACACTGATACCATTTTTTATAAATCCTGACCTTTGGCCCTGACCTTTTGACCTTGACCTTTGACCCTGACCCTGCTGGCACTGAACTAGATCCAACCTTGATCTAGGTATTTTTTCTTTATTTTTTCTTTTATTTTTTAATATTTATGTATTTATTTGTCTTTTTTTTTTTTTTTTTACAAGCATTTCTTTTCCCCTCTATGCCAGGAGTCAGAGAGATACAATGTATCTCTCTCCTCCATTCATAGAGAGAGAAAAAAACAAGGGGGCCAGGCTGTACAGTGACTGACCACTGTGATAGCCAATCAGAGGCTATCACAGCGATCATGTGACCCGTTCATTAGAATGGGACCCGGTGCTCTCAGTGACACCGCAGTCTTTGTGCTGGGAGCGCTCAGTGCGGTGTGCTCCCAGCACGAAGACAGGTACGCAAATATGTGGCCCCACGGAAAAAAACCCAGTTCTGTGAGGTCACATATTTGTGTGCCGTCAGTGTCAAGGGGTTAAAGAGGAGCTGCAGTCAGATGTGCAAACATGTAAAGTCAGCAGCTACAAAAACTGTAGCAGCTGACTTTTCATAGACAGACGCTTACCTGTCCAGGGTTCCAGCTCCTTGCTTACCCCAGCCGGTTTCTTCACTGGTCTTCAGTCACTGGCACTGACATGTTAACTGTGGACACCTGGCTGTGACACCTTGTGAATGGTTCCACAGCCTTCTGGAACCTGTGATGTATCCCAGAAGGTAGCGGGCAGGGGGGAAGGTGATCCGAGCAGAAGTGAGATACCTGTCAAATGTATGTTCCACTTTAAAGAATGACAAAAAGGCTAATAAATACCTCTCTTGGAGCAAGTGCTACTCTAGGTAGGGCTATATTTACAGTTCATGCCTCCAAAGTGTGATCCTTTTGTAAAGGCTGTGCTGCTTCTATTCTTCAACCATGCTTCACAGTTACCAGAGTATGTTATTGCTGTTAGTGGGCTGCTTGGTTTATATGCACACCTACACTCACTGGCCACTTTATTAAGTACACCTGTTCAATTGCTTGGTAACACAAATTGCTAATCAGCCAATCATATGGCAGCAACTCAATGCATTTAGGCATCTAGATGTGGTGAAGTTAACTTACTGAAGTTCAAACCAAGCATCAGAATGGGAAAGAAACGGGATTTAAGTGACTTTGAATGTGGCACGGTTGTTGGTGCCAGATGGCTGGTCTGAGTATTTCAAAAACTGCTGATC
This sequence comes from Staurois parvus, assembly GCF_062004578.1. Taxonomy (NCBI): domain Eukaryota; kingdom Metazoa; phylum Chordata; class Amphibia; order Anura; family Ranidae; genus Staurois; species Staurois parvus. The sequence goes on from NW_028318001.1 coordinate 8,225,354, forward strand.
TACTGGGATTTTAATGCACAGCCATCTCTAGAGTTTACAGAGAATGTTTAGAAAGAGAGAAAATATCCAGTGAGCAGCAATATTATGGATGAAAATGCGTTGTTGATTTCAGAGGTCAGCGGAGAATGGGCAAACTGGTTCGAGATGATAGAAAGGCAACAGTAACTCATGTCAATATGGACCAAATTCCCTGAGGAATGTTTTCAACACCTTGTTAAATCTATGTCATGAGGAATTAAAGCGGTTCTGAAGGAAAAAGGGGGTCCAACCCAGTACTGGCAAGGTGTACCTAATAAAGTGGCCAGTGAGTGTATAACTTATGTACAGTCTTTCAGCAAAATCCTACATCCTACCTTATTTTATGTTTCTAAAACATAAAGAAGCACTATCTTTTGTCCAGTTATGGCAAAGTAACAGTGCTCAATGATAGCACATCCTGCCCAGCAAGGTATACTAACCAACCCACACTCCCTAGCTACTAACCCACAGTAGTAGTCCAACGTGGGTAATTTCTCTTGTCAGACTGTGTTGGAGCTTACCTGGTTAGATGATGTCACATGACAATATTAGGATCTGGCAATTAACCGCTTCGGCCAATGAACTGTCATGTGGGGAAGATCCCTTTCTCCCCTATACCTGGAAACCATACTCCGTTAGAGTGATTGAGCAAGGACTCTGACAGAACAAAGAGGCAGCCAAGAACTAGGGATTGGTGAGTAGGCCTTGCTATAAGGGCGGGCTATCAGAAGCACTTTAGTTTACAAGTGCCTAGTAGTGTCTCAACACAGTAAAGAAAAAGTGAAGTGGAATATGCTGTGATACCGTGCTGACCTCACGTACCCTTCTACCCATGAATATGACTTCATACTCTCTCCGATGCTGACTATGTGCAGAGACCTAGGCACTTGGTCATGTGATTTTTTTTTTCTGGAGGAAAGAAAGATTACCTTAAATGTGGCAAACTCTAAAGGGGAATCTAAACCAGAATTTCCTTTACTAAGATATCCTTGTGGTGTACTGTATCTGTGTCAGCAAGACTGTTAGCATAGATTTATGTTAACATCTGAATATACAGTAGGTCCAGTTAAAGAAAGATGATCCCTGTAATAAAAGTAATGTTTAGTTCTTGAGGGAGGCTGTTAAACAATTCCTGATTTGAGAATGCCCCATCATCCTAGATATAGATATAGTAATTAAAGTGTATGACAAGCCAAAATCTTTTTTTATTCGTTTTGGAGAAAGGGTTAGCACCCCTGTCTGGTTATTACTGCTATATAGGACACCTAGGAGAGATTTTCTCTCATTTTCTGTCTTGGTGACAATGCCTTCACCAGACAGCAAAGGAGGAAAAATGTACAACATGGACATAGGCAGAAATAAAGAACTGTAGGGGTTCTAGCCTTCCCCTGCTGTACTAAAGATGAGTTTGGGCATCCTTTAAAATTTCCTCTATTCAAACATCAAAATCAAAATTTTTATTCTAATCAGATGCAGACAGGGTCATTCCCTGACCTGCAGCACACAGAATCAAAGGGGTGAGATGCTGGTGACATCAGTCAAGTTAGTCAGTGAGTTGGCTAAAGATTGTCATGTGTCAATGTAAGGGCACTTGCATCATTAGCATCCCACCCCTTTGTTTACAAGTGCTGTGGTGCAGGGAATGCCCCAGAGCACAGCTGATTGAAATTGAAAAAAAAAGTGATTTTAATGCTTGGATAGAGGTATGTTCAGATGACGCCCGAGGTCATCTGTAGTAAATACAAGCATTTTTATTTCTATGATGCTGTTGTAGAGTAACTCCTCCCTTGATAAAACATTATTAAAACATTGTCAGCATTACAATCTCTCTCAACAGGGACTAGACAAGATTTCATTCATCTATGGGCATGCTGGTTGTACCCAAGTCAACCCATCAAACAACTTGGGTGCAACTATCCTGTCGGATTTTTTACAAGCAATTGTGACTATAGCCACTAGCAGTAATCATTGTTTTCTGCAGGAAGGAAAGGCTCCCTGCCAGCAGAACACCATAATGCTGGGATTCCCCCATCAACACAGTCAGTGTTCCACCCATGGCGGAAGGAAAGAAAATCTAATCATCTATGGCTTGTCTAACAGAATCCTGGATGGCAATGAAACTTGTACAGGGTTCTGATCTTCTCTATTATCCTTCTTCTCTTTCTTCCTTCCTTCCTTCTATCCTTCCTTCCACCAATCAGGTGATTGCTAGCTTCCTATACCTACAGTTGGAACCTGACTGGCTGCTATGTGCAACCCTACTGCTTTCTTTTCTAGTAGTAAATGTAATCAAAGTACTTACATCTGCCTTTTCCACCATTAAAAGCTGCTGTGAGTCATAGTCATGTTCGCAGAAACATCAGCTTGCGAACATCAATTCACAGGAAAGGAGATATGTGAACAACTTTACATCACCTCCCCCTCTCAGGCATACAAGGTCTTCAACAAGAAGATCCTAGGAGACACAGATGTTATCAAAAAATTACTACTTTATTCTTCCCATTTTCATTTCTCATCCCATAATTGGATAGACTTGAGATGAATTGCTGCCAGAATATTCAGTATCAGCTGCCAATTCTTTGCTTTCTCTGAACACCATCTAATGAAAGAACAAAGGGTGTGATTGCCACTCTTGAAGGCATAGACTAATTTATTTTCTAATTCAAATACAGATGGTTTTGTAACACTTTGAGGTCTGTTTAGCTGCTTATGTTTTAATCCCCCAAGTTGCAAGTATTGAATGTCGAGTATTTTGCTCATGGCTGATGACGCAGCAACAAGAGGTCAAGGACAATATGTGGGCAGAAATTGAAAATATGCAATTTCAGGTTAAAAGGGAAGTCCAGCCAAACTACAGAAAACAAAGTTCAAACATACAATATGTAAAATACTGTGGCAATTGCTGGATGCACCATAACAGGCGCTGTGTATAAAGTTTTTCTGGGACACTGGTAAAGGGCTAGAGCCACCTATTAAACTGGCCATGCATCAAAATTTAACTGGTTCAGCAGAGACTTGACAAATTTCGATCCATGTATGGCCACTGTGGTTCAACAGAAGACAATCTGCCAGTTAACTTGTGTTCAACCTGTTGGGAAACTTCTGCTTGATCAGTGCTTTAGACAATAGACTACAGTGCTAATCAATAGATTGTGATGGCAGGGAAGTCTCTCTGGTGTCAGAATACAATGAAATAAATGTACCTGATTTGAGGTGGATGGGACAATCAGGTCAATTTTCTCATTCAACACGCTGGTTAAACTAAAAATATTTACTCACCTATAGTGATTCTAACATTTTTGATTCACAAAAATGCATGCCTTCTCTATCCTGTCTCAAGGTGACAAGCACCTGAGCATTTACCAGAATTATATTTACTGTGTAACTGTCATTGCACAGAACATTAGAACAGTTTTCCCTAATTTGTAGGATGAGCCATACTGCAAGTGGCAGCTGGAGGCTGCCAAGAGTACAGCTACCCATAGGAATGAATGGAGCGATGTGCAGACTCAGGAGGATTTTGTGAGGTTCATGTCAGAGCTAAGAGTGTTGGATCACAGCTAAAGGTAAGTATACATTCAGGGGTGGGAGGCTGTAGTAAAGGTTAAGTTGTCCTTTAAGTATTTTCCCAAACATCCTTCTTATTACAATTTTACCTGGCATGTGCTAATCATTGTGTTCACAGCTTTCAGATAGTTACATTAGCTGAATGGAAAAATAATTTAATAACCTTTTACATTAAATAATTTAAGGATATTTTCAATAGATTTTATTGTTTCTTTAAGTCAATCTGATTGAAAAACTAACTTGTTTCTAGATCACAGACTGTTCCAGAAGGCCCTTTTGCATTGGATCACAGACTGGTGTGGAGGGTCCTTGTGGTCTGAATCCTTGGCTGTTACAGAGGATCCGCTTGCTTTGGATCACAGACTGTTAAGGAGAACCCTTGTGGTCTTAATCCTTGGTTGTTGTGGAGGACTCTTGTGTTCTGCGTCACAAAGTGTTCTGGTGGGCCTTTATAAATTGGATGCTTGGCTGTTATGGAGGACCCTTGTTGTCTGCAACACAGATTTTTATGCAGGACCTTTGCGCTGTGGCTCACAGGCTGTTCCTGAGGGTCTTTGTACTCTGGATCACAGACTGTAGTAAAGGAGCCTTGTGCTATAGATCACGTACTCTTCTGGGGTGGGACATTCAGTTCTTGATAACAGACTGTTCCGGTTATTGCTGTAAAAATATAACTCTTCTAACCCTGGTTGTGAAAACACAAAAAAGTGGGTAGACAGCAAGGAAAACTGATAGAGGTTTTTGCTCTTCCTTATTCAAAATTTATTACAATTTTTATTATTGCTGTCAATATATTTTGCTCACTTCCTGTACTTGATAACCACAAGGAAAAATAATTGGAACTGAAAATCAATAAATTATTGGAAATACTGAGTACAATGTGTGTATCTTCTAATTTCTTCGAGATCTTAGGGCTCTTTTACAACATGTCAATCGATATATATTAAAAAAAAAATTTCTGTGCCCTGTTTGTGTCTGTGTTAAGGCCAATTACAGTGCATTGCAAACAAAGACAGACACGCTGCATTTTTATGCAATGCACCGCACCTCATCGCGTTTCACTGCATTGTAGCTCACCATACTGCAGTGGTGCATAGAGTTGAATGAATTGTCATTTTGTAACTCTTCAATAAAGTTAAAAAAAAGAAAAGTATATACTGCAATATAGTGTGACAACACAGTGCACTACCCCTCAATGCTCCTATACAACATGCACCAACGTACACATGTTTCAACGTGTGGGCTGGCGTGAACAGGACCTTAGCCTCAAAGCTCATTGTCAAATGTGATGTTCTAGACTAAAGGAAAAAAATATTACTGAAATACTCAGACATAATACATGTTAGGAGTAAGATGTGGCTTTTGACTGACAGGAAGAGATGACAGGTGTTTGGGAATTATTAGGAATGTAAGGTGGGAGTCAGTCACTGATCTGGTTGCTAAAAAAGAATAAAGGAAAAGTGTTCGGAAGATTTTAATGAGACGGGGCAAATGAGTGCACAGACCTTACTTGAATTAGAGAATGTGAAATATGGTATGAGAGAACAAGTCAGACAAAGCTAAGGTGAACAGAATATAGAGTGAAAAAAATCAAACCTGATATATAAGTAAAGGGAGCCATGTCTTTTAAATGTGAGAACAATTCGGTATGCTAAAAACATATACTAAAGAGAAATTCCAGCATAATAGAAATATTTAAACTATATGACATTTTTATCTAGAAAAGGTATTTGGGGAAAAATAGTTTCTGTTTTGAATATGTTATTGGAATTGTACAATATTTCATACTTCATAATCCAAATAAAAATCTTTAAAAAGATAATGTCCTTATTCAATGGACATTGCAAGAATCTAAACACTAATTTCGTATCCCAAAGCAACCTATCAGAATTTACTTTATCTACACCAGTACAAGATGAATCGTGACTGTTTGCTTACATTTACAAGCATTTATACTTTTAAGCTTTCTGACACTTTATTCTTAAATACACAGTATATCTATATAGGGATGTATAGGAAAAATATGAAGGCATACCTTCTAATTCTGAGATGAGAAAAAAAGACACAATGTATATAGGCAAAGAAAACGCACTCAATCAAGTCTTGAAATGCGGAGCATGAAGAATTATAAATCAAAATATAATTAGTTAAACCCAGGAGTACTTCTTTTCATCACTACTTTTTCTTATTACCAGCTTTTTAAAATATCGTGCAATAATGAAAGAGGTTGTATTACAGCAGGGATGTCAAACTGGCGGCCCTCCAGCTTTTGTGAAACTACAAGTCCCATCAAGCCTCTGCCAAATGGAGTCATGCTTGTAACTGTCAGTCTTGCAATACCTCATGGGACTTGTAGTTTGGCAACAGCTGGAGGGCCGCCAGTTTGACACCTATGGATTACAGGTTTGTGGTAATATCACTAGTTTAGTAGTTAATTAGCAAGTTTTTTATTTAGAGGCCAATATTTCAGACCAAACAGGAGTAGAGAAGGACAGAGGTTTCAAAAGGACAGTCCCTTTAACTGAGGGACATTTGTGAGCTTTATAAAGGGTACTGAATGAGGCAGGAAAAAAAAAAGGGAAGCCTGTTGAGCCAGTTCCTACATTCTACTGCAGACCATAAAACAGTGGAAACCAGGTAGATATATAAGACTGAAAGCTTTTATTGGAGGTGGATGGAATCTACTGTAGACCATAAAACAGTGGAAACCAGGTAGATATATCTGACTGAAAGATTTTATTGGAGGTGGATGGATTCTACTACACAACCATAATACAATATAACTTAGGTGGTAAGTTAAAAGAGTTAAGTTTGTAAAGCCCCATTACCTTAAATTAACTACAAACTACAATGTACAGCAGAGGAGCTCTGCCCGTAGGGCACATATGGGCCACTGAACCCGCGACCTCAAACCAGAGAAGCGCATGTCCATGCTCTGGGATGGCAGGTTGGCAAGCCCAAATCATGATCAAAAGGTTGTCAACATGCCATCCCAGATCATCAGAGTGCATGAAGCCAGCAAAGGAAGAAAACAAGAGCCACATAAGCCGATGCTGCCTCCAAAGTGCCACTTCTGTCCCAGGTGGAGTGATAGCATGTGCATTTTGTCTGGGACCTTTCTAGCAGCCTGGAGAGAGATGCCAGCAGAAGCTGAAAGAGTAAAAGGTCAGTGTATTAAACATCACATGCACTGCTTTTTTGCAATAGGCATATTAGCACTAATAAAACAGTGTTATTAGGCTGCTTTCACACTGTACCTGAGGCTATGCAGGTTAGCTGCACTGAGCCATAGACTTCTATTATATCCTGCGTGTTTGGTGTGCTTTCAGAAACTGCATCACACCCACAAGATGCAATTGAAGTCTATGGCCTTAGTGCAGCTAACCCACAGCAAAGCCGCAGATGCACTGCGCTGCCTTGCACACACGGTGTGATTTGGGGGTCAGTAAAACCCCATAGTTCATTGTGGCATGTGACCAGTTACCAAATTACTTAGGTGGCTCTTGAATACAAAATAATTTAGGAATGAAAGTAAAAGGAGAAGCTTGTAGTTTAGGTAGTTGGAGTCTCCTGAGGCTTGTAGATCAGGTAGTTGGAGTCTCCTAAAGCTTGTAGATCAGGTAGTAGAAGTCTCCTGAGGCTTGTAGATCAGTTAGTTGAAGTCTCCTGAGGCTTGTAGATCAGGTAGTTGGAGTCTCCTGAAGCTTGTAGATCAGGTAGTTGGAGTCTCCTGAGGCTTGTAGATCAGGTAGTTGGAGGCTCCGGAAGCTTGTAGATCAGGTAGTTGGAGTCTCCTGAGGCTTGTAGATCAGGTAGTTGGAGTCTCCTGAAGCTTGTAGATCAGGTAGTTGGAGTCTCCTGAAGCTTGTACATCAGGTAGTTGGAGTCTCCTGAGGCTTGTAGATCAGGTAGTTGGAGTCTCCTGAAGCTTGTAGATCAGGTAGTTGGAGTCTCCTGAGGCTTGTACATCAGGTAGTTGGAGTCTCCTGAGGCTTGTAGATCAGGTAGTTGGAGTCTCCTGAAGCTTGTAGATCAGGTAGTTGAAGTCTCCTGAGGCTTGTAGATCAGGTAGTGTGAAGTCTCCTGAGGCTTGTAGATCAGGTAGTTGGAGGCTCCTGAAGCTTGTAGATCAGGTAGTGTGAAGTCTCCTGAGGCTTGTAGATCAGGTAGTTGAAGTCTCCTGAGGCTTGTAGATCAAGTAGTTGAAGTCTCCTGAGGCTTGTAGATCAGGTAGTTGGAATCTCCTGAAGCTTGTAGATCAGGTAGTTGGAGTCTCCTAAAGCTTGTAGATCAGGTAGTTGGAGTCTCCTAAGGCTTGTAGATCAGGTAGTTGGAGTCTCCGGAAGCTTGTAGATCAGGTAGTTGGAGTCTCCGGAAGCTTGTAGATCAGGTAGTTGGAGTCTCCTGAAGCTTGTATATCAGGTAGTTGGAGTCTCTTGAGGCTTGTATATCAGGTAGTTGGAGTCTCCTGAAGCTTGTAGATCAGGTAGTTGGAGTCTCCTGAGGCTTGTAGATCAGGTAGTTGGAGTCTCCTGAGGCTTGTAGATCAGGTAGTTGGAGTATCCTGCAGACCATGATTCACATTAAGCCAGGCAGGCAGAGGGAGGAAGGGGAGATAGCCAGAGTTTACTGCAGAGAGATGGCAGAGACACCAACAACTGGTATGCAAAGAACAGGGTAGAACCTTCTCTTTAGCCATTTCAATGCATTGGTGTGTATTTTCCATTTTTATCCCCTGCCTTTTTTATTTTCTGCTCTGTCCTTTAGAATTAGAGCACTTACAGTATGTAACTAGCAAAGACGAAATGTAGCATAAATAGTAAATATGCACCGTGGTACCCAGAAGATCATTAACTACTCCAATTAATTATTTAATCATATTCCATGATTTATTTTTCATGGTTCAATAACACATGAAAAGGATTCTTCTTAGTTTCAAGCTATATTTCCCCTATAGCATACTAGGCTGATTTGATGAAAAATAACATCTTGGGCTTTTGGGTTTAGCTAATGGAATTCTTTAATGAGGTTTTTTTTTTAATATATATAGAACCCATTGAAGGAAAATAGAAAATACCCATGCCTCTATTTGACTTTTGATGGGAAATGACATTTGAACATAGCAGCTCATGTGTATCGTACCATGTCTATGAGCCTTGAATGTCAGATCTGACCATTCTGTCTTTCATACCGCTCAGACTCAGTTTTTAATCCATCTAGGGTAAGATGGGGAGTTGTATTGCCCATAAATAGATAAAATAAGTACTAAAAAGAAGACACAACTAATAGGCAGTACATACCTAGGCTAGTTGTACAGAGAAGTAGAAATGTTTCTCTTAGATACACAGTTTTGTTCTGTTCCTCACACTGTTGAAGTGTTCCCTCCATGTTTCTGGTTGTCAACTATACTGTATATACTGCACGCATTTACCAAACTTTGCTAAAAGGCTTTTTTTGGAAATGCTAGCTATCTAAAGATGTATACAGGAAAGCATATTTGAATGACTAATTGCAAAATGCAAATCTCTAAATTTAATGATTGAGGAGATAATCTGCAATCTGTAATCATCTGTAGGAATCTGTAATCATCTGTAATAATGTTATTGATTGGTATTTAACAACCTATTGGTTTTTATTGTCTAAATGCTTTTATAGTTTCAGTTTTTGATATATGAGACAAATATTTAAATCCAAACATCAGACACATGTAAAGCACCTCAAACCAATAAGCTACTAATTGAATTTCTAAATGCTGCTAGTATATATACATGTACTCTACATTTAAATTAGCTTTCCATATTCTCTTGGATGCAAGGAATCAGAATGAATTAGGGATACTATTGTGAGTCTGTATGGGTCTATTGCATTGCACACTGCTGCCAGTCTAACACTGAGAACTTGCTTGCTGGAGGGGAGTGCACTTCTTTGCACATGGGAAAACCCAACAGGGAGATATGACTTATATGTGGATCACAAACATGGGACTTTGAGATTCTAATATTTGCCTGGAGTTAAGAACTTTTTCCTAAATAAATTCATGCTTTTATGTCAAAGTACGACATAAGTGTCACACTTAGCTGACAGCTTCCCTGCTGGGAAATACAGTATTAGCAAGTAACACGGCAAAGTTAGCACCTCTGTATTTTTAGATATACATGACATCTTGCTAGCTGAGCTAAGTACCCCCCTCCCATGATTCTCTCCAGCAGAGATCATAGAGATACAGTTTATAATAACCAGAAAGGCATGAGAGATTTTCACTTTAGCTGGACACTTTAACAAGAAACGTATAGTCGCATCTGATAATTCATCAACAATGCAGTGCATTTGCCTGCATTGGATCACATGTAACAAAACAACCATGCAATCTGGTTCCAGTGCAGGTCCAAAAAAGATGCATGCACATCATTGATGCAATGTTGTTTGATTTATTAAAAGAAAGGGGCACAAATCGCACAGGAATGCAGTGTAGTGCCTGTGAAATTTATCCTGTAAACCAAGGCTTAAAGACAGTGTAAGTACAGAACAATACCTTCAGAAATGCACTCCGCTCCCCATTTCCCCTTGTGCAAAAACACTTCATGCCTTTTTGTTTACTGATACTGATTTAGTGTCAGCCTTAGGCCCTTTTCACAGGGGGCAGACTCTGTTGAGATCAGCAGAAGAGCGGGTGGATGAGCCATCCACCCAGTATATGCAGAGCGAACATGGACAGAGGCCTCTCCGCTGTCTGTTTACACTCGGCTGCCTTCTGATCCGATACATCTAGACAGAAGGGGACAGATCCCCTGACAGTCTTTTTTTGCGGACCAGAGGTAGGCTGGTGAATGGAGTTCTATTAGGGTGAATAGACTCCTAAAAAGCTGACAGGTGGACCTGATCAAACCCTTCATGTAAAAGGGGCCCTATCCAGGTATTATTATAGGTATTTATAGAGCACTTTATATTCACAAGACCCCACCCCCAAGGAACTTACAATCTAAGCTCCATCTCACAAATACTAGGACCAATTGTAGACAGGAGCCAATTAACCTACAAACATGTCTTTGGAGCTCGTGAACACCCAGAGGAAATACAGGAAAGCTTCAGGAGAACATGCAAACTCCATGCAGATATTTTCCTGGCTCGGCTTTAAACCAGTAACCTCAAAACTGCATAGCAGAGTGATAACCACTTATCCATTGTGCTGCAGTTACCGAACTCCTCTCACTCTTCTCATCTTCACAGCATAGGGGCTGATTATTCTGTAGTGAAAGGTAGGAGTTTTGCACTTATGGAAAGGAAGATAACAAAATGCTTTTATTGGTATAGTTACTGGACCAAAGGTAAGCAAATAAGAAAAGTTCAGTGTTAGGGTTTACATACACTTTAAGGGCCATGTCACATTAGCACGCCTGTCTGCGGCAACGCGTTGGCCAATGGCAGCTTCACACTGCCCCGCTGTGCTTTTTGCTAAAGCAGTTATCTGAGCTTTCCCATAGACCCTTGAGGAGGTCCTTCAGCTTTAGTGCTGTTTCAGACAGCGCACCAGAACTCTTGGATGCTACATCTTTGATGAACTTTCTGAAACCAGACCAAACTGCAGCACATCATAGAAGTGCATGGGAAAGCGCAGCTAGCCCACATGAAATGCCCAAAGCACGATGGGGCCACACCAGCGCAGTGTGAAGCTGCCGTAACAGAGCACTGACCTGCTTTTACAGCATCACTCATTTGCTGGCCAAATCAATTGCAGTGCGCTGTTCCCTTGCTGATGAGCATTCATGCAGAGATTTGGCCAGCAAGAGAGCGATGCCATAGGAGCAGGTGAATGCTCTTTTTTAAAAACTTGTTGCTAGCGAGTTGCCATCAGCAACAGAAAAGCTAATGTGACATATGAAGAGCAAACAGAAACCTAAAAATTTGTATTGAAGCAAAACGTGGTCATTTAAACATTTTTTGAGTTTTGTATTTCAGTAAGAAGTGAAATGTGAACATCTTCAGTTAAGAAAATGGTTTTCCTTTATTGCAAATGTATTTGACTTGCAGTAAGCGCTGGTTAAATTGCAGCAAGTATGTGTTGCACATTTTATAGCCATAAACCCCTACGATTGTGCTGAGATGTCTGACTAACAATAGTTTTTATTGATTGATAACATGTATTGCTGGATGCACTAATCAATAGAATGCATTGATGGATATAATACACCAAGCACAGTATGAAATTGTACAATGAATAGCTTGTATATCATTTTCTTTTGTGGAATAGGAATCTGCTCAATGATTAGTAGGAGCAGCAGAAAATGTGATGATGCCTAGTAAAAGTGATGTAGGGAAAGATGAGCAATTATTACCCTAAGTTAGTAACAGAAAGAAATAATGACCCACACAGGATTAGTGGAAATAAAAAAACTTTACTTCTGTATGTTTTTGAAGGTAGATTATTAGCTTCCATTGAGATGATCTGGTGTTTATTATTGTGGCCAGTATAACACTACAACTTTACCCACCATTTTGATTTCCTTGATATACGACACCTTTTTATGGTTGATAAATATGTTATGTTAGAAATGTTATTAAAGTGATTCTGCGTTCTCTGCATTAAGGTAGAAAACCTTCTGCACTTACCTGACTCCTGTATCAATCCAGCACTGTGTTCGTCTGCAGGTCTTCTCTCGCTCCCTTCCTGGTCTCGCAGGCTTTGCTGAGAACAGAGGGAATCATTGGCTCTTGCTGCTGTCAGTCAAATCCAGTGAGCAGGGAGCGGGGGTGGGGGGTGAGGCTGAGCCACACTGTTTGTGTCAATGGACACACACAGCCTTGCTCGCAAGCGAGCATGCACTTCTGCCCCCCATAACAAGTGATTTACTATGGGGGCAGATACAGAAGAGGATGAGCCAAGATCACTGGCGGAGGACCTCAGAAGAGGAGGTAAGGGGCAGCTCTGTGCACAGAGCAGGTAAGTAGCCTGCTTACTATTTAAAAAATAGAGTTTAAAATCACTTTAAAGCCTAAGTTTAGCTAAAAATGAAAGCAAAAGTCAGTACAAGGGAAATAACTTACAGTTAGTATGATGTATCCCTTGTGTTGATTCTTCTCCTTTCAGTAGAAATCTTGCTCTGTCCTACTATCTCCCACTGCCGTGATCTTCCTGTGTGTCAGGGGTTAATACAGTTGAAGGGCTGTCAGAAGCTTTCATCAAGAGAGCTTGACTATGCCCACCCTTTCCAGATCAGCCATACTACAGCCTCTATGGATGTGACAGGATTTGTGAATGGTGTCAGACAGATGATTGATAGCACAGAATAACATTTCAGGGAAGGGCTGTCAGATAGAAATAATTGGGCAGCTGTAGAGTCACCTGATTACTTTTTTAAGGCTTTCGAACAGCCCCCATGATCTGTGCTGGAATAGCTGCATTGGAAGGCAGGGGAGCCATCGAGGGGTTAGAGACCCCCAGTGTCTCCATTAAGATGATCTGTCACCTGCCCATGCAATCACATAGGGGGCTAACAAGGCACAATGGCAATAAAGTAAAAAAAAAGAAAAATTAAAAAAAGTGTAAAAAAAATGTTTTTTTAAAATTTAAAGCACCCAGTCATCCGCGCACACACCTCATAAAAAAAGTACAGTGTCGGCCAACTACATGTATGTAACATCAATTGCGCCACACACGCGAGGTATCATCGCAAACGACAGAGTAAGAGCAATAATTCTAGGGCTATAGTTCATGGTTAGTGTTAAATTGATGACCGGTAAAAGTTATTAAAGTGTCACCTATGAAGAATGTTTTGTGATTGAACATGTGTGCACAATTTTAAGACTTGACATGTTGTTATTTATGTACTCGACTTTTATTTTTTATTTTTTACCAAACAAATTGGGTATAATATTGTGTTTAAATATAAATAAACAGCGCAAATTTAGATAATTAATCAATATAATAAATCATATAAAATAGGTGCATAAATTATTCGTGTTTGCCCTTAATCTTAAACAAAAACACCCAAAAGTCCATGTGCTGAAAACATAATTAAATTGTAGAAATAAAAGTGCCAATTTCTTTTCTTCAGAAAATACTTTCACCTTCCACCAGTGCACAAACCAACATCGAATACACTCACCAGAACTTGGTGAGAAAAGGACCTTTAAGGAATTTTTAGGGATCCTAAACCCTCTTTGGTGCCACGCTAGGGAAAATCTTCACCCTCCGAATAGACTCCACCATCCAACCAAAAGAAAAAAAAAAAAAACTCACATAGCATAATATTGTCACACAATAGTAACTTTTTCCAAATGGAGATTAAGGCCACTCACATGTTAAACACTTGCTAAAGACATGTTTATTATGTATAAAAGGCTTCAGTTCCAGCAGATATACAAACTTTTCCTTCCAGGACTCTCACATCCACAGTGGAACAAAGACAGGACTCCTCTTAGACCAAACAGTGAACCAAGATGGCTGCTGGAACGCACCGCTCAGCGTGCGCTCCACTCACCGGAAATGACGTCAGGCGCATGAAGTGTGGACCGGAAATGACACATTTCCGGTCCACACTTCATGCGCCTGACGTCATTTCCGGTGAGTGGAGCGCACGCTGAGCGGTGCGTTCCAGCAGCCATCTTGGTTCACTGTTTGGTCTAAGAGGAGTCCTGTCTTTGTTCCACTGTGGATGTGAGAGTCCTGGAAGGAAAAGTTTGTATATCTGCTGGAACTGAAGCCTTTTATACATAATAAACATGTCTTTAGCAAGTGTTTAACATGTGAGTGGCCTTAATCTCCATTTGGAAAAAGTTACTATTGTGTGACAATATTATGCTATGTGAGTTTTTTTTTTTTTTCTTTTGGTTGGATGGTGGAGTCTATTCGGAGGGTGAAGATTTTCCCTAGCGTGGCACCAAAGAGGGTTTAGGATCCCTAAAAATTCCTTAAAGGTCCTTTTCTCACCAAGTTCTGGTGAGTGTATTCGATGTTGGTTTGTGCACTGGTGGAAGGTGAAAGTATTTTCTGAAGAAAAGAAGTTGGCACTTTTATTTCTACAATTTAATTATGTTTTCAGCACATGGACTTTTGGGTGTTTTTGTTTAAGATTAAGGGCAAACACGAATAATTTATGCACCTATTTTATATGATTTATTATATTGATTAATTATCTAAATTTGCGCTGTTTATTTATATTTATATTGTTTGTGTTTTCACGATTGGCACAGCAGCATTTTTAGAGTGTTATTTGGAAAGTCTTGGCGCAGGAATAAGTTTTCTTGTATAAACATTTTTTAAACATGATATTGTGTTTGCCCACATTTTGTTGCCCCTGAATATATGCTTTTGAAAAAGAGTTGTGCAAATATCGTGCTACATAAAAAAAATGCAACTACCTCCATTTTATTCTACAGAGTCTCTGCTTCAAGTAAATATATACTTTTTTGGGGTTTATAGTAATTTCTAGCAAAAAATGCTGATTTTAACATGTTTGCATAAAATGAAAATATTGTCCCGTGGACAAGTGGTTAAAAACCGTCATAAACTAACAAAAAATACTGGAAAATCATAGTAATCACCATCATATATTAGTCTTCTGATCCCTGGATGTTCATCAAGATCAGATGATTAGATTGTCCACAAACCTCATCAGCAGACTATGGATCCTTTCACACGGGGCGGACCCATTTAGTGGATCCGCTTGCTCAGCAGGGGATCTCTCCGCTGATCCCCGCTGAGCAGGCAGATGATAGCTCTGTGTCTGCTCGGCTGCTGCAGAGCAGACACAGAGCAGCTCACTCTCCTCAATGGGTGGTTGAATGAAAACGGACCACCTGTCCATATTCATCCAATGGACAAAAGGGGAATTGGATCCCAATCCGTCCCTTTTTGGCAGATCGGATGTCGGTGGGTGTAAACGGACACGTCTCCATAGAGGAGAATGGAGGTTCCAATCGGGTCCACCTGAAAAACAGGCAGACGGACCTGATCGGAATGTTTATGTAACAGAGCCCTTAAGGCCCCATTCGCACCTGAACTTGGTGTCACTTGAAGCTTGTCAGGCAGAAAAGTAACCAAGTTTCTCTTGGGACAGGGTCTGGTGTTTTGGCCCAATAGACTCCAATAGGAGTGCCTGAAAAATTGTGATGCATGGTATTTGTGCTTTTTCTTGTCTAGTAACAAGTTTTCCTTTGGTTCAAAAAAAAAATCAAGCCTGAAAGGCATGCAAAAATGCTTATGCAAACACTTACAAAAAAATGCCCCAAATACGACCATAGACTCTCAGCTCAAGTGTGTATATGGCTTGAATGTTCATAAGTAGAAAACCAAAAACTGATGCGGTAAAAGGTCAGTTGCAGTGCACTAGCTACCCATACAAGTAGAGTGAGTTGCCACTCCACAACTCAAGTGTGCATGCGGCAATACTCTGCAAATGTGCGTATAGGCCCATAAAGTCAAAAGGAAAAAATTCTTTTGAAGGTTGTGTTGTTACATAACATTTGACTATCATCTATGGTCACATTTAGGAAAATATGTTGCCCCCAAAACTCTTGCATTGGATCGTGCAATTGTCCTTCTGCTATTTCCATTTAAAAGTGAAAGCTGTTTTGGGGTTTGGAGAGCAACTGGCAACCTTCTGCATGGAATGACCTTTCAAAGAGGAGATACTGGATTTTGCCATGCATGCTATATTTCATCTTCAGCTTTCTTTATGCTTCCCCAAGCTAGCATGGTCTTGCTTTTCGTCCCACACAGACAAAGCAAGCAAAACCCAGCTCTCCAGAAACAACAATTTTTACACACTAATGTTTTTCTTTGACAGAAGCAGTCAAATAGTAACACAGCAGAATAACAACATCAGACCCAGAACGAGGAAATAGAAAATGTCATTTTCAGTTTGTGCCTGCTGAAAGACTTCTGAGTGACACCGGCTTCTATAATACATAGTAATTTAGTATAGGGAAATAAAAAAAACAGATGTGTCTGTTAGTTCCGAAGAGCAGTGCGCTGGTGGTTGAGAATAATGTTTTCATGTTACTTATGTCTAGAGGACCAGCTTCTTAGAGAATCACATCAGTCAACACTTCAAAAATAAATGTGACAGTACAGTCTAATTCAGATAAAATAATACACATTGGTCTGTACAGTGTTCTACATTGCGTAAAATCAGGATCCAGCTGTTGTAGCTGAGCCAGCCCATGTTATATCATTTCTGTATAGTCTGTTAATCAGTATAAAAAAATGTATGTATACTGTATGTGTACTGTATAAATATATATATATATATATATATAGTGGTATATGTATCCCTTGTGCTGCCCTAGGCAACACTAAAATTGGGCAAATGTATATGTGTGTTTCAACAGTGTATTTAGCTGTTTGCCACTTTACTGTGAACCAGTATTCGGGATGTTTTGACATTTAAAGTGGAATTAAACCCATCAATTTGACTGTTTTACAAAACAGTTACATTCAAAACATGCCGTGAACAATAGCTGTCACAGTTGCTTGTGCTCTCAACTAAACTGCTGAATTCACCTGCCTACCTCCGATCCTCTCTGCCTAAACAGAAGAGTCCTGCGTTTTTTTTATAGTGGGCCTGATCAGACCCAAAGGTAGGAGGGTGTAAATGGACACACTCTTGAGATACAAAGGGGACACTCTGTAGGTATTAGAAGGGAACTTTGGAAGCAGTAAGGGGTCACTCGAGGCACTAAGGGGACACTGGAGATACTTAGGGACACTGTGTCTGGAGACACTAAGGATAAACTCTGGAGGTACTAAAGGGCACTTTGTTGGTACTAATGGGGTACTCTAGAGGCATTAAGTGGGCACTCTGGAGGTACGTAGGGGCACCCTGAATGTACTAAGGGGACACTCTGTCTGGACGCACTAAGGGGTCACTCATGAGGAACTAAGGGCATTCTGGAGGTACTAAGGGGGCACTTTGTCTGGAACCACTAAGAGGGCACTCTGGAGTCACTAAGGGGACACTCTGGAGGATGGAAGGATGCGCTCCAGAGGTATTAAAGGGGCACTGTGGAGGATGTGAGAGGGCACGCTGCAGGCACTGTGGTGGCACTGTGGAGGATGTAAGGGGGCACTCTGGAGGATGGAAGGATGCACTCCAGAGGTACTAAAGGGGCACTGTGGAGGATGTGAGAGGGCACGCTGCAGGCACTGTGGTGGCACTGTGGAGGATGTAAGGTACTAAAGGGGCACTGTGGAGGATGTGAGAGGGCACGCTGCAGGCACTGTGGTGGCACTGTGGAGGATGTAAGGGGGCACTCTGGTGGCACTAATGTAAAAGGGCACTCTGGGGGCCCTGCTGTAAAGGGGCACTCTGGAAGATGTAAGGGTGCTCTGATGTAAAGTGGCACTTTGGGGACACAGATGTAAGGGGGGACTCTGATTTATAGGGAGAATGCTGGGAACTTTGATGTAAGAGAGAACTATAGTGTGAATGTGGCACTCATCCTGACTGCTGCACTCTATATGTTGTTTTGTTTGTTACTCTAGACCCCTGCACATTATGCTGTACATAGACTTGACCAAGGTGTTCATTGTCTCAACAGTTGCTGGTTTTAATGAAGTTCTTCTTTAAGGTAGGCTCAGTAAGACTAAAATATTATTTTTCTATGCATAAAAACATAAGGAATGGAAACGTTTAGTTTAAAAAAATGATCTTTGTCCTTAGGTTTATATGTGTCTGTAAAACTGTCAGTTTTGGCACACTAATAGGTATTTTGTGGGTACAAGGACTGTGGTACAGGTGTGTAGTGTATACAGCAGGCGCAGATTCAGTTCAATCCCCCTTTAGTACCCTCCCACTTTCACCAAAGCAGAACTTATTTTTCTGTTCTTTCCCTGTTGATCACAGGTGCAATGTTTTGCTGGCTCCTGTGGGGAATATAATAAATGCATTTTTTACCTGCAAAAGTATGCACATTCATTATTTTTTCCTTAATGGTGAATTTAGCCTTTAAATATTGATTGTCTTAGTTTACAATAGTTTTTCAATTTTTCAATTTTTTATATTGCAGGTTGTCAGTAAAACATGTGCTCCACCAGTACATTTTTTTGTTTTGTCATTAAAAAAAAAGTCATCAGGGGTTGTCAACAAAGGGTATGATAAACCAAAGACATTAAGTCCTCATGCACACTGGACATTTTTACAGCTGCTGTTTTTTGACATTTTTTTCTACAGCTAGTAAACCCCCCAGCATGTTATCCTACGTGTCCATGCACACATAGACTGTAATCAACATTTTGTGTCAGGGACGTTTTTTTGGCTAAAAAAAAAAAACCCAGGACTAGTGGGTTTCTAGAGGAGTTTTTTAGCTGTAAAAATGCTCTAATGCTGAAAAACGCGGTAAAACCCCCAAAAATTGAACAAAATTGATAAAAGATGCTAAAAACCGCAAACGCGGAAAAATGCCTCTAGGTGTGGCAAAACACAGCTAAACACTAATGCAAAAACGCTTAAAAAAGCTGAAAAACTCAAGTTTTTAATGTGACTTTACACAGCTAATGTTACCAGCGTTATGAAAACACCCCGTGTGCATGGAGACTTATAGACACAAGACTGCAGCCAACAATTGATTGCATGTTTAGAGTATTCAAGGGCATCTTGGAGTTGTACCATAGTTTTCATTTGATGGTTAATAGTACCAGGTCTGCTGGAAAGTTTCCAAAGCTGCCACATTGGTATGCTAAACCTACTCCTAGACCCATTCTTCGCCTAATCTAACTAACTCTGTAAAGAAAAGATCTGTATGCTAAAGCCCCGTGCACACGAGATGAATTTTGGGCAGTATTGGCCGATTCAATAGAAACCAGTCAACATTCATGTGTACGACAGTTAGTCCAACAGAAACCAAAGGAACGCCTGGCTTCTGTCGAAGGGGCAAGACCAAAAAAGGTTTGCCGAACGGCATCCGATCAGCATTCTAAGCCAATAGCTGAGAGCTCTGACTGGTGTGTTCTGTCACCAGATTGTTAGTACAGGATCTCCTCCCGAGCTCTTCAGTTTTTTTTTCGTTCAGCCCACTTGGTTGAACAAAAAAACCTGTACTAGGCTTTACCTACCGGTCATAGGCTGAGCTGTCAGCAGCGGCTTCAGTGTAGAGCAGAGGCAGCTGACAACAGATGCCTCTCAATAAGTCTATGGGTGATCATCACCTATTCATTTCCCAGCCATTGTCAACTTTCTCTCTCTACACAGAAGCCGCTGCTGGAGACCGGACTGGAAAAGCATCAGAACAGGTAAGTATAAAGAGCTTTCTTTACAGGGTTAGATAAAATAGGCTGAGATGGGGCTGAGAGTAGGTTTAGCGTTGGATAGGTTTTGACTGAACTTCCACTTTAAGCTTGTGATTAGCTGCCCCACCGTAGATGAACTAATTTATTGGTTTTATAATCCCTGCTCTGAAGGCACCAGCTATTTCAGACAACTCCCAAGCTCCCTTCTCACCACTAAATATTCATGGTATTAGTGAGGCATATCACCCAGTTTCAAGGAAAACAGAAATGGACAAGTTCAGTTGTTTTGTTACGTGACTAATTTATGCATTTCTATATAAATTTAATTGCCTGAACCTTTGGAGCTGAATACGGTGCATTCTACACTTTCACACCATACCGTGCATAAAAATGCACTACATCACACTGAATGTGCATGTGCAGTAACACATATTTGCATGCCTTTTTATGCACATTGCTTTGCATTTATATGCCTTGGCATGCATTTTAATGTTCATCTGTTGATGAGCATTTTGTAGTCTTATTTCCTTTTACATGATTCCCAGTTCCCTGGAAGGCTTGGAATAAGAAAAAGCTTTTTTTTAGCATTGTAGTTGCATTTCATTAATGTGCATTGCCTTACATGTTCATTGCATATACTGTATGTTGCATTTTGACGCAATACACTGTACAGTACAGTACAGTACAGTGTCTTCTATCTGCCTTTGCAGTGACCTGTGTTTATCCAGTGCAGAGAAATGTATTTTTCAGTTTGAGTTGTCTCTTCGAGTATTTAACTATTTATTTATGGAATATTTTTAGTGTTTGGCCTCATTCACGCGGGCATGGGTGTTGCGTGCATCCAGTGCAGACAATCCCATTCATATCAATTGGAATGCAGGGGCTGCAGAGACACGGTTGCTGGTCCAAATTGAATAGCTGTGGGTGTGGATGCACAGTCCTGAACGCATGCTGTCTATGTTAGAGGCCTTGCACAGCTGTCAAATTGTTAAAAGTGGCTGTGTGTGTGCAGCTGCTTTCCCAATTGACATGAATGGGACTGCCTACATGGGGATGCATGGGACGCATGTGCATCCCTGTATAAACAAGCATATGCTATAGTACACCCACGTCAATGAGGCCTATGTATCCATGTGTTGACAGCACTGCCTGTAAACAGAAAATATTTAACAGTCGATAAGTCCATCCTTCTAATCACTTCCTGCTGTTTTTATCATACACATACCCCTACTCATGTCATTTCATTTACCCTATTTAAATAACATAAAAAAGTCATATAAATAGAAAACATTTACAGTACTTAAGGGTCGGGCAGCAACACTGATTTCTTTTCATGAGCTGTACGTGTTAGCAAATGATTTATATTCAGCAAACACAGATTAACTTTGCAAATGTGTAATCAAGCACTCAGGAATTCTAGATATTTTATAATCAAGAATCACAGTTGGGGCTTCTTGAAAAATGCAGTATTGTATTTTTATGTGCTTTGGTTCAAAATTAAGGTTGTTCATGAATATGTAAAAATATGGGCAATGTGCAAAAACAACTGTGCAGCAGTTTTTGTGCATGAAGGCACATTAGTTATGCAACAGTGGCGGTATTTTCACCTTGTGACATGTGTCCCTGGTGCAAACTACAGGAAGCTGGGCCGGCACACATTACAGCATAGTTCTCTGTTGCCACTATGAGAAGTCGGTCCAATGCTATGATTCTGGATTGAGGAAGTGGCTGAAAGAGGCTGACATCAGCTCTGAGATGATAGCAAGTTTGTAAAAGAAGGTGAAAGAATTATTGAAATAAAAGTGCTACATTTAATAAAGCAAATGCCATCTAAAAATGTACGACTCTGCTCTAAAAGAAGCTTGTGTACTTTTTCAAACCATAAGCTTCAAGTGACACTACACCATGGTGTGAATGGACACCACGGAATATAATTAAAATCCTAGTGTTGAGTGTTGAAGTGCTCCTGGTTCAAATCAGTCCAATGCAACAGGGCCTTAGAGTTTACATCTCAAAAGGTATAAGGTATGTGAGCACACTAAAAGAAGTAGCTATGCACAATAGGTAAACAGATAAAGCCTTAAAACAAAATAATAAAACACAGTGCAGCGCTAAAAAATACATATATATATCCTTCAAGGTGCCTTAACAATAAAAATGAATGAAGTTCATGGATAAATGATTATAAATATATATAGAAATGTTCCAGAAGTGACAATAGTGCTCTGAAGGTGCCTGCTTCAAAGGTATTCCGGTGCTTGTGCAAATGGTTATAGTAAAATTGCGCACTCACCAGATGCAAAATATAAATGCGCATATTAATATAGATCAAGATGTCCTCTCAAGAAGACCAGGGTAGACCAGGTGGTAGGTAATCCTCCCTCTGAAGGGTAAGTGGCACACCAGATAATTCCAGGGCTTTACGGTGAAGTCAGCCAGAGGTCCCCTATAGGGTTCGGTGGATGTAGCTTCCTGGATATATAGGAGATCCCCTCTCTGGGTACTGGAATGGACCTTTGATCTTGAATGAGCTTCCAAAAAATACAGACGAGGCCTCCAGGCTGTGATCAAGCGGGAACACCTTTTTTAAGAGTTTACATCTACTCGACAATGTGCGCAACATTATTATTATACAGTATTTATACAGTATTTTTAAAGTGCCAATAGTTCGCTCAGCGCTGTACATTACAAAGGGGGACAGAACATGTGACAGAACAATACCAATACAATGCAAAACATGAGGGGATCGAGGGCCCTGCTCTTTTGAGCTTACAATCTAGGAGGGAGGGGATGGAAGCAATTTGGGTAAACAACTTAAAGTGAAACTTTACCCTAAGGGGAAGTTTGCTTTATGTCCTACTCCCCTCCTCCTCTACCACATTTGACACATTAGCATTTTTTGGGGGGAGCGGGTACTTAGTTTTGATAAGTTCCCTCTCCCACTTCCACTCAGATTGGCTAGGAGATCCAAGTGGAAGTTCAATGCCCCCCCTTTGCCTGCAGCCTTCTGGGACATCACAGGTCCCAGAAGACTGCGGGACCGTTCACAAAGCACAGCGTGGCTCGTGCATGTGCAGTGGAACCCGACTGTGAAGAAGTCACAGCTGGATTCCCACAGTAAATATGCCATCGCTGGAGATCCAAAAACGACAAAGAACCAGTGCTGGATTCTTGAACAGGTAAGTGTCCATTTATTAAAAGTCAGCAGCTACAGTAGTTGTAGCTGCTGACCTTTCATTTATTTCTCTGTAGGGTGAAGATCCTCTTTAAGTATGACTTGCTTAGACATTGGTGAATTTCACAACAATACATTGGTCACATTTGATGTATGTTGACTTCCCTGCAGGTATTTAGACTTTAGGAATGTGGAACAGTCTTCTGTTAAATGAATGGAGGTATAGCTCTATTTATTTTTTATTGTTTGACTTTTTTTTCACTTAATTACATTTGTGTCTCTATATTATTGCTTATATTCATTTGTCAGGGATAGGGTGTCATTAAGATGTCTCCGGGATCTGAATTGTTTCATTTGGTGTATCACTTGGTTTATATACACTGCTCAAAAAAAATTAGGAACACTTTTTATTTAGAGTATAGCATCATGTCAATTAAACTCCTGGGATATTGATCTGGTCAGTTAAGTAGCAGAGGGGGTTGTTAATCAGTTTCAGCTGCTTTGGTGTTAATGAAATTAACAACAGCTGCACTAGATGGGCAATAATGAGACAACCCCCAAAACATGAATGGTTTTACATGTAGAGGCCACTGACATTTTCTTCCCTACTCATTTTTTCTGACTTTTTCACTAGTTTTGCATTTGATCGCTCAGCTCTCAGTGTAGAGCTGGTGGGGGACAGGGGACAAATGCAACATTGGATCTAGGTGAGTATAAGGCTTTTTTTTTTTTTTTTGTATAGCCCATATTTCTCTTTTAACCTCCCTGGCAGTATTCCCGAGTGTAGCTTGGGGTTAACTTTCAGTACCAGAAGCGGTAACCCCAAGCTACACTTGGGAATACACTGCAGCGTTGCTCTGGGATCCCTCCAGCACTTACCTTGTCCTGCGGCCCCACAATGTCCCCCCTGCAGCATCCCCAGCCATGTCCTGCAATGCCGGCATCCGTCTTCCGGGTTCCGTTCCCTGCGAGCGTCGGGACGTATGAAAGACGGAACCGGCGGGAATTTAAAAAATTAAAAAATTTGACATTCACTCAATACACTAAAATCTGATAGTATTACATTACTGTATCAAACCATTTCACATACATTTTGTCCCCAGTGCTTTGTCCGGCGCCCTGCCAGCATTTTTACTGTTCTTTCTGCCTGGAAACTGAAAAACATCCATGGCGTCCAAAAAGTGTTCATTTAGGTCAAAAGCGGTTTTAGACCAGCTAGAGAACAGCGATAGTAAATCAGAACCACTTGCAGAATTGAGTGATAATGATTTGTGGGGAAATTTGTCATCAGACACTGCAAACGATTTTGCAACTAAGCTCAGCGATGTGCGAACTTGGCGCTCTATTTCAAATTTCAGTGTTTTTGGTTTGATTACATTATTGAATTAAATGTATTATTATTATATTATTATTTTTTATGATTATTTATTAACTACCTGCCGACCGCAGATAGCCGAATGACGGCTGCACTGCGGCCGGCCAGTTCTGGGTGGACAACATATGACGTCCTCCCAGAACGCGCTTTCCTGCGCGCCCCAGGGGGCACGCACCCGGCGATCTCCGTGATCGCTGTGTCCTACGGACACAGCTGATCACGTGATGTGGTAAAAGGCCAATCACAGCGGCCTTTTACCACGTGATCAGCGGTGTCCAATGACACGCTGATCACAGGGAAATGCAAGTGCCGGTTCTCGGCTGCACTTTCCTCACGCTGTCAGATCGTGAGGAAAGTACTGCCGAGAACCGGCAGTTGTCAGAGCGGGGATCGGCACCGATCATCAGGGCACTGATGATCAGTGCCCTGATGATCGGTGCCCAGCAGTGACACCCGCAAGTTCCGCCCAGCAGTGCGCCCACTAGCTCCGCCCACCCGTGCCCAGCAGTGCTCCCACCTGTGCCCAGCAGTGCTCCCACCTGTGCCCAGCAGTGCACCCACCTGTGCCACTCTGCAGTGCCACCTACCTGTGCCCAGAAGTGCCACCTACATGTGCCCAGCAGTGCCACCCACCTGTGCCCACCCACCTGTGCCCACCAGTGCCACCCACCTGTGCCCACCAGTGCCACCCACCTGTGCCCACCCACCAGTGCTGCCCACCAGTGCCACCCACCAGTGCAGCACAGCAGTGCTGCCAGTCAGTGCCACCAGTCAGTGCCCAGGGGTTGTGCCAGTCAGTGCCGCCAGTTAGTGCCCAGCAGTGATGCCAGTCAGTGCCGTCTATCAGTACCCATCATCAGTGTCACCTATCAGTGCCGCCTATCAGTGCTGCATATCAGTGCCGCCTATCCGTGACCCCTAATTAGTGCTGCCTATCAGTGCCGCCTATCCGTGCCACCTCATTAGTACTGCCTATCAGTGCCCTTTAGTGCTGCCTATCAGTGCCCATCAGTGCCGCCTATCAGTGCCCATCAGTGCTGCCTCATCAACGCACATCAGTGAAGGAGAAAAAATACCTGTTTGAAAAATTTTATAAAAGAAACAAATAAACTTTTTTTTTTTTTCAAATTTTTTGCAATTTTTTTATTTATAGCGCAAAAAGTAAAGCGCCCAGTGGCGATTAAATACCACCAAAAGAAAGCTCTATTTGTGAGAAAAAAATGATCAAAATGTCATATGGGTACAATGTTGCATGACCACGCAATTGTCAATCAAAGTGCGGCAGCGCTGAAAGCTGAAAATTGGCCTGGTAAGGAAGGGGGTATAAGTGCCTGGTAGGCAAGTGGTTAAATCATAATTTATGATTTCGTGTTTCAAATTTTATCATTCCTGGGATGTTACTAGACTCTTGACAGATTTCTGTGAGTTATTCCTAAAAATTACAGGCCTACAATAAAAAAACAACATATTTCCATGCACAGAAATATTGACATAATCAGACCGCTAGGGAGGTTAAGAAGTGAGCTGTCAGCTGACAACACAGTCATTCCAGACTCTGATGGTCGGGATCTGTCCAGAAGCCTGGAACGGCAGGTGGCTCGGCCTCTAAGTGTCCCTTTGATAGCCTGAGCCAGCTGCGACCCCCCACAGCCCGGCGCTCCAGTGATCACTGAAGGGGCAGAGCAGAGAGCCGGTTACTGACAGTAATGTCTCCCTGCTCAGATCGGAGGGGAGAACTGAGTGATCAGCAGTATCTGATCGCTCAGCACTCAGCGCAGAGCTGGCAGGGGACAAATGCAACATTGGATCAATGCTGCATCCACCTATAAGGTTTAATTTTTATTTTTATTTTTTTTGTATAGCCCATATTTCTCTTTTAAAGTGGTGTAAACCTTAGCAACCAAGTTAGATAACTGTGATCATGTCAGTAAATAAACATTTGATTGGTTAAAATGGTTACTGAATCTTTTGGTATTATCACCATGGTTTACTGCACTTGCACTGCCATATTGAAAATGTGTGTGTTCAGCTCCATAAATAAAAATAACATGTCATGTTGGTCCATATACTTGTTGTATTTAACGTCCTCAAGGCATGGAGTCAGAGATAATGATTTACATTCTGCACTCTGCTCTCAGAAATCAGAGGTAACAGGTCTAAAGCTGTTGGAAGCTGCAGGAGTTTAGCTAATCCCCACTCATCCCCCATGTGATTTCAGCCAACCAGTTGTGAAAAGCAGAATTTCCATGTAGAGGCATACATCATGCCTATCTTATTATTACCAGTCTTCCTATGCAGACCTCCTGCTGTGTAGTCTACTGCAGACAGGTGAATGTAAACTATACCATTTACACTGACCTGGGCCTCTGGTGACAGTTCTCAGAGAACAGGGAATGAAGTTATATTTGATAGCTACCTTAACATCTCCGGGGATACTAAAGAGCTAATGTGTTGTAAATGTGCACTTATTTTTTTTTTCTTTAAACATGAATGAATTCAAAGTATAAATGACCTGACTTGCAATCATAGAACACAGACTGCTTTTTGAACCTGAAATGACAATAGGAACACAATCCTGGTAGCAGCAAAGTATCCAGAGCCATGAATCACGCAGCATAATTACTGTATGCTATGGTTAATCATAAGTTTGAAAACAAACATTGTAAAAGAAATGATTTTACTTCTCTCCTTTGTTAGGTTAGGCTGTCTTAGCCGTACAAATGACACAAACTCAGAATGTGTTTGATTTCCATTGTTCTCCAATGGTGATCTATTAAACTACAGAGAAGAGAGCTTAGCTGCCATCCCGCTGCCAGATCCAACTGAAAAGTGGAACCAGAGTTATTAAACTTTGCAGCTGCGACAAGTATAATTTATCTGACTGCAAACTGGCAGCAGACATTTTAATTAGAAAAGGCTATTATTAATAAAACTAGGAAATCCTTATTACAGAGGAAATATTACCACTTATTAAACACGGCGTCTGCTAAATTCTGCTAGAAAAGAAAAAAATGAGGTTACTCTCAGTGTGCAGGTGTGTAATGAGCAAAATTTATTATAGCTAAGGTATTATCAATAATGGTTTAAAACGTGCAATTCGTACTGAACATTTATTCAAATTTGCTTGTGGCAACCTAATGTGAAGTATGCCTTCCTGTCTTAAATCAAAAGCTATTGAGTTATCCTCACTTCCATTGCCAATACAAAAAATGGCCGCATGCTGAGGTATCCAGGTATTGTCTTTATGCACCAATGATTATCTCAGCCACCCATGTCTCCAGAATCCAGCCTTGTATTATTATTAAAAGTTCACTTTCTCAATCAACATTGGCTATTTTTAATGCTTATACTGCCAGCATTAGTAAATAGGAAAGAATATCACATTTACTTGTTTTAAACTTTTTTTTTTACATTTCTTCCTTTACTTTCTGGTTTCCAGGCCTAGGTAAATGATGTCATACATCCAAGGAGTCTTCAGGAGGGGAGGAGGAGTGTCCTCAGCTAAGCACACCCTCCTGCCTGCGTGCCTGAGCTAAGGGCAGATGGATCCCAGGAAGTAAATGTGAATCATCTGCCTTTACTCAACATGGACACAGCCAGAAATGCTAGGGGGTGTTTTTCCAAGTGATTTCTTAGCAAAATAAAGAATAGAGACATGGATGGGTGAATTTGCTTTGAATATTAAAAGTGCATTAAATTGCGTTTTTGGTTTGTGGTGCTCAGATGCAATGTAGTTCTGCTTTATTATGGATGTATTAAGATACTAAATGTAGAGCATTTCTCCAATATGGTTCTTTTAAAGCTGTTTCTTCTCATGTGTGTAATACAGTTGAACTATGGTTTTTATTAGCCCTCATGCACACTGGACATTTTTACAGCGGCTGTTTTTGGCTTTTGACATTTTTTTTACCAGCCAGTAAACCCCCCAGCATGTTATCCTATGTGTCCATGCACACATAGACTGGAATCAACTTTTTTGGCTGGATGTTTTTTGGCTGGAAAAAACCCCCAGAACTAGTGGGTTTCTAGAGGAGTTTTTTAGCTGTAAAATCACTCTAATGCTGTAAAACATGGTAAATGGCAAATTAGCGTTTTTGGACTTTTGTTGACCAAAAAAAAACCTCTAAAGAATGCTAAAAACTCAAGTTTTTAACGTGACATTACACAGCTAACGTTACCAGCATTATTAAAACACCCCGTGTGCATGGAGCCTCAGAGCTTCACCTCTTCATAATTGTGGACTAATGGAGCTACAGAGGGAGAAAAGGGAAGGTAAGTATTGGCAGCTGGGGGGTGCACTTAAATGACCCTCCCCCAACACATAACTCCTAAAGTGAACCCTACAGATATCTAAAGCTGAACCCCAGGAAAACTGAAAGTCCTAACAAACAGTGGTGCTGCATTCACACTACAAAGGTTACTGTTTGTTTTTTTTGGGGGGGGGGGGTGCAGGTACAGTTGTTTTATTTACCTGATCCTCCACTCCCTCAGGATCTTCCTGACTGCTAGATCGGCCGTTCTCTAGCACTCTAAGGTTCTCTACCATCGTCAAGACTAATGCAGGGTCCATAGCCCTGTAGGGGAGCACCGTCTGCCAGAGAGAAGAGGATCCATTAATAAAGTGTCAAGTAAAATTTCTTTTCCCATCCCCTAAACAGAAACAAGCAGTTAACCCTTGTAGTGTGGGTGCAGCCCTGCTGCATGATAGGACTTTCAGTTTTGACGGAGTTGGACTTTAAAGAACTAGGATTCTTTCAGCCATTTCCCTAATCCTCCTGAACTAAACTATGCTACAGGTAAATAATCAACTGGGGTGGGGTGGGAGGGTGAGCTGCTTGCTTCCTAGTAAACATACACTTGTCGCTTAACTCTTAATCACCTCCCAAAATGTAACACTTTTAGCCTGCAGACTAACACTTTACCCCTAGAACTGAGCCCTTTATACAATCTGAACATCACTTAGCCCTTAAAGTGTTACTAAACCCACAACAGTAAAAATCAGTCTGTATATGCAGTAAAGCATGCTGGTTCTACTTGCTGTGGAACCAAAGGGGTTAATCATGTGCATTGTGTAAAAACACTGTTTGATCCTGTCTTCTCTGATCCTCCCCTTCTTCCAGTGTCCCCCTCTTATCTCCTGATAAGACATATCGTTTGGAGTCATTCTGCATATGCTCAGTTTGGTGTGTATTGCTAGAGAAGGTTTTGTTTTTTTTTCTTGGGAGAGTGCATGTGATCAGCACAGGGCCAGTCAGTGCTGTCCAGACAGAGGGTCAGTGGTCTTGCAGCCTCATAGGACAGTCAGAGCAAAATGAAAACTCCTCCTACAAGCTTTAACCAGTGCTCAGCTGGACACTGATAGAAGCCACAAGACTGCTATATACTGCTGATGAGAAAAGGTATTTAGCAGTTTATATTTACTAAAATAATTGCATTGCCATGTTCTGTGTACTGTGGGAGACCAGATATAGTGAATGCAGAGTCCTGGGTTTAGTAACACTTTAAGGCTCCATGCACACTAGCATTTTTTTAAGCTCACAGAAACTATTATCAGTTTTTTTTTCTGCTTCTAGAAGCTAAATAGTGTTATCCATTTTTTGAGCTTCAGCGTCTAGGAGGGGAAAAAACATTGTTTTGTAGAGTTGTTCAAGCATTTTTCTAGCAGAAAAAAAAATTCTAAATGCTCCTAAATGCTATTAACATAATATAACAACTTTTTTCTAGCTTTGTTTTGTGTTCCTCTACTTCGATATACTGTAAGAACGCTAATAAAATGCTAACGCTCCTAAACGCTTCTGAATGCTACTAAAACACTACTAAATTGCTATTACCTGTGTTTATTAGCCAGCATTTTTCCCAGCATTTTTGAGCTTAAAAAAAAAAAAATGCTAGTGTGCATGAAGCCTAAAGCATCGCCTAACACTAACCTAAGCTCTATCCTAAGCCCTTCCTCCAATGATCTACTACAGTGGTGTATTTAGGGTTTTGGCTGCCCTAGGCAACACAAAAATTTGCCCCACCCCACGGAGAGACACTGACACCGACCAACACCTTTCTCCCCCATGAAGAGAGTCTGACATTGACCAACAACACTCCAGCCCCCCACCCACCCGAGAGAGCCTTCCACTACCACGCCCCCCATACACTGGCAACCCCCCACCCCGGGAAGAGATAAGACACTCACCTTCACAGCTCTGGACATCCCCAGGAACAAGAGTCAGGCTCTGCATACACCATCACACCATCACGCAGCCCACAACCTCTCTCAGATCCCACCTGGTCCCCGTGCCGTGTGTGTCCCTTCTTCCATCCCGTCTTTCGGGGGGCTGTGCTGCCCCCCCCTGAAAAATGCCACCCTAAGCAAATGCCTTGTTTTGCCTTGTGGTAAATACACACCTGATCTACTGTACAATTCTGCATACTCCTCATCCAGTTCCATATGATATTCAGCTCCCACAGCAAAAGCAGGCAAACCTGGACCCCAGTGCCAGATAAAACTGATTTGTCCTTATGACCCGGTGGCCGTCCATGTATCCAGAATTGCTAGCACAAATAGAGCCCAAATATAGAGCCAAAATAAAATTTGTAATAAAGTGGCAAAGTTGAACCTTCCATAGGAGGCACTGAGTACACTGAAGAGGAGTTGCCAGTTTTCAAGTACTTGCAGTCACCTTGCAGTGTCTGTACTTAGGAAGCAATGCTAGATTGATGAATTTACAATACCTGACAGGTTCCTTTTAATTGTGCAAAGATTTCACAGCTGTCTTTCTATATACTTGGCAACTAGCAAAAATATATCAGGGAAAAAACACAATTTATGTAGCCACGAGGTCAGTGTGACATGTATAGAGCCCTGGAATGCAGGGTTATTATGTATTATTATTACTATACAGGATTATACAGTATATAGCACCAACAATGTGTTGAAAAGCAGTTATTTAGGGGCAGAAACATGCAAAACCGCTTGCGTCATGCATTTACTGGCTCTTTAATTGAAGTCTATGGGGCAAAAAAAATGAGCAACACAGCTTGGAAAAAGTTCATGTTGCTTTTTGTGCTACAAGTGACTGAGCCTGAGCATAGATTTGTGAACAATCTAGAGTGCAAAGAATGGATTACAAATTGTTGAGCATTGACACGCAAAGGCTTAGGTGTAAAAACACATCCAAATTGGACGTGTCCGAAACTGGAACCTTTCTGGAAAGAGGTACATCGTATCTCCCAGAAATGTACTGATTATGTTCTCCCTGAAGACCCAGCTCTATTTCTTTTATATGTATCAGACATTTCTGAAAAAACATATGACAAATCGATTCTACGGCACCTATTTAACTCTGCCAGATCCTGTATCACCCTACGATGGAGAGACTCATGGCCTCCTCTTTCGTTCTGGATGTCGAGAGTAGAGGAGGTCAACAGAATGGAAGATTTTATTTTAACGGTGCAAAATAGACGTGAGTCCTACCTGAAGACCTGGCTTCTCTGGAATATGTTTATTTTTCAGATGAGGGCAAATCCATCTTTGCACCCCCCCCCCCCCCCTCACTTGACTGATTCATTTTACACGCAGCAGCTAGACATCCCTCCCTCATTTGGCGTCCTGTACCTATCTTTTCGCCCCTTCCCTTTCTTTTTCATTTTTTTTCCCTTCTCTCTTCCCCTCCTCGGTTTGCGTCTCAGCTTTCTATATCTGACTTCACTCTGTTTCTCATCTTTTTATATATTTTTAGTAAAAATGGACAAATCCCAGCACTCATAGTTGCAGTTAGTCTTGCCTCCTGTGGTAAATCTCATGTCGGCTTGCCTTTTCAATAGCATACAGTATAATGTACAGCCCTTTGAATGTTTATTCTTTGTATTCTTTTATTGTTTTTAGCCCTGGCTGGATATTGTACTGTGACTTCTGTATGTAAGGGATGCTACTCCTTTCACTTTGATATATTTATACTGGTGATGTTTTGTACTGTTCTGTGAGTGTGGTGATGTCTACATAAATAAAGAATTTGAAAAAAAAAACATCCAAAAAGGCTCAGGTGTGAAGAGCAGCTAAAACTGGAACAAAGTCCAAACCATTTTAAGAAAATGTACACATACTAAAAATGGGCATCCGTTTGTGTTAGCTGAAAGATGCCTCAGCAGTTCCTTGTGAAAATCTCCATCTGCGGTGATTCACGAAATGTCATTTTCAGTAAAAGCTCCCAGTGGATCACATAGGCCCCGTTCACACTTGAGCGTTTTTCAGCTCAACACTCAGAAATGCACAACAAGGAAAATCTCATTAATTTCAATGGCCCCTGTTCACATTTGAGCATTATTCTGCCTGTTGCTCAAAAAGCACATGCACTACCTTTCAGGCAAATTTGAGTGGCTTTTTTTCCATAGACTTGAATAGAAAATGCATGAACAGCAAGAAATCAGCATTTTCGAGCATTTTTTGATTCTGGTTTTCCTGTTGTATGTGCCTAGGACAAATCTACTCAGGTTTCTATCGGTAACCGCAAAAATGCCTAAATGAAAAGTGCCTGAAAAAAACGCCTATAATATTATTTGCAAACCTTCTCTAAAAAAATGCTCAAAATGCCTAAAAAAAACACTTGAAAAAACTCCTGAAAACGCTCAACTCAATGTGAATGTAACCTTAAGTAACCAATATATTTTTGTTTACATTGGATTGGGGCCTAACTTCAAAGTAAAAAGAGAAACAAAATGCAAAAATGTTTGTCATTGAAGGGTAAACTCCTAACTATTAACCTCTTCCCATATGTCCTATAGCAAAAGTACTGCTACAGGGCGGCATGGTGTTCAAAATCACCTATATATACGTGATTTTGCAGTTCCGGGTAGGGGGCACGCCCGAGGCATAGCACAGCCATACAAAGCAGTGTGCTTACAGTGAAGCACACACACAGCACACTATGTAAAACGGCACACAGTTAACACTTTGATCGCCCCACATGTTAACATCTGGGGCGATCAAAGGGTTAACTGTGTGTTATGTTGTGCTTACACTGTGTGCTGTTTTACTAGGGAGACATGCTGCTTTTTCTTTCTCTGCTGTGCAGAGAGAGAAAAAGCAGCATGTCCATGCTGACAGGACAGAGATATGTGTTGTTCACACACAGATCTCTTCATTCTCAGCTTCAGCAGCGATCACCGAGTGCCAGCCGAGAATGATTGACATTGGCTGCAACCAATGGCAGCGCGGGTAGGGTGGCTCACGCACGGCAGACCTGGAACTGCAAAATCACATATATATACATGCTTTTGCACAGAACGGCTATCCTGTAGCAGTATATTTGCTATAGTGCGGTAGGCAAGTGGTTAAGCTCTTTGATAAAGTTTTCTACACCCTTTCTTTCTCCAAATAACACACCCTTCACATCTATGATGTATCACTCCTAGTGCAGAATACCGTACTTGGGGTAGATAGTACAGATCTTCACTTTCCTCCTGTAGAACCCTTTGTAACAACCAATTTTACTATCTTCAGTGCCGTACACATCACATTATTCAGGATTTTGCGGGAAGTCACACAAGGTCCAATAGCATTAAATCATAAAGGTTATATGTATTAAAATACTATGCAATCCCAGTGCATATTCCATCACTAAAGTGACTTCTTCAAGGGATAGCTTCATTTGTGTCATCAATCGGGAAGTCGATTGGAGCATCAGTAACAGAAAAGATGGCGTAAACTTTACAGTGAACACCCCCACCAGACAGGGCAGACTATTGCACGCTTTTTAGCTGCAATATATTTTGGGGTCAGCAATGATACAGTGAGCGTGATGTGAGGGTGCTTGTTAAGGGTGTGTTATGCATAGATAGACATGAATGAAGGAAACTTTAATCCTGCTTGTAGTCCCTTCAAACAATGAGGCCACGCACTGTATTACCCAAAGTTCTAAACTTTACTGTGCAAAGCAAGCAGAGAGGACACTCTACCTCCTGAGTCTTAATGCCAGTTCACATATATACGGATTGGATGTTGCTTCCTATGTTTCCTGTTCACATATGTCTGGTGCACTGGCAGTGTGGATTCAGTGTGGATTGAAAAAGAGTCCTGTATGATTTCTGAGCAGTGCCGTCTGGTTCAGGTGTGGATTACAGACTTTTGACTTCTATGGGAACCGTTTGTAAACCGCACATGTCATCAGTTGTGAACAGGATAAAATCCTGACCTGAACCTGATCTAAACCTGTCCTGAACCGCTGAACAATTACTGTGTCAATTAGCTGTGAAACTTGAGCTTCAATCCGCACTGCACATGTGTGAATCAGCTCTTAGTGGACAGGAGGTGGAGTGCCATCTCAGATTGCACAATTAGGTTTTTTTCATGACCTGTGGACAACACAGTGTGTGGCCTCGTTGTTGTAAGTCTGTCCACTTGTGGGAGGAGAAGAAGCCCAGAAAGAGACCAACACTCATGGCTGGAGACCTTGTGCAGTGGTGGGACTTGGAAATGGCTTCAAGAGATACTAACTTACACCCTTGCTTCAACCGATTTCGAAACATGAAATAGAAGACTGTATATTGTAATGTTGTTAGACTAAGTGGTCGTTGTGCTTGAAATGAATCATTATTGATGAGTAAGTGCAGCGTGCTAAAGCTTTTCAGTATAGATTTTGATAAAACACATTTTAAGCCAAATGTTTGATATACTGTAGCATGTATGGGCAGGGAAGTTGTACAGGAGTTGATCTACTGATCATCTTCTGTACAACCACCCTGTCGGATTTCCCCTGCTCAATCAGCACCACCAGCTATACTCATATAGTATAGCTCAATGTATTATAAAGTCTTCTTGGTGTCAGAATGCAATAGCTCAGTGGGGAGGATTCCCCCATGGAGCGTGTGGATGGGGAATCAAGTCTTTTTTTTTTTCATTCAAACTGCTGGTTGAACAAAAAAAATGGCTCATCTATGGGCTACCTTACACTATTTGTCTGCCCTTTTATGATAGAGCACAGTTCAGGGTTATTGTATTCCCACTACTTGATGTCTAGCAACGCTATCCAAAACGTAACTTTCTGTTGAATGGAATTGGTAAGGTTCAACCCTAACTGGATGTTAAAGTGGTTGTAAATTCTGAAGGTTTTTACCTTCATTCATTCATGCATGAAGGTAAAAAATATTGTGTGTTCTGCCCCCCCAATATTTACCTGATCCCAATCTGCATCCAGTGTTGTGCACGGGAGCTTCGGTTCTGCCGGATCTCTCTTCTCATTGGCTAAAAGACAGCAGCAGGAGCCATTGGCTCTCACTGATCTTACTCACAGCCAGTGAGGAGAGAGCAGGGGGTGGGGCTGAGCTATGCTCTGTGTCTTATAGACCTACGGAGTAGGGCACGGAAGTGAGCATGCACGAGTGCCCTCTAGAGCAAGTGGCTGGCTCTGGGGGCACTCAGCAAGAGAGAGGGGTCAAGAGATCCCGTGGAAAACCCGAAAAGAGGAGAATGGGGGTTGATCTGTGCAAAACCATTACAGAGCAGGTAAGTATGACATGTTTGTTATTTTTTTTAAACTCGGAGCCTTTAATATCCTTTTAACTGCTAGCTGGGGCTCTTCATTGTGTTATTTATTCCCAGTTTGAGTTAGACTATTTAGTATAGAGAGTTCATAAGAGGATAAATGATTTGGCATATCTGTGCCTTGCAAACTAAAGGGAATTCACAACAGGAAAATATGGTGACTGGTGACAAAGATAGCTTGGATGAAATGCCCAGTTCAGTCTGTCACTGGTGTACTGGGGTAATGCCAGGGATTATTGAAGACACTGTGGCGGATTCAACATACCCAGTTAGCTTTTAATTCCATCATGATGCAAATGTACTGCCCCAGTCTTCCTATTATATAAATCAGACTTGTTCCCCTCTGTAACAGTGCTTTTTTGCCTTGCCTAGACACAAATCTTGGTGCAGAGACAAATGCATGAAGTCATACAAAAACTAAAAATAGGTTTTGTGCTCCACTGCAGACTGTGTCACTGAGATGTAAATTATTCCCAATGCCAACTTAATTCAAGCAATCTGCAATACAACATTTCTACTTGAAGAAATATGACACACGGGGAGATTTTCAAACATACAAAATTAAATCTGACTTGAATGATCTAAACCTGATATACTCATGGGATTCAGGTAGACACAACCATTGCTCGTTCCTATGGCAACCACAGAGGTAGAGACACTTTCGTTCTTTTACAGTGGAAACCTACAGAATATTCGTATAACGTACAGCAGTGTAAAACACATTGCTTCCTTTACCTTTTATTGAATGCAGATAGTGATTAATCATTAATGAGTTCAATTTACATATTTGATTATTTAGGTTAGATTCTTTATGAAAGTATTGCTGATCTTTTTTCCTTTTGATATTAGTAAATGTAACATGTTGCTGAACTTGTTCAGCAGTTAACAGTCTGCTGTAAGTCGGCTATTTATCAGAGTCTGTTGTAGTCAAATGTTATATGCAAATAAGATTCCACAATTTCCAATAACTGCAGTTTCAACAGGTGCCCCAGGGATACACCGCGCTCAACATTACTGACTGGCAGATTTCTATTACTCCAAGATCAGTAAATGGAGGTCAGTTTATTGTCCAAATGCCGTTGCTTCACCTGTCACCAAGCACTCATGTTTATGCCAGAGATAATAAGAGATGGTCAAGTCTTTCCTGCATGTTCAGCTGTACACTTGTGTGCTGTCTAAGAAAAGCTTTAATATAGACGTAAGAAAGGGGAAAATATCCGCGGTCGGGCATGGTAACAAGCATGTGTATGCCTAGTAATAAGTAGGCAGGCCATAGATTTGCAGTGTTCTTTCTTTCCATCACATGTGTAAGGAAATAAAATTACTTGATTTCCCTATCAACACAGTGAGTGTTGATGGGGGAATCCCTCCTGCCGCGCTATTGTGTTCTGCTGACAGGGAGTCTTCCCTTCCAGCAAAACCAATGATTTGTGTTCTCGGCTATAGCCGATAGTGATAAATTGACTTGTGTACAACCAGGGTGCCCATACATAGATCCAAATTTGGATGGTCGCTGCTGAACCAAACAAAGTTCAATCCCTGTATGGCTGGCTTTAGTCACATTCAACTGCATTAGAATTAAATGCATTTTGTAGCTTAAAATACTTATCTATTTATTTTCAGGTACTTATATAGCGCCATCAATTTACACAGCACTTTACATATATATATTGTACATTCACATCAGTCCCTAACCCTCAAGGGGCGTACAATCTAAGGTCCCTAACTCACATTCATACATACTGTATACATACTAGGGCCAGTTTGGATAGGATCCAATTAACCTACCAGCATGTCTTTGGAATGCGGGAGGAAACTAGAGTTCCCGGAAGAAACCCATGCAGGCACAGGGAGAACATGCAAACTCCAGGCAGGTGGTGCCTTGGCTGGGATTCGAACCAACGACCCTAGTGCTGCCAGGCGGAAGTGCTAACTATTTAGCCACTGTGCTGCCCATATATCAAATATATCAAATTTGTGCAAATAAATATGTAACCACAATAATATCGCTCACCACAAAACAATTGAAATTAATAAAAAATAATACTAATAA
Source organism: Staurois parvus (assembly GCF_062004578.1). Taxonomy (NCBI): domain Eukaryota; kingdom Metazoa; phylum Chordata; class Amphibia; order Anura; family Ranidae; genus Staurois; species Staurois parvus. The sequence continues at coordinate 8,263,297 of NW_028318001.1, forward strand.
TAGTAATCCAACCACCAAATAAAATATTGTGTGGAAAAACAAAAAAATAAAGGATCCTAAATAAAGTCCATATAGAACATACAGTTGCAAGAAAAAGTATGTGAACCCCTTGGGATTACGTGGAGTTTTGCATGAATTGGGCATAAAATGTGCTCTGAACGTCATCTAAGTCACAACCATAGAAGAACACAGTCTGCTGAACATAATACTACACAAACATTAGATGTTGCCATGGTTTAATTGCACATAATATGTAAACATTCACAGTGCAGGGAGGAAAAAGTATGTGAACCTTTGGACTTAATAACAGTTTGACCCTCCTTTGGCAGCAATAACCTCAACCAAACGTTTCCTGTAGTTGCAGATCAGACCTGCACAACGATCTGGAGTCATTTTGGACCACTCCTCTTCACAAAACTGTTTCAGTGTGGCAATATTCTTGGGATGTCTGGTGTGAATCGCTCTCTTAAGGTCATGCCACAGCATTTCAATCGGGTTGAGGTCAGGACTCTGACTGGGCCACTCCAGAAGGCGTATTCTGTGCTGTTTCAGCCACTGTTTTGTTGAATTACTTGTATGCTTTGGGTCATTGTCCTGTTGCATCACCCATCCTCTGCGGAGCTTCAGTTGGCAGACAGATGGTCGTACGTTTTCCTGCAAAATGTCTTGATAAACTCTGGAATTCATTTTCCCATTAATGACAACAATCCGTCCAGGCCCTGAGGCAGCAAAGCAGCCCCAAACCATGATGCTCCCTCCGTCATGTTTTACAGTGGGGATGAGGTTTTGATGTTGGTGTGCCGTGCCTTTTTTTCTCCACACATAGTGTTGTGTGTTCTTCCCAAACAACTCAATCTTGGTTTCATCTGTCCACAGTGTATTTTGCCAATAGTGCTGTGGAACATCCAGATGCTCTTTTGCAAACTTCAAACGTGCTATAATATTCCTTTTGGACAGCAATGGCTTCCTCCGTGGTGTCCTCCCATGTACTCCATTCTTGTTTAATGTTTTCCTTATTGTAGATGTGTCAACAAAAATGTTAGCATGTGCCAGAGATTTCTGTAGGTCTTTAGCTGACACTCTGGGATTCTTCTTTACCTCATGCAGCATTCTGCGCTGTGCTCTTGCAGTCATTTTTACAGGACGACCACACCTAGGGAGAGTAGCAACAGTGCTAAACTTTCTCCATTTGTAGACAGTCTGTCTTACTGTGGACACATGAACATCAAGGCTTTTGGAGATACTTTTGTAACCCTTTCCAGCTTCATGCAAGTCAACAATTATTGATCGTAGGTCTTCTGAGAGCTCTTTTCTGCGAGGCATGGCTCACATCAGACAGTACTTCTTGAAACCAGTAAACCCAAAGCAGGTGTGTGTTTTTTAAGGGCAGGACAGCTGTCAGCAACACATCCAATATCATCACACTGATTGGAGTCAAGGTTGGCTCACTCCTGGCTCTAAATAGCTCTGGGAGAAGTCATTAAGCTAGGGGTTCACATACTTTTTCCTCCCTGCACTGTGAATGTTTACATGTTATGTGCAATTAAACCATGGCAACATCTAATGTTTGTGTAGTATTATGTTCAGCAGACTGTGTTCTTCTATTGTTGTGACTTAGATGACGTTCAGAGCACATTTTATGCCCAATTCATGCAAAACTCCACGTAATCCCAAGGGGTTCACATACTTTTTCTTGCAACTGTATATGATCTTCAATCAATGAAGTTATGGAATCCTATAAACTTTCTTCACCAGTGCATGATCCAGTGCTCAACACCCCATCAAAGTGCAAACTCACCAGAAACTGGTGAAAAACCAGCATATCTTTATCAACTCAGTAGGTATGATAAACTCTGCAACATATCATTTGTAATGAGCAGAAGATCCCAAAGATCTCCATAGGTCACATGTGAACAAAGTAAAAAACACTCTCCATAGTGTAATACTGTTTCAGAAAATTTATTCCAACAGAATACCCCCATAAAAACTTCACTCACATTATGTTAGTACATCAAAAGCCTTGTATATTAAAATCTTTCAGCCTTCAGCGCTTGGTACACCGCTTCCTACACACACAGTGGTATCTCACCAGCCTGCAACAAATGACACGGTTGCGGTCACGTGGTCAGGACACGTGATACAGCGTGCGTGATGACATTCCTGCTGGATCACGCCCTAACGCGCTTCGTCACACGACTTCGTCCGAGGGTGTCAACCAAGCTACTTCTTCAGTTCCTTGAGTGTCAGAAAGATGCCCCAGCATTTCTAATCACATCTTAGGACACCTTAGTCCACAGGTGTCAAACTGGTGGCCCTCAAGCTGTTGCCAAACTTCAAGTCCTATGACGTATTGCAAGATTGACAGTTACAACCTTGACTTCCAAAGGTAGAGGCATGATGGGATTTGTAGTTTCGCAACAGCTGAAGGGCTTCCAGTTTGACACCCCTGCCTTAGTCCAATCATCATGCTAAATGTCCAAGAGCAGGATGGGAGGGTTGAAAATTGACGTCACATCCTCCCCCAGTTATATCACCCCTTTGTTGGTGTCAGGAAGCCTGCACGAGTATCAGTTTAGACTCAAATGGCTAAAGGTGTGAATTGCTGTCAGGTTAAAGCTGTATTTTATGTAGATGAAAGATGATAATGAAGGCTCGCAACCCTTTTCAGGGATAGTTGTTCTGACCGTAGATGACCGCTTTCATGCCTTGTGAACCACTTGCCCTCACTGTCCAAAATGCGCACCTCACTGTCCTTGAAACAATGTCCTTTTTCCTTAAGGTGTAGGAAGACTGTCGAGGCTTTTTCTGTAGACCTTGCTCCTGTGTTGGGTCATTCATTTGTTGAGAGGTTGTTTTGTCTCCCCAGTATACAGGCCTTTGCATTTCTCATCACACTATATCAAGTTACTTTGCTAGTGTTTGGTTGTTAGGTCTTTAGGATGGATAAGGGACAGCTAAAGGCAAGCAAATGGCAGCATCCAGTCACTGGTCCACAGTTTGAGGACCACTGATCCACAGCAATGATGTGCAGCTGATAATGAAGAGAAAGCTCTGTCACAGCTCTACTACTATATATCATCATGACCTGGATGAATGAGAACTTTCACAGACAAGCATTTATATAAGAATGTGAGGAGGAGGATTTGTTGAGGTAACATAATTACATGTTGGTCACGTTGAAAAAAGACACAAGTCCATCTAGTTCAACAAATAAAAAACAAAATAGAAAAATTCTCCATATACTTACGCAGTCCTATACTTACAGTTGATCCAGAGGATAGCAAAAACCCAAATAAAGCACAACCCAATTCGGTGGGGGAAAAAATTCCTTCCTGATCCCCCAGAAGGCAGTTGGATATTCCCTATAGTTACATGTTTTTTTTCATCTCTTCAACTACTGTCTAACATATTCTAATAATCTTGTAAATATCCTGTTGGTATCATAGAAAAAACATTTAAAGCTGATCCAAACCTTAACTGGATGACATTTAGTTTGTTAAAGCCTTGACTATATAAACAATTGCAAAGTTTTATTTTCTATTCAATATTTCCATGCTTTTCAATCGTTTTTTTGCAACTTAGTACCGTTGACCGCCTCCACCCTTTTTTTTATCCTCTTCCTTTCTACCTGCCCACACTTCAGCATTAGCTAAATATCACAGTGGTCCCAAACTGGGGCATGCTGATTGGATGCTGCCTTTTCCTTGCCTTTAACTGGCCACTGGGGCACTGTTCCTCCTTCTGACACAAATGATGGTACATAGTTCCTCCAAATGACACCTTCGATGGGACACCATTACTACTGCTGATACAAACAATGGAGCCCTATTCCTCCAACTGACACTAACACTGGGGAACTATTCCTGTCACTGACACCAACAATGACGCACTATTCCTGTCACTGACAACAACAACGAGGCACTATGCCTGCCACTGATACCAACAGTGTGGCACTGTCTTCCAACTAACACCAACAATGGGGCATTCTTTCTCCGACTCATGCCAGCAGTGGGGCATTATTCTGTTTACCAGACGTGCAAGATCATTTTGTATTCCCACTGACTACCAACCCTGGAACATTTTTTCTCCTGCTGACCGCTTCAAGCGTTATTTACTTTCATTGACCACTAATGACAGGGCATTTTCTACTCTCTCTGGCCCCACTAAAGTCCGAAGGACTCTGAACTAACCTGTTGTTTAGAAAGTTTGGGGACCCTTGCTCTAGACCGATTTACTAAGAGTGATAGGGGGGATAATGCCCATGTAACAAGTCAGTATCACTACCTGTAGTCTCAAACACAGGCACAGGATGACAATGCAGAACCAAATGTACCAATGTGCTGATATACCAGTAAACAGATCATAGCATCAAAAATTCATCTTAAAGTGGCCATATATAGACTGGTTATTAGGTGTGTTAGGTTCCTTTGGATCTAAGTGAATGATAACAAAGCCTATGTACAGGATGCTAATGAGTTTTAAAGTTTATGTATAGTAGGTTTTTTTTGGATAGAGTAGGAAAAGATTAACATTCTTGCCAGTTTGTTTCTGTCTGTGTCCCATTGGGAAGATTTTCCTTCACTTCCTATCCCGAAGATGGAGAAGAAATTTCCCCATAGTGAAGGGAATTCCCTAGCTAAGGAAAAACTCAATCACTAAAATCGGATATAAGCTTTAATAGAATAAGGTAATTACACACGTTTTCAATGTTTTTATATGTGCAGCATTCATTAAAATAGAACTTCATTTTTTTATGTACAAATCCAGCATTATTAAAAATAAAACGGCAGCTTTTGCTGCAGAATACATGTGCACTAAAGCATTGACCCTCAGCAGTGCTTCTTCCAGTAGTGAAGACTAGAGATTCGTTGCTGCAGGCAAGACTTGTCAACTGGCCTTGTTGCTGTCCCTTGCATTGTGCATCATGATGCCACCATTTAAAGCAGAGCTCCAGTTTGTTCTGAAAAAAATAAAAGTCAGCGGCTTCAAAAACTGTAGCTGCTGACTTTTTAAAAAAACAGCCACTCACCTGTCCCATGATCCACCGGTGTTTTCACACTAGCAGGGTTCACCGGCCGTACTCTCTCCCTGTTGCTGATGTCTTAAGTGTGGGCACCCAGCTGTGACAGGTTGTAGCTTTACAGTCGAGTGCCCACTGCACACGTGCGAGTAGCGCTGCACATTGTGAATGGTCCCGTAGTCGTCTGGGACCTGTCACATGTCCCAAAAGACTGTGGGGAGATAGGGGGTGAGGAGCACTTCTGCTTCCAATTTCATAGGTGGTCAGAGCGGAAGTGGGTACCTGTCAAAATCGGGTACCCGCTCCACAAAGGTGCCAATTGTTCACAGGGAGTGGGGGACAAATCCTTAAAGCGAAACTTCCCCCTTTTGGGTGCAGCTCTGCTTTAAAGTCTTCAAGGACCAGGGGCAGACTGACCATTTGGAAACTCGGGCACTGCCCGAGGGCCTGAGGTCAGTAGGGGGCCCCATGAGATGCCCCTGCTACCTTTTTCATAGTCTTTTTTGAGTTTGGGCAAGAACACAGGGGCCCCATGATCCCATATTGCCCGGGGGCCCCATGAGTTGTCAGTCCGCCCCTGTCAAGGACCCATCTGATGGCATCTTCTTAAAGCCAATATAAAGCATCCATGTCACCAGGCAGTGATGTCGGTGCTCGAAGCACCCTTCCAAACTGCTGCTTAGAACAAAGAAGATCCAAGTTGGTTGAGTGACCACTATTTCAAGAAAGAAGTCTGGACATTTAGATTTGTTTCTTTAAATCTAACTGAGAGGTTAGCTAGACGGGAGATGAGCTGTGTAAAGTGTAGAAGGGTGGGTTATCCTGATGATGAGCTGTCTTTAGCTCTGTATTTCATGACTTCATAAGCATTACACTACTAAGGATGTGGTCCTGAAAGAATGATTTTTCCTACAGCCACTGAGGAATTATTCATACAAAATTACAGGCAGGTTACACCAAGCAGCTGCTACATTGTTGTCTTGACCTTTGGCAGCTGTTGCACACATGCCCTACCGCAAGACCCATAATTTCAGTGTGCGAGAAACAAAACGTTTTTTAGATCAATTTCACCTTCCTTCACAACAAAGTCTTTAAAAGCATGGCTTGAATGGCTGATGTAGTGTAATACAGCAATCACAGTGATATGGTTTCATTAGGTGTAAGGACGACTAGGCCATATGTCACAGCTCTTGCAGTATTAATCATTGATGACTATCCAATATGAGATAATTGCTTGACATCAAAGTCATTAGATAAAATTGTCTTTTGTCCTTATGCTGCCATTTTTAGACATTTGATATGTTACCATTATTGAAATGCAGTGATCCTAAGGATGGAGGAAAAGAGCCCTAGGACAAGGAAACACTAAGCTGGTATTATGAAAGCCTGCTTCTCATCAACATTATTTATCATTAAAATTCCATTAGGATCTTTGTCTGCAGACCTTGTTGGTTTAAATACTTCCACCCAGAAGATAGACTGGTAGCAGCTTCCTGTAGAGATAATGTAATGTATGGTAATAATGTGTACCTCTCTATACCCTCAGAGACTGCAGTGATCAATGTCCGCAAAACACAAAGCAAAAATACTGCATAGAATCTTAGAAAAATAAGGGAGGCTTAGGCTACATTTTTATAATTCATATATAAAAATTATACTGTATATTTATGCTGTATATATTTTGTAAAGCACTGCACAGACTGTTGGCACTATATAAATCCTGTATAATAATAATAATAATTATTATTATTATTACTAAATGAAGCTCTATATTTAAAGCACCCCACCCCTTCTTGGCACTGGTCTTCAGCATGTGGTATACAGAGAGACTTATGTTTTGTTTGCATCCAGCCACCCATAGGGATTAAATGTTGTTTTTTTCCTCCATCACAAGAACAGAACATCTGTTTCTGTTCTGATCTGACTCAGCAGGTGATTCATCTATGGATCTCTTTCTGAAATGGAACAGAGGCACACATGTAAAAGGGGTCTAAGAGTTGATTTTATATTGATTTCCTTTATTTCCTGTTGTGTCTCCAGGGAAATCTCCCCAATGGGCTATAGCTAATATGACAGAGGTTTTAACAATTCACTAATCCGTCCAATGCTAAAAAGAATAGGCTTTGTATATACCGTACTTTAACTAGTTCCCGCCCAGCCTATTGTACAGTGATGGCCGGGGTGGACCGCTCTCATTCTGCGAGGACATCATATCCCTCGGACACAGTGCATCACCGATGATGTTGGCTCTTTACCATGTGATCAGTCGTTTCCAATCACAGCTGATCACATGTTGACAAATGCCGGTTATTAGCATTTGCTTTCCACAGCGCTATTACTGTCTGAGGAATATAAGTTGATAACCGGCTTTCCTGTGTCAGGGACATTTACACTGATAATCAGGTCACTGAGCATCAGTGCCCTGATTAACAGTGCAGCCTTATCAGTGCTGCATATCAGTGCCCATCAATGCAGCCCCATCAGTGCAGTATATCAGTGCTCATCAGTGCAGCATATCAGTGCAGCCTGTCAGTGCCCATCAGTGCAGCTTATCAGTGCCCATCAGTGCAGCCTATCTGTGCCCATCAGTACAGCCTATCAGTGCCCATAAGTGCAGAAATGAAGAAAGCATTTTTTTTCTGAATTTGTGGTCTTTTTTCATTTGTTTAGCAAAAAAAAGCCCAGTGGTGATTAAATACCACCAAAAGAAAGCTATATCTGTCTAAAACAAATTATACAAATTTAGTTTGGGTAGTGTTGCATGACCATGCAATTGTCATTCAAATTGCAACAACAATGAAAGCTGAAAATTGGCCTGGGCAGGAAGGGGGTGAACTACCCAGTGGTGAAATGGGTAAATCATAGTAAGATAAATACCTATAAAATGAAAGGTTGTGTTCTCAAATTGTTGTTTTGTCTCCAGTTTTAATGTACCATCCTCCTTAGGCCACATGCACACAAGCCTGAAAAGTGCGGGTTTCAGAGGCATCTGGCATTTTTTTTGTATGCCTCTGAACACAGTTGCATGTTAGCTGATGTGCCTATTCACATGTAGGTGGTTAAATCTGTATTTGCATGCTTCGTTCAGAGGCGTAAAAAAGAAAAACGCCCCAAACTTGAATTCCTAGAGAAGCATATTTGCGATTTTGCGTGCGTTAAAGACTGTAAATCTGCATAAACATGCATGAAAGCATGTAAATGCATTCTAGTGACTAGAATATATGAATATTCTGGCCAATAAAATGAGTATAGGGCATACATTTCTAAACGCCAAATGTCTATAAACACTCCTTGTTATGGGCCAAAATGAGGCTTCTGACCGAAAAATTCCAGCGTACATAGTATTTTAATATGCCTATCCCCTTGCAGCATCAGGTTCCTGGGTTCTGTTATCACCAGTTACTCAATTATCAGAATGGAGTTTTTTATAGGTATGGCTTAGTTTCCTTTCACAATTCCAAACAAATTGGTAAATTAATTGGATTTGACTACGTTTGTTTTTCCTGTGTGTGTATGATTACAAGAGGTAGAAAATGAGAGAGTTACTGCATGTAAATGTGTAATCCTTTAGAAGTCTATTCTTACCAATTGGCAAATAAACATCTTTGCAAGTGTTATTACAATTTCTATTTCAGAAAGTCATAGTTCAGCCTGGTGACCTTTTTAAATGGCATGGCAGCAACATTCAAAGTAAACAGAAATGGCCAGTCTGAAAATAAACCCTACAATAAGTGTACGTAGATGTACATAGCATGGATCTCCTGCTTATTAAATTACTATTTTACATTTGCCTGTGACTTTTGGTATTTATGTGATTTGGAAACTGTCAGTAATTAGTATATAATATGGAATAACTGTTTTAATTTAGCTCAAAAATAGTAATATGCGTTAGAAAGACACTTTTAGCTGAATGTAAAGTAAAATCTGTGTTAAGGTTTTACAGGGCATTAAAGCAGAACTCCGGGTTAATATTTAACCGCTTGCCTCCAGCCCACAGTACATTTACCGCGTGCAGGTGGTACAGCCAGGCCGGATCACAAATATGTACATGATCCACCTTCTTCCGGGTGCAGGGCACGTGCACGCATGCCCTCTGCTGACCCGGTCTGTCACTGGTTACGGCATGATTTTGTCAAGCAGGTCCCGGCCAATTATTTATGGCTGAGACCTGCTGATTGGCTGTAGCCAATCACAGCACAGAGTCCTGTTCTTACAAACACACAGGGCCTTCACGCCTAAGGATAAAACAAATCTTAATGGCTAAGCACAATTTTGCAATGTTGACGTGTTAGTAAAACCGTCCATACCATCACAACATCACAACTACTTTGTACATCCAGGTGAATTATACCTTGTTTTTTTCAGGACAATTTGGGCTTTCATTTGGTGGTAAATGGTAATGGATATCTCCTGATTTTTTTTATTATCAAAGGAAAACTGGCCCAAAATAGTAAAAAAAAATATTTGTTTTTAACTATAGCTGTGTTTTTCTTGTTACTGCCATAACATACCACCAAAGAACAACCCAAAATAAATTTTTGAGTTCTTGACGATCACAACGATACCATATATGTGTATGTTATTTGCTGTTTGTACCCGTAGTACACTGACACTAACAGACACTAATACCAATTTTTTTTTAATCCTGACCTTTGACCCTGACCTTTTGACCCTGACCTTTGACCCTGACCTTGACCCAAACACTTTCCCTGGCGCTGAACTAGATCAAACCTTGATCTACTTGTTTTTTTCTTTATTTTTTTATATTTTTTTATCTTTTTTTTAACAAACATTTTTCCCCTCTATGCCAGGAGTTAGAGAGATACAATTAGTGTCAGTTATCTCTCTCCTCCATTCATAGAGAGAGAGAAAAAAAAAAACAAGGGGGCCAGGCTGTACTGTGTTTACTGTGATAGCCAATCAGAGGCTATCACAGCGATCATGTGACCCGGAATTGGGGGTCCTAATCGTTAGGCTCTCAGTGACAACCTGGTCTTTGTGCTGGGAGTGCGCAGTGTGGTAAATATACGTCCCACGGAAAAAAGCCCAGTTCTCTGAGGCCGCGTATTTGTGTTACGTCGGCGTTAAGGGGTTAAACACATCAGAAATCTGGCTTTTTAAAAAAAAAACATCCAGATATGTAAGCAAAAGCAGTACATATTACACACATTACACTTGTTAGATACACACTTAACCCCTTGATTTCCGCTTGATGACAACCCCTTCCCTGCCAGCGTCATTAGTACAGTGACATTGTACAGTATTTTATTTGATCATTGTATTAGTGTAACTATTGATGTCAGTGTCAATTAGTCTACCTCCCAGCAAGGATCTGTTAGCACCAGATTACCCGCCACACTATCACAGTCCAACTATAAGCTGCTGATCACCGCCATTACCAGTATAGAGTGTTATAACTGTGTAAATTCCAGTATATATACCATCGTTTGTAGATGCTATGAATTTCACACAATCGAATAATATACACTTATTTGGATTTTTTTATCAAAGACATGTAGCAGAATACATTTTGGCCTAAATTTATGAAAAAAATAGATTTTTTTTTCTATTGGATATGTTTTATAACAGAAAGTAGAAAATATTGGGTTGTTTTTTTTCCCAAAATGTTCTGTTTTTTTCATTTATATAATTAAAAAAACCCAGCAGTGACCAAATACCACCAAAAGAATGCTCTATTTATGTGAAAAAAAGATAAACATTTCATTTGGGTACAGTGTTGCATGACTGAGCAATTGCCAGTTAAAGTAACGCAGTGCTGAACAGCAAAAAATGGCCTGGTCATGAAGGGGGTAAATCCTTTCCGAGGTCAAGTGGTTAAAAATTGATATCTAGTTTAATTTGGGCTGAGCAGTCCAAGCATCTCCCTATATGTATGTGGAAATATTTTGTTAACTTTGGACAGAGTAGCGAATAGGTAAAACTCCTGACAGTTTTTTTGTGTATCACAATGGGGAGATTTTGCTTCACTTCCTGGAAGGTGGTAGAAATCTCTACAAAGTGAGAGGACCTTCCAAATGAAAGTGATATTAAAGGTTTTTTTTTCTTAAAAAAAAAGATTACACTTACCTGCTCTGTGCAACAATATAGCACAGTGCGGGCCCTTACCTCCTCTTTGGCAGTCCCCCGCCTGCTGGCATTGTCTGCTCCCCTCTTTATCTGAGTGCTCCCTCAGCAAGTTCAGGTGCTAAGGGGGTACCCATCCTGGCTTGATCCTGAGCTGGGCTGTACGTCCATTGACACACACAGCACTGATAAGCCATGCCCTCTTTCTTGAAGGAGTTTGATTGACAGCAGCAGGAGCCTATGGATCCCGCTGTCACCAGTTTCTCTTGTAAGACCACAAAGAGAAGAGAGCGGTGCTGTAGCTGTGACAGTGCTGGGTCGATAAGTGGAGTCAGGTAATTGCTTAGGCCAGGTTTCTCAACCAGTGTTCCTCCAAAGGTTGCTAGGGGTTCCCTTGGTCAATAAACAATTTGTATCCCTCAGATGAGTAACCACTGACACCATTGATCTTTTAGTTATCCGTAAAGGGGGAATTCTTCCCATTGACAACAAGTGTAAGTTATATGAAGAGAGGGACGAGCGCTGGATATGATAGGATTCAAGCTGCTAGCATATAGGTAAACCTCGTATACCCCATTCATCAAAATTCAAATACAAAAAATGCAGCGCTTGAGTGTATAATACAGGGAATTAGCATGAATAACAGATTTAAATGTTCATATTTCAACATGCACCAGATTCCACATTCTTAAATTGTTAAAACAATAATCAGATGAGTAATGAAGATCTATCCGTCTAATCAAGGTGCATATAGTGATGGTGATGCTAAAATCATAAGTTCTGTGATGTATCCAAAGAAATCCGTGACTTCCGTGATAGGGGAATGACTGTATAATGCACTAACCAGATAGCGCAAGTACATGCGCATTGGAGTATAATGACCTACTCCTGGTCACAGCCAGATGGTCCTCAGCGTGAAGCCCTCAAGGACACCAGTGCACCACTCTTGCCGTCTCCTACCACCAGGGGGGGTGCGCCTCTTTACAGTAACACGAAATCACTTTGTATCCTCTATCGCCAGGATTGGTGTACTTTCTTATCAGGAGATCATCTCAGGGGCTCAGCAATAAGACTTCAAACTTGCGGTTCGCCATAAAAGTCAGGACATCAGTCAGCCGCCTCCACCCTGATGTCCTGACTTTTATGGCGAACCGCAAGTTTGAAGTCTTATTGCTGAGCCCCTGAGATGATCTCCTGATAAGAAAGTACACCAATCCTGGCGATAGAGGATACAAAGTGATTTCGTGTTACTGTAAAGAGGCGCACCCCCCCTGGTGGTAGGAGACGGCAAGAGTGGTGCACTGGTGTCCTTGAGGGCTTCACGCTGAGGACCATCTGGCTGTGACCAGGAGTAGGTCATTATACTCCAATGCGCATGTACTTGCACTATCTGGTTAGTGCATTATACAGTCATTCCCCTATCACGGAAGTCACGGATTTCTTTGGATACATCACAGAACTTATGATTTTAGCATCACCATCACTATATGCACCTTGATTAGACGGATAGATCTTCATTACTCATCTGATTATTGTTTTAACAATTTAAGAATGTGGAATCTGGTGCATGTTGAAATATGAACATTTAAATCTGTTATTCATGCTAATTCCCTGTATTATACACTCAAGCGCTGCATTTTTTGTATTTGAACAAGTGTAAGTTATTTCAAGGGTTCCTGCATGTTATGAAGGTTCAGAACGGCTGGTTTAGGGGTTGGGGAGAGAAGCAGTTAATGAGGCATTTTTTTTACCTTAATGTCAGGACAAGTCTGATCATTGGAGAAGAACAGGCTGAGTTCACAGCACAGCTAGAGAACTGACCACTCTGTGTTCTCATGCTTAGTGTAGTCTGTTTTTATTAGGAAAGCAGAGGGACTGACAGGAAAACCAGGTATTTTGCACAAAGGAAGCAATACAAGGAGAACAGGATTCTTTTTAATCCAAGTACATGGTACAGCAGGCACATATCAGGAATATGAAATGTTGGGTTTACATACTCTTTACCACTAACATAAAACCATAAAGGCTATACTTATCTGAAGTTGTCTTTACCAAAAGCACCAGTCCTGCTCCAAGATCTCAGCACTGAAAGCCATTTAATTCCTTTGACATCCAAGAAAGAAGCAGGGTCGCTGGTGCTAATTATCATTATTATTATTATACAGGATTTATATAGTGCCCACAGTTAGCTCAGCTCTTTACAATATAACGGGAGACAATACAGTAACAATACAGTTCAATACAAGAGGGATAGGAGGGCTCCGCTCCTTGGAGCTTACAATCTAGTAATGCTAATGCTAATAAAATGTTGCATGACACTACCCTTATCTGTTTTTGCTGGAGCCCAGTGCTTTACATGTGTGGGTTGGAAGACTCTTCAGTGGTAGACTTCAGTAAAGAAAAGTGGTGGAAATGTTACACATAAAATTAACTTCTCTGTTTCAAAAAGTATAGTCTTTCTTGAAGACAAGCAGGTATATGCAGTTTTTATATCTCTAATGGCAATTTGCACATTGACTGGAGCAGGGGCGGACTGACCATTCGAGCACTCGGGCACTGCTGGAGGGCCCGGGGTCAGTAGGGGGCCCCATGAAATGCCCCTGGTACCTTTTATAGGCTTTTTTTGGGTGTGCTTTGAGTGTGAGCAAGGACACAGGGGCCCAATGAGTTGTCAGTCCGCCCCTGGACTGGAGTTTTCATGGATAACAAGCGTATAGACACTTGTTTGGATATGGGGAAGTATTGGAAATGGGTAGGATAAACAGAAAAGATATCAGTGTGAACAGAGATGCAGGTTTCACATAAGGTTAATAATGCATGTTTGGCACCTTTATGAAGACACATAAATCCTTTTTGACAAGCTAATAGGACTAAACTTTTAGGCAATTGGGAATGTGAATGTTCACTGCTGAGAATGCAAGAATTTCCCCTGGAATATAAAAAGAACAAATGTAACAGATAAGGGTTTAGGCACTGCTCTCTGAAACATAAAGCAAAATAGACATGTTCAGCCAAGGAGATCAAGGGTAGATATGAAGGCAACCTTGTCATAAAAAATTGCTGACATTGCAGTAGCAGTGAGTTTCATCTGGGTTAGCCTATGTAGTGATTTCTATTAAAGAGGACGGATAAGACTGAAATGGGCTAAGAAAGATTTCCTTCATACTCGGTTAATCCCTTGTATTTCTTTCCCATGCAATGATGGAGAATTATGACTTTAGCGATGGGTCGCTATTTTAGTGACATTCAGCAATAGAGGTTGATCTCATCCATTCAAAACCTCATTATTGGTGGTCCTTCCACAAGAGTGAACTGAGATTTCAGCAGTATAAAATCAATATGTGCTATAAACACATATTTTGTGTCGACTAAAGGTTCAGAATGGTGAGTTATCTTAGCTGTTTTTGCCGTATGAAGTCAATGTACCGACATACTGTAGCAACCTGCTCAACTGCCATTGGATACCTCCAATATAGTGCTTGGCAAGAATGGAGCTTTGATTGTCTTAATGAGGCTATTTGGTGCCATCTGTTTGTAGAGGCATCAGTTATGGATAGATCAGCAAGATGAGCCACTAACCAACAAGTTTTATTCAGGACAATAAACTGCACAGCGGTATGTAGATGAATCCAATAAATATGAATTATTAATAATATAAATGTGTTTTAGATATGTATGGTTGTGTGTTTAGATCCTGCAATGCCATAATGGCATATCTAATAAAACATTGCAAAAAATATGTGCCAATAGCAGTAATGTATATCATCAACCTGTTAGAAGTCATTTCCTTAGGGTCCTTTCACATGGACGTTTCTTTTTTTTAATCCGTTCAGTCACGTTTTTTTCAGAGAAAAAACGGATCAGTTTACATCAGTTTTTCATCAGTTTACATCAGTTTTTTCAGCAGTTTCTTGTCATTTTCTTGTCAGTTTCTTGTCAGTTTTATTACATCCTTTACCAAGGCAAACACTGATGCAAAAATGCACTGTATGTCCATTTACATCCGTTTTTTGTCCATTCTGTTGTTTTTTTACAGAAGAAACAGGGTTTTCTAACGTTCAAAAAAACGGATGTTAACCAACACTGGACATTAACCACTTGCCCTCCAGCGGATTTACCCCCCTTTCCTGATAAGGCCAAATTTGCATTAACACGGAGCTGACAGGGGAGAGAACTGTATTGTTTACATACAGTTTACATACAGTTCTCTCCGTCTGTTGGTAATGCTCCTTGATCACTGGGTACTGGCGAGTAATTACCAGCTGGGACCTGGTGATTGACAGCCGAGGCTGCAAATAGCGGTGTGGGTAAGGTGTGATTTTGCGTACCCCTGCCGCCCTGTAGCAGTATATCTGCTATAGGGCAGCGGGAAAGCGGTTAACAAGTGTAAACAGATAATCATCCGTTTGCATCCGCTAGTCCATAGAAATACCTGAGTGTCTGTTTTTCATCTGTAAACAGACAGATGAAAAATGGACAAAAACGCCCGTGTGAAAGGCCCCTTTTAAGCTGGCAGCAGAAACCTAAAGTCTGTTAAGGGTGACTTGGGTTACTGAACTTTTCAACCCTCACAGCTATTTGTTATCTTTCTGAACAAAGTATATCTAGAGCCATTTTTTGTTTTTTCTAGTGTGTGTAAGCTTTAGAACCTTTGTGAATGTTTTTTTTTCATTACTGTGCATGCCCCTGCTGGAGAGAATCACTCACTTTATTTGTCCTATTAATCATTGTCACCAGGAAAGAAAGTAGTGAAAAATCCAATAATTTGACTTGTTACTAATACAGGAAGCTGACTTCAATGCTCTGTTTAATTGGGCAACTATGTGGTAAATGAGGTTTAATGTTGATAAATGTAAGGTTCTGCACTTGGGGGCTAAGAATATGCAATCATCATACATTCTAGGGGGAGTACAATTGGGGGAATCAATGGTGGAGAAAGATCTGGGAGTTCTGGTAGATCACAAGCTTACTAATGGCATGCAATGCCAAGCTGCGGTTTATAAAGCAAGCACAATCCTCTCTTGTATTAAAAGAGGTATAGAGAGAGAGATATCATTCTACCCCTGTACAAATTATTACTAATACCTCATCTGGAATATGCAGTTCAGTTTTGGGCACCAATTCACAAAAAGAACATTGGGGAACTGGAGAAAGTACAGAGAAGGGCAACCAAACTGGTAAGAGGCATGGAGGAGCTCAGCTGTGAGGAAAGATTAGAGGAACTGAATTTATTCTGAGAAGAAGAGATTAAGGGGGGATATGATCAACATGTATAAATACATCAGTGGTTCATATAGTGAACTCGGTGTAGAGTTATTCACTCTGAGGTCATCACAGAGGACAAGGGGGCACTCTTTACGCCTGGAGGAAAATAAATTTAATTTCCAAACATTGAAAGGGTTCTTCACAATGAGAGCTGTGAAAATGTGGAATAGACTCCCTTAAGAGTTGGTTCTGGCCAGCTCAGTGGATTGCTATAAAAAAGGCCTGGATTCTTTCTTGGATACACAGAATATAACTGGATACTAACATTTATAGGTACAGTTGATCCAGGGAATATCCGATTGCCTCTCGGGGGATCAGGAAGGAATTTTTTTCCCCTGCAGGAGCAAATTGGATCATGCTTTGTTGGGTTTTTTGCCTTCCTCTGGATCAACTGTTGGTGTAGGATTATAACTTTTTTTTTTTAATGGTTGAACTGGATGGATTTTTGTCTTTTTTCAGCCAGATGTAACTATGTAAGGAATAGAGGGCGCATTTCCAATGGGGTCACTTGTTGTGAGGACAGCTGTCTAATAGGAATTTCCTCTCGCTTTGGAAAGATTTCCTTTTGTTTCCTGTTCTGTCTGTGGGAATAGGTATAGGGAAATCTCTCCAAAGAGACACAGATGGCAAAAAAAAAAAACTGACTTAAAGCGTTTGTAAATAAGTGTTTGTGATAATTGTCTTGATCAACAAGTTTCAGTGGTGGGAACTGTGGATACATTGGACCAACGGGCTTTTTTGGCAGCAACATGTCCTTGGCTCCTTGCTGAAAGTTTAACACCATCGCAACTGTGTTCTTAAACCTTAAGTTTATCTAAAACACAAAATTAAAAAGCAGCACAAGGGGCATTACTTACCTTCAGCAAAATGTGTCCATTGTGCTGTTGGGTCCTCCTTTTACTTAAAGTGGTTCTAAAGGCTGTAGATCTTTTTACCGTCATGCATTCTATGTATGAAGGTAAAAAACCAGTGTGCAACTATCCCCTCAGCCCCCCCCCCCCCCCAGTACTTAGCTGAGATCAATCTAAATCCAGCGTTGTGCATAAGAGCAGGAGCCAAGAACTCCAGCAGGGGACCTGAGAAGAGGTGGACAAGGGCTGTTCTGTGCTAAACCATTGCACAGAGCAGGTAAGTATGACATGTTTGGTATTTTTTTAAAAATCTGAACCTTTACTATCTCTTTAAACCTTCCTCAGATGGCCAGCTACCCTGCTGCAATCTGTTGCAATCCTCCAGTGCAGGGGGTTAATAGAACTAAGGGGCTGTGACAGACCTTCATCAAGAGTGCCAACTATGGCCTCCCTTTCTGCTAAGCTGCTCCATTTATAGAAGTCGTACTACAACCTCTATGAATAAAACAGGATCTATGAATGGAAGGAGCAGGCCTTTCAATTATCTGCCCCTCCACCATTCATAGATATCCTTGGCAAGTACAGTAAGACAGTTCACATAGAATTTCTAGGTGTGTATTTTATCTGCTTGCCTGCAGTTTAGCTGTTTTAAGAACCTAAGCAGTATGTGTGTGTGTCATTTATCTGGAAAACTATTTCAATGTCCAAGCCGAAAGAACCTGTCTGTTTGAGGCAGAAGGCAGTTGTGTCCTCGCTGCCTGAGGGTGTCTGTGTTAAGCTGGCTTAGTCATCATTCCCTTGACACCTTGTTCAATGCTTTTAGTTGCTGATCTTATATATTTAGAAGGACTGAGTTATCGTAAATAGTTGTCATGGGAAGACTTTTGGCCTTGGGAGGCGAATTCAGCTAACAACTCACAGTAGACCCTGCCAGACATGACAATTTGAAAGGAGCAGTAGGGAAAAGGTACCGCTATAGATTGTTCAAGCTGTGTATTCATCTGCTTGGTGTACTACTTCCAGATCATTAATCCAGTGGGAAACTTTGACTCTGTTCAGGAATTTCATGTAATAAAGACCGGTCACTGCTTCTCCCTCTCCTTGTGCAAGGTGACTGGTCTTGTATCCGCCCCTCCTGTAGTTTACTGCTTGCCTGTAGTGAAGATTCCTACTTGATTTACTCTCGGTATAGGGTTTGTGTAGCATACTGATGATGTCACTTCTATTTTTCTATGGCCGTACCTGGGTTTGCAAATGCATTTAGTGCACACTAAGTGGGTTTATATGCTTTGCAGACATTGAGAAATATATTTAAATAAGTTTTTAACCCAGAGTTCAACTTTAACGTGTAATAGAGACAGTAACAGACCTCCAACATTACCAGAGACAACCAGCGGCTTGCATTAAATCCCCTCCACATGTGGTTGTTTGCTGTACCTGCATACCTGGACCTTTACTGTGATAGTTGGGCAAACATATGAGCATAGATTTATCTAGCTTGTAACACTTTATTGCTGGAAACAGATGAACCTGTAAGAAGTGGTTAGCGGCATATTTAGCACTGGTGCGGTAGAGAAGTAGAGGGGGGAATTTATTGCTATAGCTGTGCTCTTGTATTAAATCTGTCCCATAAAATACCATTTGGTAAATATATCTGAAGTTTTTCTGCTCCTTATCTCTACTTACATTTACAAATGTATCAACAAACAGCAACAGAGAAACAACAGGATTTTTTTAATTGCGTTAGCCTCGAGTCATAATACCAAGAAATATTAATTTAACAATCACTGCCGTTATATAATATAACTACTTTGTGCACATTCAATAGCTCAGCTTCCATAACTGCTTAATGAAAGTGCCATTGTACAGCTGCCAAGGGATGCTAATATTGTAAAATGTATTGAATGAGCTGGTAAAATATTAATACATGCTTGAAAGTAAGATAATAAGGCTAGTAGTGTGCCATGAAATATCCAAGTACATGATCCCGCTGCATTGCATTTCAGATATCAGGTCTGATTTACTAAACCAGAGTGCATTCTGCCAACAAGAGTGAGTAGCATTCATTTTCACCTGGCACCAAAATGATCTTCGCTTGCTGCTGTGACCCTGTGCAGGGGTCCTGGGGAACAAACAAATGTTTCAATGTAAGCAATATTATATCAAGGAAAATCTGTACAAATAAACTTAATGAATAAGTACCGTAAATGTTTTCAATCTCTTAATGTTTCAGAATATTTAAATAAAACATTGTTATAGTATAAACTAGACTTTACAAATATACTTTTTAAAAACAATTTTTTGCAGGCAGATATAAAAGCTGATCTCCTAAAACACACACAGAGACACCTGTCCCGTACACACACACACAGAAACATGTACACACATGCACAGAGACACATGTACACACACATACAGACACATGTATACACACACAGGCATGTACAGACACGCATACACACAGATATATGTACATACACAGAAATACACACGCACAGACACATGTACATACACACAGACACATGTACACACACACACATACAGACACATATATACACACACAGGCACGTACAGACACTCATACACACAGATATATGTACATACACAGAAATACACATGCACAGACACTTGTACATACACACAGACCCATGTACACACACACACACATACAGACCCATGTATACACACACAGGCACGTACAGACACGCATACACACAGATATATGTACATGCACAGAAATACACACGAACAGACACAAGTACATACATACACAGACACATGTACGTACATACACACAAACACACACACATGTACATACACACACACAAACAGACACATGTACACACACACATACATGTACATACACGCAGACACATGTACAGATACACACATGTACATACACACAGACACATGTACAATTGTACATGCATACACAGACACACATGTACACACACACACCACCACCCCACCATAAAAAGTTGCAGTACTTCGTTGTTCACTGACAGAGCTGGGTACTGCACTCTAGGGGGAGGCAGAGAGCACAGCACACTCTTTGCTTTGCTTTCACTGCGCTCAGCTATGGAGCAGTCTGACGGCTCCCAGTGCCAATGACAGATCCGGCCTGATCTCCGAGCCTGCTCAGCAAGACGGCCCTGGGGGACACACTCGCCCCCACCATAATTTCCACTCGCCATTGTCGAGCAGGCGAGTGGAAATTTTAAGCCCTGTCCTAAAACCCCCTTCTTCTTGCTACCCTTTAACCCACATGCCCCAATACTAACCGCTTGGTTTAGTGGGAAAATAAATAAATTATATATATATATATATAAATATATATATATATATATATATATATATATATATATATACATTATATACCTAAAGGACATTTTACTTACTTTATTCATTGTCACATGGCACATTGGGTTCTGAGTCTTCTCTCTCCTTCACTTCAAAGTGGGTCCTTCTTGGGAAAACCATGTTGCTGCCTAGATCACATGAATGCTTTCCTTTGACTGTCCTGTGACAGTTGGGCTCCAGAAGACTGCAGTGGCGTGATGACATCATAACAAACAAATGTTTCAATGAAAACAGTACTATATCAAGAAAAATCTGTAAAAATTAAACTTAATGAATAAGTACCAAAAAGGTTTTTCAATCTCTCAATGTTTCACAATTATGTTTTTAATACATTACAATACAGCTTAAACTTGACAACTTTACAAATATCATACTCTTTAAAAACAATTTTAACTTAAAGTGCAGGCTGATACAAAAGCTGTTCTCCAGAAAGCCCCTCCTTCTCGCTACCCTTTAACCCACACATCCCTCAGCTAACCGTATATGTATATTAATATATAATATATGTACTTTATATACCTAAAGGCCATTTTACGTACTTTAATTCATTGACACATGGCACATTGGGTTCTGAGTCTTTTTTCTTCCTTACCTCAAAGTGGGTCCTTCTTGGGATAACCACGTTGCTGCCTAGTTGACATGGAAAAACACAAGTAATTGAGAGAAGACAATAAACACTATAACATACGGTTGCAATATCAGAAAACATATATTAAAAAGTCCACAGAGTCCATGGCATAAGCACTATATAGTGGCAGCTGCCCATAGAGTGAAGCAAAACTCTGTGGAAATATGAAAAGAAACACAAGGGGGTGCCAGTCTAAGTGCAGTATAAAATGCAAGTTTATTAAAATAGCCAAATAGCTACTCAGAACTGAGGTAAGTATATGGGCGTTTTTCAGGCCCAAAAAGGACACATGCAGGGGACGGTGTGTATCCACTGGAGCCCGGGCACCAAAGGTCTGGTGTAGATGTGGGCCGTCAGTCGGGAATGCTGTAACAACTGTGGAATGCATGGAAGACCGTGTCAGAGACAACATCCAAAAGGAACAAGGATCAGTCAGCTGATAAGTCAGGTGACGCATTTCAAAGCTTCTGGAATCTGGAAGTGGAAAGAACATTATTTCATCATAAACTGGCCACTACCAGGTGCTCCTTGCAAGATTTCTGACAGAAGAGTGAAAAGAATTATCAGAAGAGTTGTCCAAGAGCCATGGACCACTTATAGAGAGCATCAGAAAGACATGGAATCAGCAGGTGCAATCGTTTCAAAGAAAACAATGGGCAATGCACTCAACCAACATGGCCTGTATGCACGCTCACCACGCAAGAAGCATGTTAAGGCTTGTTTAAAGTTTGATGCACAACATTTAGACAAGCCTGCAACATACTGGAGAATCCAGTCTGGTCAGATGAGACTAAATTGAACTCTTTGGGTGCCATAATAAGCACCATGTTTGGAGGTCACTGCACATCACTGCACAAAAATACCATAAGAACAGTGAAGTTTGGAGGTGAGCACATCATGGTGTGGGGCTGTTTTTCAGCACACTGACAAACTTAATTTCATTGAAGGAAAGATAAATGGAAAAATGTACCAAGACACTCTTGAAAAAAATCTGCTGCCATCTACCAGGATGAAGGAAATGAAACAAGGGTGGACATTTCAGCAAGATAATGATCCCAAACACAAAGCCAAGGAAACTCTCAATTTGTTTCAAAGAAAGAAAATAAAGCTGCTAGAATGGCCCAGCCAATTACCAGACTTGAATCCAATAGAAAATCTAAGGAAAGAACAAAAGATAAGAGTTCATAGAAGAGGCCAAACGAACCTTCAAGATTTGAATACTGTTTGTGTGGAAGAATGGGCCAAAATCACACCTGAGCAATGCATGTGACTAGTTTCTCCATACAGGAGGCCTCTTGAAGCTGTCATTACCAACAAAAGATTTTGTACGAAGTATTAAACAAACAAGCAAGCATGTTCAATACATTTTCTCTGTGTCATTCCATTTTATTACACATAACTTAATTTCTGAATGTATTTGTTTTGGTATCTTTGCATGTATGGATTGTATGGGTTGTTACCGACATGTGGTGAAAATTCCATGTCAATAGCACCTTTAGAAATATATTTACCTAGAAAAATGGTGACGGGTTGAATACTTATTTTACCCCGCTATACATAGTACAATTGGTCCAAGCCGAACCAATGTAAATATTTATAAAATATCCATAACTGGAATCCATCTTTAAGCGCTACAGCACATATTTTTTAAAGGGAGGGCATATCTCTATTTTAATGTTCATGATTTTGAAATGACCATCAAGCGTACATAGAAGTGATGGTCCATGTTATTCTTTAGTAAATACTTATTCATAATAGATGCCTATTTGTGTTTGTGATGAGACAGTGATGTTCCTCTTTATGACCAGTAACCTGATACGCATGACTTAGAAATATAAGGGGAACAGGTATGACCGTTCCTTGAGAATTCTCCAATCTTTGAGAACCTGATCCTGATTCACCATGATGCAGAGGTGTCCAGAAACTTATGGCCACAGTTTATGAAAATGGTGGGTCTTATATCCAGCACTTTTATTACAGATGTCCATGGAGTATGTTAAATTTCCTTGTGAATGTTTGTTAAATATTCATTCCTGTGTTTGTGTGTGGAGAGTGATGTTCCTCTTTAACACCAGTGCCAATACCTGATAAGTATGACTTAGAAATATAGACCATTAGTAGTCTGTTACTTATTTGTGATTCTTTATTAAAGCGGAACTACACTGCATCTGAGCACAACAAAATAAAAATGCTATTTAGTTTATTGTAATATTCAAAGCAAACTCCCCCATCCATCCATGTCTCTATGCTTTATTTTTCTGAGAAATCACTTTAAAGAACACAGCCTAGAATTTCTGGCCGTGGCCATCTTAAAGCGGAGCTCCACCCAAAAGGGGAAGTTCCGCTTTAAGGACTGCTCCCCCTCTCCCCATTAAGGATTGGCACCTTTGGGGAGCGGGGGGGGGGAGCGGGTACTCGAATTTGACAGGTACCCGCTCCCACTTCCAGTCTGATCGCCTAGGCGATCGGAAACGGAAGGTGTTCTCCCTCCCTCTCTCCCTGTAGTCTTGCGGGACACGTGACAGGTCCCAGAAAAGTACAGGACCATTCACGAAATGCAGCTCTACTTGCACATGCGCAGTGGGTACCCAGCTGTGAAGCCGCAAGTAGTCACAGCCGGGTGCCCACATTGAAGATGCCGGCCTCCTGGAATACAGGACGGCCGGTGAAACGAGCTGCAGGGAACACACCACGGGACGGAGGGACAGGTAAGTGGCTGTTTTTTAAAATTCAGCATTTACAGATTTTGTAGCTGCTGACTTTTATTTTTTGATAGGTCGAGTGGAACTCCGCTTTAAGTAAGGGCATATGATTCATGAAGCATTTACTTCCTGGAATCCATCAGCCCTTAGTTCAGGCATACAAGCAGGAGGGCATGCTTAGCTGATAAAACCCTTCCTCCCGTCCAGAAGACTCCTGGAATGACATTTTGCCTAGGCAAGAAACCAAGAAATAACTGAAGAAACACAAAAATTTTTTTTAAAACAAGTAAATACAATATCTATACTAATGTTAGCAGCATAAGAATTAAAATTAGTCAATGTTAGATAAGAGAGTGAAGTTCCACTTGGAATACTCATTCATATTTGTGTTTTGTTTAGATCTGTTGGTAAAATTCTCCGATCTTACCCTCTACCTATACTTCACATTTCTTGCTTGTAAATTTTTCTGCTGCGTCTTATTTGGATCTTTAATAAAACATACAAAAAAAAAAAAAAATCAACTGCTTGCTGCCATGAATACAGTATTTAAGGCAATATTATGACAGCTGTAATGAAGTGAGAGTTCCGTTGGTTGCCAGGGGGCTATTTTTGTAAGATAGGTCAAGCTGTCAAGCCAGCGGATGGTAAAAATACATTGAGCGAATATTTACAGGCTTTGTCCAGGAATACTAAGGGTCATCAAAACAATGTTTAACAAAAACCAGAGGTCAGAGCATTCACATCCAGGGAGCATTTATGAGCAGATCACAGCAAGTAACCAGGATTGAACACAGTTCATATAATAGGCAAGGCCGCAAAGTTCAGGTTATGCTAAAGGTGTAAAAGACAGGATGTGGAGCAGCAAATTAGTACGGTAATCAGGATACTAGCTGCTGAGTACTAATCACATGCCTATGCACTAGGAATGGATGGCCTTACTGATTGTTTCCAGTTGCTGAAAACAATCCTGATTTTTATGATGACATAAAAATACAGAAATAAGAGATATTAAAAGAAAAGACTAGAGCTCCAGTAAGTGTTACAGTGATTAGTGAACTGAAAGTTAAAAGCAGATATCTCTCTCACACATCACATATAGAGGTATATTACATAGTATGCTTGGAATGATTGCCATCTATAAAGCAGAACTGCCCTTCATCTGAGCACCACAATCCAAAAACGCAATTCAATTCATTTATGCTATTCAAAGCAAACTCCCCCATCCATCCATGTCTCCATGCTTTATTTTGCTGAGAAATCACTTGGTAAAATACCTCCTAGCTTTTCTGGCTGTGGCCATCTTGAGTAAGGGCAGATGATTCATGTAGCATTTATTTCCTGGAATTCATCTGCCCGTAGCCTAGGCATGCATGCAGAAAGGTGTGCTTAGCTGAGAAAATCCCTCCTGCAGACTCCTGGGATGTATTGCATCTTGTACCGAGGCATGGGAACCAGGAAGTAACTGAAGAAAGTTAAAAAAAAAGGTTTAAAACAAATAAATATGATATATTTTCCTATCTATTTACTAATTCTAGCCGCATAAGGATTACAAATAGTCAATGTTGATAGAGAGAGTTATGTTCCTCTTTGAGACCAGTTACTTGATATTCATGACTTAGAAATATAAGGGATTAGGTATGACCTGCTCTTACAGGATTCTCCAAACTTTTAGGACCCCATCGATTCACCATGATGCAGAGATACATAATAAATAATTAAATATTATTTTAAATAAAGTAATACCATTTGAATTTTTTTAAAAACTCGCCAATTTGCAAGAAAATAATTCACAATCTACTTGTGAAAAATACAAAAATTCACAATGGCTTTATCGCCTCTCCATCTCACATTATGTCCTGCCTTATTAAAGTGATTCTAAGAATTTTTTTTTTAAGAAAACCCAAACATGTCTATACTTACCTGCTGTGTGCATTGGCTTTGCACAGAGCAGCCTGGATCCTCCTCTTCTTGGGTCCCCCGCTGGCACTCCTGGGCCCCCCCTCTTGTTGTTTGCCCCCACAGCAAGCAACTTGCTATGGGGGCACCTGCGGCTCCATGTGTCCATTCACACATGGAGCCACGGCTCAGCCCTGCCCCCTCTCTCTTCTCATTGGCTCATTGACTGTAATTGACATCAGTGGGAGCCAATGGCTCCCGCTTCTGTCTCAGTCAATGAGAAGAGGGAGTCCCAGGGTATCTGAGACCCCATTGCACATCGCTGGATTAAGAGGGAGCTTAGGTGAGTATTAGTGGGGGGCTGGGGGTGATGCTGCAGAAGGTTTTTTTACGTTCATGAATAGAAAACCTTGAGCCTTTAGAACCACTTTAAGGATTTACTTGACAGCAAACCTACCACTGTGTCCCCTGTATAGTTCTGGCTCACTACTGAATAATTTGCTATGAATAATAGAAAGAAGTACTGTGGAGTGTAGAAATATTGTAGAGTGCAACAATCCAGTTCCTAGTTCAGTGTCAAGGTTAGTCACTACATTCACGTATTCATTCAATAGAAACCAGTGAGGTAATATTAAAGTAGTTGTAAAGCCTGAAGGTTTGTTGCCTTCCTACATTTTATACATGAAAGTAGAAAACCTTCAGTATTCAGCTCCCCCCGCAGCCTTCCTAATACCTGCCTGACCCCTATCCCGATCCAGCGATGTGCACGAGAGCGGCTCTTGCCCTGGCTCTTTGCCTCATCATTGACTCCCGCTGCTGTCAGTCACTGCCAGTGAAGAGGGCGGGGTGCAGGCTGAGCCCTGTTTTGTGTGCCTTATGAACACCCAGAGCGGGGCTCAGGAGTGGGTATGCACGGGTTCCCCCATAGCAAGTGTATGGTATGAGGGCACTCGGCAGGGGGGAGCAGCCAGTAGCGCTGACAGGGGGACCCAAGAAGAGGAGGATCGGAGCTGCTCTGTGCAAAACCCTTACACAGAGCAGGGAAGTATAACATTTGCTATTTTAAAAAAATGTAAGCCTTTAGTATCACTTTAATAAGTTGGACAGACGCAGACACATTTACATGCATACACAGACACACACAAACACACACACATGTACACACACGCTGTTAAGTGCTCTCTCCTCTCCCCTGAAGCCACCACTGGCTGACATAAAGGATCATGTGACCAGAGTGAGCTGAAATTAGATAGACACACACACACACACCCTATAAAAAGTTGCAGTACTTCGTTGTTCACTCACAGAGCCGGGTACTGCACTCTAGGGGGAGGCAGAGAGCACAGCACACACTCCTTCTGTGGCATTCACTGCGCTCAGCTACTGAGCAGTCTGATGGTTCTCAGTGCCAATGACAGTACCGGCCTGAGCTCTGAGCCTGCTCAGCAAGAAGGCCCTGGGGGACACACTCGCCCCCACCATAATTTTCACTCGCCTTTGGCGAGCAAGCGAGTGTAAATTTAAAGTGTTACACCCATATTTAGGGTGTAATGAGTAACATGTTATGAATAGACCAGTCTCCACTCCCCCCGCTTTGACAGCTAGCGAGGGATCTTCTCCTCCCGCTAGCTGTCAAAACTTCTGAAAAACGCGGGGCCGGGCAGGTGGCTGAATGGGCGGTCTTCTGTGAACGAGAAGCTACCAGTCCTGACAGCCTTAGCAGCTGTTGGCTTGTAGCTCTCAATGAGCTACTACTGTGCTATGGACCGTCGTGGTAGTTCATTGATGATTCTTCTTGTTAGTATATCTGCTTGTCTGTACATCCCGTATGGGCAAGCAGATATACCGATAGGTCTGCAGGAGGCCTGCATGGCACCAGCGATCCACTGATCACTGTTGCAATGGTTTACAGAGTCCTGCAACAAAAAATAATAAATTAACAGTTTGTTACCTGCAAAAAAAATGTGCTTTTATTATTTTTTAGCAAAATATGAACTTATCCTTTAATCCTACAGCATACAAAGACATTTTATGCAATTGTGTGCTGTCAACCTTGTGAAAGGTTACCAAAAAGGTCCTTTTCTGTTTCAGCATGACTCTGACCCTGTGAATAGAGACAGTTCTTTTGGTTAATGGGCTCAAATTCCCACAAACACACTCCAAAATCTTGTGGGGATCTCTCCAAGATAGGGGGACTGCAAGGGGGGCAAACTCCATATCAAACTACAGCTAAAGATTCCTGTATGACAGTCTAAGTAAGGACCAGATTTGGCTGTAACTACATGATTCACAAGCCTCATAAAGAAAACAAAAAACACCATTTACCTTCCATAAATGAGGCAAATCATCCTATATTCGAACTCAACAATGGTACAGTGTGCGATGCTGTGCTTCTACCAATGTGTAATACTATTATGCATAGTATTTACTACTTGTTGCACAAATGAAATAGCAAACCAACAACCATTAAACATGTGTAAAGACAATAAATCAATAAAATATAGTGCATATAATATGAATCAGTCCATAATGTCTACACTGTGAGAGTGACTATTCAACACACAGATTAAAAAACTCTGTGCATGTCAACTTCACACAATAAAGTTTGTTAAAATCCCTGCAATGTACATAGATCACCCAGAGGAGAATGTTTTTTTATCGAGAAAAGTGGAGCTACTCTTTAAGAAGTGTCACCCTTGTATGGGGACCATGCGAATGTTCTCTGTATTGGTCCATTATTATTATTATTACTATTATTAGAATACGGGATTTATATAGCTCCAACAGTTTAAACAGCACTTTACAACATAAGGGCAGAAAGTACAATTACAATACAAACTAATACAGGTGGGTCCATACTTTCTAATGCATCCTTTTAAAACATGGTTTCTACTACCTAGACTCAGAAAGATGAATGAACAATTTTGCCTCCATTTTTTGCAGTTCTTGTAACTGACAAGCTGGTTGTGCATTTCTATACAGTAATTTCTTCGACTGCCTTGTCTTCTTTATATTGAGACACCAATACACAGTCCAGGAAACTGCCATCCAGTGTGTGTTTCCTACATTGCGTTTAAAATGCACTGCAGTTGTGATCTGAAGCGGGAGCCTCTATTAGGTTAATGACGTCCCAAATTCAGGTCAGAAAAGGAAGGTTGTATACCTGCACTGGATCGCATGGTAATTCAGTACCTTGCAATGCAGTTGCAGTGAGTTTCCAAAAGTAGTGCATGCATTACTTTTGGAAAAGTGCGATTTCAGCCCATTCAAAATGAACAAATCTACATGTAAATCGCACATGAACGCATAGCACGTTCCCATGTGATTTGCGGTGTGAACCAGCCATGAACAGTAAAAACACAACTCTCTTCAATAATAAGTGTGAAAATCAGTTTGAGATAGAAATGATAGAAAGAGAAAAACATTTTATTTGTCGCAGGAGGTGATTTCTTCAGCAGATATTTATTACAAACGTAGAATAACAGACATCATGTCATGCCTTCTTAATTAAAAAGTCAACAACATGATCCAGTAATTGGAAAATGCTGCAGTCCTAGGGAAGGCTGGGTTCAAAGACATTCCATTTATCGTATTAAGAGTGGAAATTGGATGTCACTGACATAAGTGGTGTTCTGCATGGATAAAACACAAGCACTTTTATTATAAGTGATAAATTAATTACAATACTTGGGGTAATATAATGAATGCGTTGTTTGATAAAATGGCACAAAGAGCACATAGCTGAGGAATGTATAGGTGACAGTATCAGGATGTTGTGTTCTGGACCCATGTTTATATATGTCCAGTATGCTATGATCTAAGAATTAGAATATATCCGATCTCTGTAGTACACACTATTTCAATTACATTAATGAAATGGAAGTAATGTTTGAACTGTATATTCCAGGTGACAAATGTGATGTTATTAATAATATGTTGATGAGTAGTTAGAGCAAAGGTACCAATAGAGAAATCATTGTAGCGAAAATAATTTGTAATTTGTTGAAGATAATTTATTACTGAATAATGTTGGGCACTGACTTTGGATGAAAGTAATAAAAAACCTTTCCCTTTTTTCAAAATTGCTACTATTATTGGATATATGGCATGCAAAAACTCAATATTATGCAGTGAAAATTAGCATGGACATAATTAGGTGCCCCCAAAACAGAAAGCTTTGTTACAAGAGAATGCTCTACGGGTGCAGAATTCTTGCTTGGTATATTCTTCTTATATTCTTACTTTTTTATTTATTTATTACAGGCACTTATATTGTGCCATCAATTTACTCACCGCTTTTTACATATATAGTGTTCATTCACATCAGTCCCTAATCCTCAAGGGGCGTACAATCTAAGGTATTATGACTGTAATCCACACAGTGAAATGACTGAGCAACCAACCAGATTATAATGGACAGATCAAATAAAGCCCAAGCCCAATTTTTTTCCCCTGGAGTTAAAAAAAACACCTTTTGCTGCAATACTCATCTCTCTGGTGTCACTTCCTTCCCTACATGTCCCTCTTACAATCTACGTGTCCTGATAAATCATTTTAACCAAAACCGTATTTAGGTAAGGTTTTAGCATTGCACAGTTTATCTCCTCTTCACCTCCCTGCCTATCTCCAGCACCGTACCCGGGGACTAGCAGGGAGGGGAGAGACCTTGCAGTGTGACGAGCACCGGTTGGGTAACCTACATTTTGCAATTGTAGTGTGTTTGGAGATAGAATAACAGCAATCCCAAAACGCCCAGGTGTGAATGGAACCTTACCCCTGGTTCACATCTGTGCGGGTGGTGCCTCTGCAGATCCACACAAAAATCCACACCACCCGAACAGAGGAATGCAGACCTACAGGTGGGTGCCATTAATTCTAATGGGACACTGCCCGCACTGGAAATCACAACTGTACTGGGTACCGAGGTTCCCGTGCGGGTTGCGTTTTCTGCAGAAGTGCAGGGACTTCTTCCCTGCGTGTCCGAGGGCACGGGAGTCTATTTAAATGAATGGGCTCTCGTGCCTGCGCAAAACACGGCCTGCAGGAATGCGGAGATGTGAATATAGCTTTTGTCCCGATTCACAATGATGCGATTTGAAAGGCATAGAATGCAAGTGTACAATCCAAACGCACACATTCCTTCGTTAAAAATGGCTGTGTGTATAAGTGGGTGCTGCAGCGACCGTCGGCTGGAACCGAACAGAATCAACAAGGGAGAATGTCACCAGCACACCTAGGATCACCAATACGGGTCCAAAAGTTTTAATGAACGATCACATAGTTACAGCAAGAGCAACGTTTCGGAGTCTCACAGGACCCCTTCATCAGGCATGATTCCGAAACACTGCCTTGGTATAACTATGTAACTATGTGATCATTCATTAAAACTTTTGGACCCGTATTGGTGATCCTCAGTGCGCTGGTGATATTCTCTCTTGTTGAAAGGCATAGATTCACAGGGCATCTGAAAATACATTGTTTTCTATGAAGGACGTTCACTTCTATGAGATGTGATTTTGATCTGGTTAAAAAAAAAGTGTCCTGTATGAGTTTGGAGCGATCCATAGAGTATGATGGCATTTTGAGATAACTGTTCACATTGGATGCAATTCATAGCCGGTTTTGCATAGAAGTGGCTAGAAGGCAGTTTTTCATAGAAGTGGCTAGAAGACAAATTTTCATAGAAGTGGCTAGAAGAATTGCTCTGAAAAAACACATAAAGTAAGCCCTGCTGCTTGCCCGCACAGCACAGTGATGATGTCATCGCTCCTTTTATAAAGTAATATCTGGGTTTGTAATGACATTTGGTGCACACAACGTGGATTAATATCTTTTGTATCTTTAGAGGAATATATATATATATATATATAAATGAAAGTTTTTGTGTCCAGATTTCAGTTATAAAGTGCTAATATATCAAAGGAGTGCAGGGTGTTTTTTTGGTAAGCAATCAGATTCCAGCTGTCATTTTTTTAATGCAAGTTAGAAGATAAAAGCCATATGATGACTAGATGTTACACGCCTTCTTTGCCTTTCTTCCAGTTGTATGAATCAGCAATTGTGCGATAGTGCGGTCTCCATGCAGCAGTCATTTGATAGACAGGCAAAATGAATACGTTTAGAAATTACCACTTCCAACACAAAGATATCTGTAAATGCTCAATGGTTCTGTGACACAACACATCTTTAAGTGACAGGAAGGCATATTTAATGCAGTTAAAATAACATTTCTTGGTGTTAAATTGTGTATTGTTATTTCCATAGACAGCTTAGAAGCAATGCAGGTTACTTATATATCCGGCACCTGGATAACTGACAGAGGTCTTACTCAAGCAGGCTGATTTATCAGTCCTGTCACAAAACTATTCAGCACAAAATAAAGAAAAGTAACAAAAGCCAATTTTGTAAACTGTCTAAGTCTGGAGCTTTTCCACAGTAAAATCCATCTTCTCTGTCGCTGTCAGAACTGACAGATTTCTCCTGGAGGTTATGTTGTTCAGAAAAGCGCTCCGCATATTATTCCAGAAAAGATTTCATGATATTTTTTCCCAAGCTCCTTGGCTGCATCTAAAACAAAATACATTTTTTTTACAATTCAAATCCACAGTAATGATTTTATTCTAAATTTACGTAGTTACATAGTTTGTAAGGAAGTAAAGGCATCAGTCCATCCAGTTCAACCTGTGTGGATATAGGTGTGGGTGTGCTTATGTCAATACCATTTCCCATATCCCTGTATATTGTGCTCGCTGAGATGCCCATCTAAGAGGTTTTTTAAATTATCGAAATTCTCCGCTGACATCAGGAGTTCCGCATTCTTACCGCTCTAACAGTAAAGAACCTCCTTGCAGTTTAAGGTTAAACCGATTCTTGTCCAACCTGATTGAGTGACCTGAGAATGAATAATTTTCTCATTATGCTAGAATTGTCGCAAACCAAAATATAGCACAGTGCAACCCTTCAAAACAATCAGAAATGTAAACAATCTACAATTTCAATCATAAATAACAAACAAAATAATAAAAGATGCCGTAAAGTAAATACATATATACAGGTAATCCCCAGGTTATGAACAAGATATGTTCTGTAGATTTGTTCTTAAATTGAATTTGTATGTGAGTTGGAACAAGTATTTGTTTTAGGTGTAACTCCAGACAAAACATTATTTTGACATTTTGGATAATAAAGGGAGGGGTTAACTGGCCATTCAGTGATGTGGGATTGCTGACAGGTCCGCCGGACAGTAGGTGGCAACATTAAGGCTGGCCATAGATTATCCAATTTTCTTGAGATTTTTGGTTTAGATTTACCAAAAACCATATATTAGAAGGTCAAACCTAAACAACACTTTCAGTTGTATTCAATTAGACAGGCCCTTGCACTACATACTTGAAGGTAAATCTAAAGGGAATTGGACAGAAAATTGTAAGAAAATTGTATAGTGTGTGGCCAGCCTAAGACCTGCAGGAGTGAGGACTTTCATAGATTTAAAAAGATTCCCTGCGACTGAGCTGTGTAACAAAATTTCCCCCCTCCAATGTCTCTTCACCCTCTCCACCTTTTCTATACCCCAAAACACAGCTACTAAAGTCCCATTATGACACTATGGGGTTTATTTGTTAAAGCAGGAAAGTGCAAAATCAGGCGCATAGAAACCAATCAGCTTCCAGGTTTTATTGCCAAAACCTAATTGAACAAGCTGAGGTTAAAAGCTGCTTGGTTTCTATGCAAAAAAGAGCATATGTTTGCACTCTCCAGCTTTAGTAAAGCCTATGGTTTACTAGGACCCCCAGATCATTTTCCATTGCAGATCCCCCCAGAGGTTTTTCCCCTAACTTGTAACTTGCATTCCTATTTATAGTGCATTACTTTACATTTATCAGTATTAAATTCTCATTTTCCATGTAGTTTCCCACCCCTTTATTTTATGGAGATCTTACTGTAAGGTTGCTATAGCCCATTGTGAAGTTATTACCCTGCTTAGCTTTGTATCATTAGTAAACACTGAGATTGAATTATTTATTGCAATCTCTATATCATTTCTGTACAAGTTATACAGAAGTGACCCCTGAACTGAGCCTTGAGGCACCCTGCTCACATATCCAGACTATTCTAAAGATTCACAATTTATCACCACCCTTTGGACATGTTCCTGTAATCAGTTTTCTGTGCAGGTACATACACTGTCGTCAATGGCAATAGACCTGAATTTATACATTAAGCGTTTATGGGTTCTGTATGAAATGTCTTGGCAAAGTCTGTATACTCCACATTCAGTGGCATTCCAAAATCCAGATTACAGTTTACTTTAAAAGGTTGGTCTGGCAAGAACAGTTCTTCATAAATCCATGCTGGTTACCAATAATGCAATTTTCATCAGCAGATTTTTGGATATTGTCCTTTATTATCCCTTCAAATGGTTTACATACTTTTGATGTTAGGCTGACTGGTCTCTAGTCTCCAAGTATGTATCTCAGCCCCTTTTTGAATATTGGTACCACTTTAGCATTTTGCCAGTCAGCTGGTACCATTCCAATCATAATGATGCTAGCAGAGAGGAGGTAACAGTTTTTAGATTATTTAAGGTTAGCCCAGAGTTCTACTTTAATAGCTAAAATCTGCTCTCTAGAATATGCTTGTCTAAAGGGTTCCTGGGGATTTGTTCTTTCAATTTTATAATCAGCAGGAAGTTGATGTATCACCCTCATCCCTGCTGGCTGTTATGAAGAGCTAAAAACAGAAACAAAGAGGGACTGAGGATTTGCACACATTTTTAAAGTAGGAAAAGCTGTGTTTGTTATAACAGCTTGTTTTGTTATAACAGGGTGAAATTCATATTGAATTGACCGTGTGTTCCAAGCTGTTGAACAATGCCTATTCCTGTATCAGATTATTATGGATTAAGGCTCCATGCATACTGGGCGTTTTGATAACGCTGGTAACGTTAGCTGTGTTAAATCACGTTAAAACCGTGATTTTTTTATTGTTTGTGTATTAGCGGTTTTCCGCGTTTAGCGGCGTTTTTTCTGCGTTTGCGTTTTTTCCCCCACAAATTTTTGGTTTGGGTCAAAAAATATCCACAACCATCGGTTTGCGCCGTTTTACCGCGTTTTCCAGCGTTAGAGCATTTTTACAGCTAAAGAACTCCTCTAGAAACCCACTAGTCTTGAGTTTTTTTTTCGAGCCAAGAAACGCCCCTGACAAAAAACGCTTATTACAGTCTGTGTGTGCATGGACACATAGGATAACATGCTGAGGGGCTTACTAGCTGTAGGAATAACGTCAAAAGCCAAAAACAGCCACTGTAAAAGCATCCAGTGTGCATGAGAACTAAGGCAGGCTGGGTTTGTGCACTGTCTGTTAGTTTAGCATCACATGCTGGGACTTGTAGTTCATGTAGTAAATACTAGTTGTTTTTCCTATATAGTAATAGGCAGACAATTTCATGCATTATGGAGAAAACGGAAGATTATTTCTGGTTGTTATTTAATTAATACTTGCAGCGTTGGGTCATATTTGTTATACCTAATTATTCTTTAAGTACTATGATAATAGACATGCCAGCATTGCATTAATCAAAATAAAAGTGAAAGCAATGATAAGAAGAAAAACTAATATCCTACGGCAAAAATCTGTTCATCACATACTAATGTTGGCATATTACCAGATTTTTTTAACAGAATCAGCCCTTTTCGTTCTAAAATCCAATACAAGTTTATATTTTAAAGGAAATATTTACTATAGGAGAACACAAGGGCTGCCATTGCTTACTATCCTTTAGGAATACTAGTTTCCTGGCTGTCTTTTGCCTTGATACTTTTTTGGCTACTGTTCACTTTGCAAGGGAATTTTCCCCACAGTTCACCCAATAATCTGCAAGGAAAATAAAAACAGTGTTATTTCTTGCACCTTATTGGATGATTGAAGTCAGTCCATATAGTGAACTTGGTGTAGAGGTATTCACCTTAAAACAGAGTTCCACCCAAAAGGGGAAGTTCCGCTTTAAAGATTAGTCCCCCGCCCCTCATTAGGGATTGGCACCTTTGGGGAGCGGGAGGGGAACGGGTACCTGAATTTGACAGGTATCCTCTCCCACTTCCGCTGCGATAGCCTAGGCGATCGGAAACGGGAGTTGTCCTCCTACCCTTCCTCTCCGAAGTCTTGCAGGACATGTGACAGGACCCAGAAGACAGCGGGGCAATTCAGGAAGCGCAGCGCTACTCGAGCATGCGCAGAGGGCACCCAGCTGTGAAGCCACAAGCTGTCACAGCCGGGTGCCCACACTGAAGATGCCGGCCTCCTGGAATACAGGATGGCCAATGAAATGGGCTGCGGCGGGTGCAACACGGGATCATGGGACAGGTTTCTTAAAAGTCAGCAGCTACAGTTTTTGTAGCTACTAACTTTTATTTTTTTACAGAGTGAGTGGAACTCCACTTTAAGGCATCACAGAGAACAAGAGGGCACTCTTTATGTCTGGAGGAAAAGAGATTTAGAGCTGATTCACACATGTACTGTGCGATTGAAGCTCAAGTTTCACAGCTAATTGCCGCAGTAGTTGTTCAGCAGTTCAGGTCAGGTTTAGGCTAGGATTTTATCCCGATCACACATATGCAGTTTAGAAACGTTCTCATAGAGGTCAATAGCCTGTAATCCACACCTGATCTGGACCGCACTGCTCAGAACTCGGACAGGACTCTTTTTCAGTCCACACTGAATCCACACTGCCATTGCATCGGACATATGTGAGCAGGCACCATAGAAAGCAATGTTGTTACACAAGTCATTTGGACTGGATGCAGTTCAAACCACATCCATTCTGCATATATGTGAACCGGCACGTAATCTTTAAATACGGAAAGGTTTCTTCACAGTGAGAGCTGTGAAAATGTGAAATAGACTCCCTCAAAAGATTTTGGCCACCTCAGTAGATTGCTTTAAAAAAGGCCTGGATTCTTTCCTAGATACACAGAATATAACTGGATACTAACATTTATAGGTAAAGTTGATCCAGGGAATATCTGATTGCCTCTCGGGGGATCAAGAAGGACTTTCCTTTCTCTGTAGGAGAAAATTGGATCGTGTTTTGCTGTTTGTTTGTTTTTTTGTTTTCCTCTTGATCAGACGTGGGTACAGGATATATTTTTTTCCCTTTTATGGTTGAACTACATGTTTGTTTTTTCAGCCAGACTAACTATATATATGTAGCAGAGCGTCAAAACATTCATACTAAACTGAGGGAATATTCCCTTGCAAAGTGAACAGCCTATTTGCCTTTAGTAAATCAACCTCAGTGACTCTAAATAATGCAGTTTAGGAAGGCAGATTAAATCAGAACTCCTAATCTGTTTCCTGATCTCTGCCCAAGGAAATATTGAAGCATTTGGGTAACAATGACAGCTAGGCAACTACCATTATCAGGAGATAGCAGCTTCCATATTGTGTCAGAAGCAGTTTACTTTAATGAAGCAGGGTATAAGCATTTGTTAGTCTAAGATGTTGCCAAAATATGTTAATGCTCCTAATAACACAAAAATAGTGATATGGTTTTTATGTTTTAATACTGTTTAGTACTATCATTATTCTCACATGAGCATTATAAAATATAGGTCAGTCTTGCAGATGTGAGAAGGCAACATATCACCTTCCAGTCGCCTGTCAAACACCCTCTGAAAAGCGATCCTCCAGAGATTCCTTTTTAGCGTGACACAATTGTAAATAAGCCCTAATACAGTTGCATCACAATATATTTTCCTATTACTTTTGAAACAATGATAGATTTGCTAAAACAGGCAAACAAGAAATAGGCAGTGAAAGTGTTCCCATAGAGAATGAAAATATCCGGTGAAAGAAGTCAATATGAATCCAGAATACAGGAGTAGTTTAGAGTAAGGATATGAATATCTGTACAGAGATTATTACACTAAGGATCTGCAAAGTACCAGTACAAAAGGTTAATAGAATGCTTTTCAACAAAGAAAAAGAGGTTAAGAATGATACACAGATAATTGCTTATTGAAAAAAAAATGTTCATGTACCATTTACAGTAATAATGAACATTTGCTGATTCCTGTAATTCGACAACAATGAGGTGATTCAGTAAGATATTGTCAACATATTTCTGGTGGTGGGTATGCAGTCAGAAACCCTAATTCATGACATCTGTGTGACAGGTTCATTCTTAGTATTGGTGCATGCAAAAAATAATTTACAACATTTTTCTGTCTGTTGCTGTTGTTTCATCGAATTCATAAATAAATAATTCTATATTGGTGATAAGGAAAATGGAGGTAAATAAGACCTCTTCCATGTTGGAGTCAAATATGTCTGTCTTTGAGACAAAATTCTTCAGAGACAATTCCAGGATAGATTAATGTACATCTTACCGAATCTGTTTCAAGTTGAGCCGTTCTTTAAGGTATGTGCACCACT
This sequence comes from Staurois parvus, assembly GCF_062004578.1. Lineage (NCBI taxonomy): Eukaryota > Metazoa > Chordata > Amphibia > Anura > Ranidae > Staurois > Staurois parvus. Next base: position 8,301,535 of record NW_028318001.1, read on the forward strand.
CTTTATGGATTTCACCTAATATGTCCTAAAACTATAAAAAAAACCTGAATTCAATAAAAAATGTGCAAAAGTTAACTGACTTTAAAATAAACCTTTCATTGGTAAAATATGTGGTAACATGAATGCTATGCAGGCTCCCTTAGGTGAGTGCACCTACCTTGGAGTAGTTTCAGGAGCATCTTGGGAGCCCTCAATCCCTGAGAACTCCAATATGCAAGTACAAACTTCTACAATAAGATCTGAGCACTCACACACCCTAAGCTGCCTCTCATCTCCTAGTATTGACCCTTTAATATGGATGCATACGTTTAAAGTGGTTGTAAAGGTTCAAGGTTTTTTACCTTTGTGCACTGTATGCATAAAGGTAAAAAACCTTTTGTGTGTAGCAGCCCCCCAGCCCTACCTAACACTTACCTGAGCTCCATCCCTATCCAGCGATGTCCATGAGAGCCACGGTTCACAGGACTCTTGATTGACCAACTGGCTCCCGCTGCTGTCAGTCACAGCCAGTGAGCCAACAAGGAGAGGAAGGGGGCGGGCTGAACTGCTTGCTATGGAGGCACCTGACAGGAGGAAGGGGCCAGGAGTGCCAGTGGGGGACCATTGTACAGAGCAGATAAGTATGACTTCTTTGTTATAAAAAAAAACCTTTAATATTACTTTTAAGAGAACTGGGTGAGCAGCGAACTAGGGAAGTTTACTCTAGAAGCACTAGAGTCAAAACAGAGGCTTCCAAACGCTTCCTCTGTGGTTGAAACATTAGATGAAGTCTTTTTAACAGGCAGCAAAGGGGAGGAGTAAAAGTCACACTTTACTTGAGCTACTGAGCTCTGTAATAAACAAAGTTTTTTCTAAGCAAAGCAGTATGGCCTGGAAAACACATGAAAATAGCCTAGATCACCACTTAATTATATGCAATATTGTATATTTACTTGACTTAAAATAGAAATAAAACGCCTTTAAACATTTTTTAGCCTTGATCATAATAATTAAATATAATATCTTCAAAATCTGTGTACAGAACCTTTAAGTTGCATCCAGGCTATGCATAATCCTAATATAATCATTTAAAAGGCCCATAGATATACTATGTTCTACTTTTCTCCAATTTTATAGGGCACTGGGGAAAATCCTAAATACAAATACCACAAGTTTCTTGATTGGCTTTTTGAAATGCATCCGGGGTTTTCTTCAGGGAGATCATGAAAATCAAATATATTGTATTTTGATGAGCTAACAGCTGAGATCACTATGGAATACTACAGTATGTAGATCCCATTAAGGGCATTGATAATGTCCACAAAAGAAGACTGATTGACACTTTGCACTACTTGCAATGGTTCATATAAAGCAGACTACATTGACTGAACCATCAGAGACAGAGAGACTTGTAATAAATCAAATCCATTCATGAAAAAGACAGGGTCTCAATGGAGTACTTTAAGGGTCTGTGTTAGGGTAAGTGAAATTTAATAATTTGATTATTTCAGACTTGATAATGGAAATTTAAGTCTTCTGTAAATTCATTTGTTGCAGCATAGTTTTAAGCTTATCTCTAATCTATGACTAATTAATGAAATTATTTTAATAATCTACTCTATCACAGAATCAGAAAAATCAGAAGGCTCTGAAAAATATATTGTGAAGTTCATAAAGAGTGTCATAATTACTCATTAGACATCTGTCTTGCAGTAGTGCTCAACTTTGTGTTAAGATGGACATACATGGATCAAAATTCGGCCAGTTCAGCAGGAGCCAGCTGAATTTAGATCCATGTATGGGCAGGCTGGTTGTAGAGAAGTCGATCTACCAAACAATTTCTGTACAACCACCCTGTTAGAAAATGTCTGCACCATCAGCACCGCCGGCTATAACCGGTAGTGCTGATCAGTGTAGTCTGTTCCGCTGTCAGAATACAATACCTTAGCAAGTGATTCCCCCATCTTCATCTAATGTGTGGATGGGGAAATCAAGTCATTTTTTTGTCGTTCAATCCACTGAATCAATGAAAATAAAATAATCATGTATGGGCTGCTTTACAAAGGGTTGCTTTACATGAAGTGCTGCCTGCTCAGATCAGTAAGGGATCCATGAGCAGATCCTCTGTTGATTCAGAGCCAAATGTAATGAATGATCCATGCTTGTTCAGTTTGTGTCCGGTGGACACAGGCAGACTTGTGATACCTTTATGGGTGGGCAGATGTAAACAAACTCTGGTGTCTGTTTACATCAGGCTATCTCTGATCTGTCACGTTTAGGTCTTGAAAATTGGAAAAAGACCTAGACAGACTCTGGGGTAGGTAGGTGTAAATGGACACAAGTCCGTTTACATCTGCCCGTCCACAGACCAGCATGGAGCTTCTAGGCAGGTCTTCCTGAAAAATGGACAGGTTCACCTGATCAAAAAGCATTCTAAATGCTTTGCCAAGCTGGTGCCTGTTTTGTAACATAAAACAAAGGGTTGAAAGGGTTTAATACACATGCAATGTTTGGCAGACGTATGGCAAAGCTTGCCAAAAGCCTGAAAGTCAACAGTTTTCCCCAAAAGTAGCTTAGATGCTTGTAATGCATTTGAAAAATGTTTGTGTTTAATGAATTTCCTTCCCCAAGAAAGAAAATCTGTTTAACGAGGCATTTTGAAAGTGCAGAACTTGCAAAATAAGGTCATTCGTTGCCCAGGGCAACAATGTCAAATTGCAAACCCCCCCATGTGAAGTAGAGGATGGGCTAAAAACAGTTTGCATCGCCAAGCTAAAAAGTATGCAGTAGTCGTGGCACACAGTGAACTGAAGAACCTAATAGTGGTGCATATTCTGTACTGCAGAAATATATGGACTATCTGAGGTGAAGGAAGAAATGCCCCTAGATTGGTGTGAGGAGAATCCGGCAGCTACAGGGGAGCCTCAGGGGATTGGTATTTCAGGGGGTGGGGTATATGCACAGATTGACCTGTAAGCAGGATAGCGGATCCTGGGCAAGGCGGCATCTGGGGGATCTGGAGGGGAATTGGAAGGTGCTGTGCAGAAAGCTCCCAGTGCACCTCAACCTACATAAAAAAGTTGCGCCCAGGGCAGGTGCCCCTTCTGCCCACCCCATATCCTGGCCCTGTATGTTACACAAGAAACATGCAGCAGCAAGCAATCACTCACAAATTTAGAAATGTCATGTTGTAACATAATAATCTATACTACATGTGTGGTTTACATAATAGGGAGTCATTTGTTCCATCTGTTTGGCGATTAGTCACTCTTCTTAGCAATTAATTGTAGGGGTTTTAGTAGCATGATTAAGTTGCTAAAATTGTCCATGTAGCTCTAACCTATTTAGTGCAGATGTGTGTTATATGCTTGCATGAACAGCGTTACATGGAATTCTGTTTGTGTGAATGCTGGTGGGATGAAGCACCTACTGATTTCTTACATCTCTCAGGGACCCAGATGATAGGCTTCACCATTAGATTTCCAGGCTACCCCTGAGAGCACAGACTTTACAAATTTAAACAAGAGAATCTGATATATCATGCTAATAAATGGAATCTCATATCTCCTGCTGTGTTCTTCATAATGCAGAACAAATGGAACCACAGCAGATAACATGGGGTCCCCCCTAAGTGAACACAGCTAGGAACTTAGGTGCAGAGATTTCACTGACACTTTTTAGGTTTTGATTGCCTTCAAGGTGATTCACTTCAGTGGATACTTTTCACATTCGCTATGTTTCCATTTAAAGGTTTTGTATTTAAAGTAACATTACCGTCTATGTTTTCTTAAGCTTCTTTCTTTGGCTTAAAATAAGGTCCATCATTATAGCACCTCCAGCACAATAGAGTGAGTTCTAAAACTAGAAGAGTAAAAGTTCAACCTTTAAAAAGGCATGAGCTCCAGGGAATAAGTTTCCTCTCGAATCTTTACACCTCTGCTTTCAGAAATTGTTCTGTTGAAGAATTTCAAATAAACTCTTGCTGCTTTCTTCCACATTCCCCTTCTTTCTTGAAAATTGCATTTCTACATTTGCATTGCAATAAAAAGGACATCTAAATTATAAGGCCATACATATGGAGTCATAATGATTTTGCACCAAACAATCTAACCTGTGGTCAATATTTATTCACCATAATTTACCGTCACTGTTCTGTGCATTTCTGTTAATTCCACCTTTACAGTAGCATGGGGGATGGGTTCGGGGGGTGGTATGTTTGTTTTTGGCACTGTCAGTCCTCCACTGGTAGTTTAAAGAATGTAGGCGTGGAAAGCTGGTGAAAACAGTTAAAGTGTATCTGTGGTCAAAATTTTAAATCATATATTAATTTTCACAGGTATTTCAAATATTTCTAGCTTACTCTTATAAATCTGAAAGATGTTGAGGTTTGTAAACTTACTTTGTGAAGATCTTCATACATTTACTTCTTTAAATTGTGTGACACATATTCACTATGTCCTGTGAGTGGGCACCGCTGTGTCATACATTTCACAAAGCCTGCCTTCTGAACTACAGAGATGCTAAGAGGAGGTGTTCCAGAAGGCTGAGTTAGTACCAGAATCACCACTTGCAGGTAGCAAGGTACCCTGGGATATGTAGTCCTTACAAATTGACAGGTCTCGGCGTCTATCTGAATGAAGCCTTAAAGTGATTCTAAACTCACACTGTTTTATTTATATTATCCCTTCTCTTTGGCACTGTAATTATTTTATTAAAAAAAAAAATATCAAAGTACCTTGTTTTCCTAATCAATATATAGCTGTCACATGACCCAGCCCTTTCCCAGCCTGTCTGCAAGGAAACAATTTCAGGAGGAGCTTCTAGTCCTCTGCTGTTGGCCTCTTGTTCAAAATAAAAATTAAACAGCCTTTAGAATACAAAGTAAAAATAAATAATTAATATCAATGAATTGTTTTAAATTGTAATACAAATATATATTTGAAATGAAATCGTTATTATTTTTTGGCAATAACATGGTATGGGCGGATTTTTGCCAGTCACAGGCTATGTCACACCCCTCCACCCTGAGCCGTAGCCTAACAGGGAGGTGAAGCCTCCATCAATCAAGATGTAATATCCAACCCACAGTGTGTTTAGCTGGTTAGTGGGCATGGAGGAGGAGGGAGGGAGTTGGCTGTCATTAATCACTGTGTATAGGCCCACACATGTTACTCTATAATTTTGTGGGCTGCTCAGATGTGATAGGGAGGAAATGGTTAGGGTAGAAAATACACTGAAAACTGAGCATGTCCACTAGCTGCCAACACTGCTCTGCAAAATCCCCAACTGCAGTGGGGACATGGACAGGAGGGGGAGAAAGAGACCAGTTGGATCAACCAAGTTTTTTACAGTATAGAGAAAATGAATCCCATAGTGACTGTGTGAGTCTGAACTGCATCTAATGCAGCATTTATTGATAGTTTTTTGTGATGTGGGTTTAATGACACTTTTAAGAGTCACTTACAAATTGAAAGTGAAACAAGTCTACTACAGTATTCCCTCACACTTAATCCTTCCCTTAATCCCTAACCCAGCCAGGGTTCCTCTAGAGCAGGGGATTCCAAACCTTCTAAACAAAGGGTCAGTTTACTGTCCTTCAGAGTTCAGGGGGGGGGGGCTGTGGTCAGTGGGAGTAGATAATGCCCCTGCATCAGTGGGAGTAAACAGTACCTCAAGTTTGGTGGTCAGCGGGAGTTAAAAATATTACAAAATGCCTGCAGTTAGTAGGATGAGGAATAGTGCCCCATCATTGGTATTAGTGGGAGGAACAGTACCTCATCATTGGCATTTAGTGGGAGGAATAGTGCCTCATTGTTGGTGTCAGTGAAAGGAATGATGTCTCATTGTTGGTGTCAGTGGGAGGAATAGTGACCCAAGGGCTGAGTAAAGACAAGCACCCGTCCTGCTGGCTGCAGTTTGGAAGCCTCTGATCTAGCAGTTATTAGGGGTTACTAGAGCAATGAGGAGTTTCTGCCTTCTGGTAAGTAACCACTGACTCCAATTATATTTTTAGTTATCTGTAAGGAGGACATTCTACAAACTGACAACCAGTCTAAGGCTAGTCATATAGTGTAACATTGGGTGACAAATATGCAAAGTATGCCACATTCACTTTTACAGCACACTGTTCACGCCAGTGTGTGTGTAACTGTAGTCAAAGTAATTATTAGGAAGGGTTCCCTGAGAGCTGAAAGTTATTTCAAGGGCTCCTCCATGTTGAAGAGGAATGGTGACCTAATCATCATCACTTTAATATATACACCAAAACCTGAGCAATAGTCCATCTGTTTTAACTCCTAACCTTCCCCCTTACACTTAACAACCTAAATATTACAATAAAGTAGAACTATAAGCCAAACTTTTTTTTCCATTTTAGATAGAGTAAGGGAGGATTATAATACCTATCAGTTTTTTTGCCATCTGTGGGCATTAGAGAGACTTTCCATGACTTCCTGTCCCATAGTCAAAACAGGAAGTGAGTGGAAATCCATGAAAATTAAGAAAATCTCTCATGGCCTCCAGGTCACCAAAACTTGTTTCCCCATTTGAAGATTTCCCCTCTCTTACTGTTCTGGGGACAACTAAAAATGTGGGTTTTTGGGTTCAATTATAATAGCAAACAGGACAAATAGAGAGGGCGAATCTCCCCAACTGGGGTAAAGGTGGCAATAAAAGCCTGACAGTTCCTACTCCATCTCCACTCTATCCAAAACTAAAAAAAAGTTTTGGCTTTAGTTATACTTTAATGGTCTCCCAATACTTTGCTGATGGAACAATTGTCCCATGCCAATCCTAACACTTCCCACATCAAATCCTTACAGCTCATCTGTCTTCTCTTCTTCGGTTGACAGTTGTCAGTTTTTCTTACTGTGTTTCTGTTTAAACGCTGTTTGTGTGTGTGTTCATTGTTCATATCCTCTAAAGCTAGGTCGCATGACTTTATAAAAGGTCTTTTTATTGTACAAAATGTTTTTTGGTATAGTATATGTGTATTTAGTTTGGGTTGACAGAGCAGTAAACAGTGCTGAAATGGGACTGAGATGACATTTGTGCTAGGCTTTGACCCTTCAATTGTTCTTTTGTTCTCCCTTTGGTAGCTCAGCTTGTAGTTTATCTTCTTTGTGATTTGCTTTGTGTTTTCATGTGCAAATTAACCTGTTAAAATATGTAAAACCTCAAAAAGGGTTAAGAAAATGGATACAGTGTGCCATTGATGAGATCAGTTCATTGACATTTTCAAACCAAGTGGAGCCAACCTAGTATTCTCATTGGCTACTCAGCCTAAACTATCCCTGTTTGAATCAAATAACAACCATTCAGCACAGCATTGAAACGTTTGCTTGTTATGAAATGTGGACCAATAAAGTTTATGTGCAGGGTTGTTTATTAGTCCCAGTGCCAGCACTTCTTACTTTGGTAATGCCAGCTGTTATTTTCCGTCTTTGTGCAGAATTCTGGTAAGCTTTGGCTTTGAGGAAACAGCAATTGTAAGATTTAGCACCAACAGTATGGGCGATGGTTTAGTACAATCAAGAAAATATTGGTGGTTGCTGAAATCTATTGCGCTGTGACCATCAAACATATTTTAAAATGAGCTGATAAGCTATTCTAGTCTCAGTTGGAAATGAGTTTGAAGCAGCATTGCCAGTGAGATAAGAAATTCAGTAAGACCCAGAGGACTTCATACTCCAGATGTCTAATTTATATTCAGGATAATCTCACAGAGGGAGATCCCAGATTGCAGACCCTATTACAACAGATATAGCATATGTTTTATTCCTGACCCCAGATATAAAATGAGCATCAGATTATACTAATCATGTTGGCACACATAGATTTTTCTGAAGAACCTAAGGTTAACTATGTATTTCATCATCTGTTCTTAAAAGGGAAGTTCCCTTTTACGTCGTTCCTTTCTTCTGTCCTATGTAGAGAAGAAAAACGAGTGCCTCCTTGGAACTTCCAAATCAGAGGCAATCAAGAGCTAGTAAAAGAGTTTACAGAAGTGGAGTACTCAATCTGTCAAAGTCCCTCTTACACATATCAATAGAGTTTATTTAATCCAATACTGTCGTAAATGAGAACAGTGGATGGGAAGCACATTTACATCTACATACCCATAAGAGAAGTAAGGGAATTCCTTTTTTTCCCAAATCATACTTACCTAGGTGGATGCAGCATCAATCTGGTCCCTGCTAGTTCTAAGGATGAGAACTCAGCGATCACATGACCACTGATCGCTGCTCCGAGCGGAGAGAGCGGTGATCATCAGTCATCACCGCTGTGTACTCTGCCCCCCACCACACACACACTCTCACTGGAGCATTGGGCTGTGGAGGGGGAGGGAGCGACTGGATCAGGTTTTCAGCAGATCGCTGATAGGCTGAGCCAGGCGAAACTCCAGACTCTGGGGTGGATCCTGACTTTAAGTCCTCATGCACACTTGACATTTTTACAGCTGCTGTTTTTGGCTTTTGATATTTTTTTCTACAGCCAGTAAACCCCCCAGCATGTTATCCTATGTGTCCATGCACACATAGACTGGAATCAACGTTTTTTGGCTGGAAAAAAAAACCCAGGACTAGTGGGTTTCTAGAAGAGTTTTTTGCTGTAAAAACGCTCTAATGCTGGAAAACACAGTAAAACGCTGCAAATCTGCATTGTTAAAAAAAATTTTGGCCCCCAGAAAATGCAAATCTGGGAAAACGCCGCTAATCGCGGCAAAACAATGCTAAACGCTAATGCAAAAACACTAAAAAAAGCTGAAAAACTAATGCTTTTAACATGACTTTACACAGCTAACGTTACCAGCGTTATCAAAACGTCCCATGTGCATGAGGATTAAAGTCGGGATCTTTCCTCAACCTGGACCGGCTGAGTGACGTCAGCCAACAGTGAGCTTCAGCCTGCTGTCAGTTGAAAACATGTCACATGAATGCAGAACAAAATGCACTCCTGTGATCCACAAGACAAGTACAGCCAAAGGAGCTTCGGCTGTACTTCTCCTTTAAATATGAACACTATGTTACAGATGTTTTTTAATTGTAGCAATTGAAAACAACCCACACTTTCTGTGAAACAATACCACAGTACCCAATTATAAATGAAAAAGCTATTTAAAAACAGTGACATCAATTTGAAATTATATCTAAAGCCATTTTTTTTTCATTTTGAATAGAGTAAGGGAGGGTTAAAGCAGAACTAAACCCATTGATTTTTCAGTTTCACAAATCAGTTACATTCCCCGCACGTGCCGGGAATACTAGCTGTCACATTTGCTTTGTATTCTCAACCAAACTGTCAAACCATCAAATGGCTGGTGTCATAACTGATCACATGTGCAGCACCATGGCAGTTTCAGATCAGAGGCTAAGATGGCAGCTTCCTTGGATGAAAAGAATATAAGGGTTTGATTCTGTTTTACAATTGATGTCAGTTTTTTAATTTTTAAAGTTTGATTTGTCTATCTTACTAGGGAATTTTCCCTTCGCTTTTTGCCATGTAGACTCAACAGGAAGTGAAAGGATATCTCTCCAGCACAAGGGAAATCCCTTAGACAGTTAACAAATATACTACCATTGGAAGAGTTCCCAGATATTCCTGTGCTGGCTACTCACAATATTGGATTTACCCTCACTTTTATTCCTGATGGCATTGCTGATCAGAACAATTAAAGGGAGACTTGGAACATGGAAAGAAATAAAAACCTCATGGGGGTTAACCCACCCCCACTCTATCCAAATCTAATAAAAAGTATTGCCTCTAGTTATGTTTTAAGTATGTTTGTTGTTGTATCATGCAGTTCTCTTTTGCTTTATATTTTCAATAAAAGTGTCCCGAGATTAGAGTTTTTAGATCTTGCTGTCAGTTGAATTGAATTTTAGTATAAGTTGCATCCTGCAAATGCAACAAGAATTGCTTGAAAGTTAGTCTCTTTTGGAGTGCTGTACAGTAGAATAGCATGCCCGCATATAATTGTTTTCCTTAAAGTGGAACTACACTGCATCTTAGCACCAGAAACCAAAAGTGATATTTCATATTTAACCACTTCCCATCCAGGCCATTTACATACACGGCCAGACGGGAGCAGTGCCGAAGCGGGTGGACGCATTCACTGCCTGTGCGCACTCCCTAGGAGCGTGTGGCACTGCAATCTGCGGCACCAATCGCTGTACGGGACCTCTGTATGAGGTCCTGATCATGTGATACTGATTGGCCAATCAGTGATCACATGAATAGTAGTAAGCAAGATTTCACTTCCTGACATCATTGCTTACTACTAGTGAAATCTGTGAATGATCACAGAGGTCACATGGTACAAGGCTATTCACAACAACCTTCTATCATGTGACAGGCTGTGACCAATCACAGCTCTCACAGTATTTCTCAATGGCTGCAAGAATGCAGCCAGAGAGAAGGAGAAATTATTGCTTTTACAGCCTTTATGGGTGTAAAAGCAATCAGTGTAAAAAAAAAAATCTTCATCACCCCCCACAAGTAGTACAGTGTCACTATGGTGACACTGTACTGCTAGGGTGACAGTATGTTCAAAAAAATAAATAATAATATAAAAAATAAAATAAAAATGTAAAAACATTTTTTAAAAATTATAATTTTTGGTTATAAACTAATTTGTTTTTTTTTTTTTTACTACAAAAAGATAGCTGAATACATTTTGGCCAAAATTTATGAAGAAAGATTATTTATTTGCAAAATGTTATAAGAAAAACATTTTTTTTCCAAAATGTTTGGACTTTTTCATTTATATAGCAAAAAAATAAAAATCCCAGTGATGAATAAATACCACCAAAATAAAGTTTTATCTGTCTCAAAAAAATGCTAACAAATTCATATGGGTACAGTGTTTCATGACGGAGCAATTGAAATTCAAAGTGTGATAGCATTGAAAGCTGAAAATTGGCCTGGACAGGAAGGGGGTGGAAGTGTCCAGACTTGAAGTTGTTAATACGCAAAGCAAACCCATCCATCCATGTCTCCATACTTTATTTTGCTGAGAAATCAATATGGAAACACCCCCCTAGCATTTCTGGCTGTGGCCATTTTGAGTAAGGGCAAATTATCCCTGTTAAATGTACTTCCTGGAATCCATCTACCCTTAGCGCAGGCAGGAGGGTGTGCTTAGCTGAGGAAACCCTTCCCTCCTGAGGACCACTGGGATATGTTACATCATTTGCCTAGGCCTGGAAACCAGGAGGAAGTAACTGAAGAAATAGTAATAAAAAAAAAATAAAAAAGGAAAAAAGAAAGTAAATATAATATACTTTTCTATCTTTACTAATGCTAGCAGCATAAGGATTAAAATTGTCAATGTTGAATTATAGAATGAAGTTTCTCTTTAAAGGGGCCTTTTTAAAGAATGCAGTTTGTTGCTTGCACCTTGCTGCAGTAGAATGTCTTTAGTAATTAATTTATTCATTTCTGTTCTAGAAATTATATGGTGCAGACATATATAGAGTCCATGCACACTGGGCATAAAAATGCTGTATATATGTACTGGCCTTTGGCCTTTTTTGCTGCAGCCTGTATAAGTAACTCTTTGCCAGTCTACGTGTCCATGCACATTAGTGGGTTTACAGGAATATTTTCAGAGAAGCGTTTTCAGGCTGAAAAAGAAAACATCACAAGTGCGATTTTGAGAGGAGCTTCCTGGCAGAAAAAATGCTTGCCGTGCCTAAACATGCATGAACGCAGTGTTTAGGACCGTTCACCATTTTCAAGTGTACATTATCTATAGTGAAAATTGAGCAGATGGGAATGTTCTAGGGAAAAAAAGCACTTATAAAAGCAAAACCTCTCGTAAACTCTGTACAACACGAACCACTATGTGCGTTCTTTATGCTGCTTTTTCTGCCAGAGGCTTTGACATTTTTTCCAGCCTCCTAGTGTGCATGGACCATTACAGTGCTTTGCAGGATACATAGAATTGTGCATATCAGTCCCTATTGCTCAAAGCAGTCATTCATTATTACATTTGAGGTATTGTTAATTTTCAACAAGCACATATTTGAAGTTAATATTGCAGTATTTACTCTAAAGTAGTTTACCATAAAGTAATTATGAGACTTTCTTACATGATTGTTTTTCCATATTTATGTTATTGAATTAAAAATAGAAATTTGTAACTAACCCATTAGGGAGTTAGGAAGTGTATTACTATTATTAAGATGTCACTCAGCAGGAGTGGAGCATATTTGCATATACAGCTGAAGCTTAGTATTCATTTATATTGACAATGTTGTTATACATGTACTGCTGCCACCCCTGTACAATAGGATGAAGTGCTGAAAGCATTTAGCTTGCAGTATATTTTATACTTTTAGCAAAATGTATGTGAATGTTTATAGTGTAAATCTAGTCTAATTCTAACTAAGGCTAAACCTACTCTCATCCCCAGGGATTTTTTTCTCAGCGAATAGGTGCAGGAATTCCCCTCCTCTGAGTAACCCTTGTCTCCGCCCCCATACCCACCTCCAAGGACCATCCCTTTGTGTAACCTCCTACCCACCTCCTAGCACTGCCCCGTTTTGAGAATACAGAACAAAGTATCATTTTCTATGGAATGTGTTAATAACAAGAAAAGCAGTAAAATAGATCCCTTGCAGCCGGCAACAATAGACCCCCAGCAACAATAGATCCCACTCACAGCAATAGACTCCCCCAGCAACAATAGATCCCCACACAACAATAGACTCCTACAGCAACAATGGACCCTTCGCAACAAAATACTACCCCTGCAACAATAGATCCACACAAGCAGCAATAGAACCCCAGCAGCAGAAACAGATCTCCCAGCAGCCAACATCAGTAGACCTCTCCCTCGACAGTAGATCCCTCCAAGTAACAATTGACCCCCAGAAACATAAGATCCCTCCCCCCAGTAACAGTAGATTCCCCACCAGCAACAATAGACCTCCACTTAAAAATAGATCCTCTCCAGCGACAATAGATCACCAAACAGCATCAACAGACCCTCCTGTAAACAGTGCTGGAGGCGCCAAAACTGTGTTCCTCCACATTTCTGCTGAAAAAAAGCCCTGCTCACGCCTATTCTATCTACTTTGTGAAAGAAAAGAAGTCTATGCTTACCTATTCTGACGCCACTCTAGTCTGGTCACATGATCAGGTCCCAGCACTGGCTTCAGGGTAGAGGAGGAACAGCCAACAATGGTTGTTCCATAGTAAGCCTATGGGTGACTTCATCGCTCAGCCATGTTTGCTGCCTCTTCTCTACACTGAAGCCAACGCTGGGACCTGATCATGTGACCGGACCAGAGCGGCTTCAGAATAGGTAAGTATAGACATCTTTCACAGGTTAGATAGAATAGGCTTAGAATGCGGGTAGGAGTAGGTTTAGCCTTAGTTAAAATTTGATTGGAGCGACACTAACTGTTTTTACCATCCTAAACCATCACAGTAAATAGCATAAGTCAGAGAAAGAGCTATGCTCATGAAGTGTGTATATATATATATATATATGTATATATATATATATATATATACAGTATCTCACAGACGTGAGTACACCCCCTCACATTTTTGTAAATATTTTATCTTTTCATGTGACAACACTGAAGAAATGACACTTTGCTACAATGTAAAGTAGTGAGTGTACAGCTTGTATAACAGTGTAAATTTGCTGTCCCCTCAAGATAACTAAACACACAGCCATTAATGTTTAAACTGCTGGGAACAAAAATTAGTACACCCCTAAGGAAAAATGTCCAAATCGGGCCCAATTAGCCATGTTTCCTCCCCGGTGTCATGTGACTCATTAGTGTTACAAGGTCTCAGGTGTGAATGGGGAGCAGTTGTGTTAAATTTGGTGTTATCGCTCTCACTCTCTCATACTGGTCACTGGAAGTTCAACATGGCACCTCATGGCAAAGAACTCTTTGAGCATTTGAAAAAAAGAAATGTTGCTCTACATAAAGATGGCCTAGGCTATAAGAAGATTGCCAAAACCCTGAAACTGAGCTGCAGTATGGTGGCCAAGACCATACAGCAGTTTAGCAGGACAGGTTCCACTCAGAACAGGCCTTGCCATGGTCGACCAAAGAAGCTGAGTGCATGTACTCAGCGTCATATCCAGAGGTTGTTTTTGGGAAATAATAAAATAGTTTTAGCCGTTTTTCTTACCAATCGGCCTACTTTCGATTACACTGAAAGATAAATTGAGCTGCCATCCAAATATATATATATAATTTTTTTTTTTGTTAAATTGTGAGTCTACCAAGATGTCATCTCTAGACGTACTAATAATGCAAATGTTAATAGTACATACGTTTCTTTTATTCCAGGTATTTCCATACTATATACTTAGGGATCCGCAGCAGGAGAAGCGGAGAGAATGACAGATGGAGGTTCTACTGGAAGATGGTATACGAGTATGCAGATGTGAGTATGCTGCATTTGCTCGCCACATTTCTGGAGAGCGCTCCACAGCTTGTCCTGCAGCTCTGCATTGTCATACAGACTCGGAGCTTACAGGCTGTTCAAGGTAAGAAAATGTTTCTTTTATGTTTGAAATGTCACCACATCACCGCAGTATTAGATTAGATTTATGTAGCATCTAATCTTCCAGTAATATCAAATCTCAAAGCTTCTTAATCTTCTAAGTGTGATTACCTTTAAAATCTCTTTATAATCTGTCTTCCCAGGTTTGTTGCTGGCTAAGTTAACTAGGTAATGGAAAGACAAGATGGTTGGCCGCACAGACAGCGATGTAGTAGATGAAATCCTGTTAGGGATCCGGGTATGACCAGAAATGTGTGGGAACACAGGTGTAGTCAGGGCTGGAGAGGTGGAATGGTCAGGCAGGCCGTTTGGCACTGTTAAGCACCGCCTGGCGGTGTCTCTAGCAGCCCACAGCATGGGGTTCCTCAGGGCGCGGGGTCTAAGTCCCAATCTGCTTATTCACCAGGGCCCCTGATGGTGGGAATGGACTTGGAGCAGACTGAGACCAGGTCGCGACCCCTGAGTACGTCCGGCAATGGTAGAGAGCGTCGTCAGAGGTGTGCGGGGAAAGGAGCCTGACATGAAGAGGCTGACAGACCTGGTAACAGGGACAGATCTGTGCAGGATGGATGGATGGATCGTCTGGGTAGCATAGGCGTAGTCAGGCAGGCCAGGTCAGCAACGTGCGGGCAACGAGGTACCGGAGGAGCAGGCAGAGAATGATCAGGGTCACAAGCCGGGTTCAGTAACTCACGGGCAGCGCGGTACAGAGGATCAGGCATAAGGATGGTCAGGCAAGCCAGGGGTTAAACAGGAGATGGTCAGCAGGGTCAGGAACAATGCAGAGTTTGGCAGCAGAAGATTCACAGGATACCGGGTACAGGGGCTCATGGGAAACAAACACCAAGGCACTGATTGCAGGCCTGGTCCTGCTTAAATAGACCTCCTGCAATCAGCCTCAGGTGGTCGTTTGATTGCAGGAGTGAGACCCTGGCTGCTGAAAGCACCCTCTGGTAGGAGCTTGTATTGCAGCCCACAGAGCAAGTGAGCCACAGCACCACCAGTGGTGAGTCCATTCCTGACAAATCCTTTATTGAAATCCTTTACACACAATGTGATAAGAGCATGGTAGCTCCAAGACTGTGCAGAGGAGCAGTAGACGCATTTCACATGAACACGTGCTTAGTGCTTAGTAGTAGTAATGACTAAGCACGTGTTCGTGTGAAACGCGTCTACTTCTCCTCTGCACAGTCTTGGAGATACCATGTTTTTATCACATTGTGTGTAAAGGATTTCAATAAAGCATTTCATCTACTACATTGCTGTCTGTGCGGCCAACCATTTTGTCTTTCCATTGCATCTGCGATCACGGATTGGGCCAGCACCTGCGTGTCTGTGGAGGGGTTATACAGATTCGGCACTCACCTGGAGCAGGGGA